>NC_081447.1:9442464-9465961 GCF_007210705.1 Tigriopus californicus | reverse complement strand
GAGCTTTTCGGGCTCGACCAGGCCGATGACGGGCAGAAAGTAGGTCTGTCGGGTGGAGGTCTTGATGACGGCGCACTTGCCTTTGCGCTGCGCGTCCAGATCGATGTGGCCGCCGTCCTCTTCCACGCCCGACTCCTCGGGGTCCATGTCCAGCAACTCGACCACGTTGGACACCAGGTAGGGCAAGGTCTTGTTGACCTTGATCTTCTCCGTGTTCTCCTTGATCTTGTCCTTCTGAGCGGCCAGTTCGTTGCTAATCCGGATATACTCGCTCCGCATGATCTTAATCTCGTTGTCCAAGAGGCGGGCCCGCGATACAATCTCATCCGTGCTCATGCGCAGCACCTCGTCCGACAAGTCCTTGAGGGGACCCGAACCCGCGCCTTCCACTCCCGAGTCCGTCTCCATGGCGGCTTCCAACGACATGGCGGGTTAAGACCGAGACACGCAGGCACACAGATTCACTTGAGATGATTGATTTCGGAGGAGGGCTGGCGGAATGAATAATGCGGAGTGCAGTTTATTACATCGTTCGAGCTAGACTAGACGGATTCCTCCAAACAGGCGGGAAAACAATTTACCAAAAAAGTGCAAAGCAAGTGTTCTAGAGGCGTAAAAAAATACGAGCATTAAAATAATCAGTGAGGAAATGTTATTGTACTCCAAGAAGGTAATTTTAAAGTCTGTAGCCAAACTGATCAATTCAGTGATCATGAAAGTAAAAATGTATGTGCAATAAATCCCGTGAAAATGATATTACCAATTACATCAATAGCATGCTATTGTTTTGATGGAATCTGTAGCTCAGATAAAAAACTTAGTCAATGCTTTAGATATGTTGCGAAGATTATTGGAACGGAAATATGGAACACACGAATGGTGCCACTAGAAGCAAATTCTGCAGACGACCTAATGAATCCGCTATTACTACTTTGTGATCAGCTATAATATAGTCTTGTTTTCATCAGGTTCACTCCATAAAATGCCCGTTAATCTGAATCTTAAAGGCCAGACAACCCGATGTGTGATGGTCTGAACTGTGATGAGGAAGAAAGAAACTGGGACTAAAGATATCCGCTCGAATTTTCTGCTCAACGGTGCAATTCAATTTCAAAACCCTCCCCCTACTTATGACATACAAATCTATTATTCATCCCTAAACTGATTTGTTTTCGAGTTGGTTTCAAAGCTTATTCTCACTGGCAATGTACATGGTCATTGCACATTTCCTCTTCGAACCTATCATCTGGCTGGATTGTGGCTCCTATGTGCATACGGTAAATTGAGTTCATGCCGAAGTCAGGCTGAAATTGAAACCCGGACCCTACGAAAAGGCAGTCGGACGTTCGGTTAAATACAGACTATTGGCGACCCCATCGAGTATCCAATTTGTGCAACCTGCGGTTCCGTCTACCTTCTGTTTTGATCTGGAATGAAAAGAGAAAGTCAGGTCTTAGATGGACGATTTTTCTTTTTTTTTGCCTATCATAAGCTCTCTCTCAAGTTCCCCGAAAAATCCTCTCTATATCTTTACAAACATGAAGATGGTGCACGATCGGATTTAGCTAATAGTCAGGTTCGGCTTTTCTTAGCATTGCGACCTCCATCATTAAGCATCGCATAAAAATCTTCGTTGTGGGTGACGGTTGGCTGGTTTCCCGGGCGTAAGGGCAATTCATACCGCCCTCCACGCGACGGCCTCACTCGGCCAATTAAGGTTGGGGGCGCAGTAATGTCCATGCCTGAGCGGGCTAAACTCGTCAAAAGTTGACATCCGGGACTAATGTTCATTTTCCGTGAATGGATCTGCATGATACGGCTCGTGTGACGCTCCTCAGTGGGCCGGTCCCGGGAACTCGATCTTGCGGTCCAAGCGACCCGACGCAGCAAAGCTGGTCCAGGATGTCCACCCGATTTGGCGCGCAATGACCTTGATGTCGGTGGTGGAGCGTGACAGACCGTCCAATTGGTTGAGCAGCTCTAACATGGTTCGTTGAACTTCGCGATCACCGGCCTTCTCGGAATCGAAGCGCTTGGTGCCGATGGCATCCAACTCGTCGAATGATGATTGCCGGCGCTGGCCAAGGCGAAGGCGTCCCGCACCAATTTGGCGCCGTCACCGATGAACATCTGGACCAATTGCGGGCCGGCCAACTTGAGGAAAGTACTCTTGGTCTGAGCGGCACAAGCTCGGGCCATCAGGGTTTTGCCGGTGCCGGGCGGGCCGTACAGGAGCACGCCCTTGGGCGTTTGATACCAATGTTGACAAACTTTTCTTTGTGGGTCATGGTGTGGTAAAACGACGGCCTCGATCAACTCTTGGATCTGCTTGTCCAATCCGCCGATATCGGAGTAGCGCTCCGTGGGTCGGCATCGACTTCCATGGCCTTGACGCGGGAGTCGTACTCGGCGGGCAGCTCTCCAGATGAGGTAGGAGTCCTTGTTGACGCCCACCAGGATCACCGGGCTTGAGCTTTCGGGCTCGCGACCAGGCCGATGACCGCAGAAAGTAGGTCTCGTCGGTGGAGGTCTTGATGACGGCGCACTTGCCTTTGCGCTGCGCCGTCCAGATCGATGTGGCCGCTCCGTCTTCTCACGCCCGACTCCTCGGGGCCATCTCCAGCAACTCGACCACGTTGGACACCAGGTAGGGCAAGGTCTTGTTGACCTTGATCTTCTCCTGTTCTCCCTTGATCTTTCCTTACTAGCGGCCAGTTCGTTGCTAATCCGGATATACTCGCTCCGCATGATCTTAATCTCGTTGTCCAAGAGGCGGGCCCGCGATACAATCTCATCCGTGCTCATGCGCAGCACCTCGTCCGACAAGTCCTTGAGGGGACCCGAACCCGCGCCTCTTCCACTCCCGAGTCCGTCTCCATGGCGGCTTCCAACGACATGGCGGTTAAGACCGAGACACGCCAGGCACAGATTCACTTGAGATGATTGATTTCGGAGAGGAGGGCTTGCGGAATGAATAATGCGGAGTGCAGAATGCGCAGTGCAGAATGCGGACAATGACCAATCCAATCAGGATCATGAATCGACAATTTCGGGCTCTTCACAAAGAAGTAAACAGTCGCTAATCCAGGGTGACCAGCCTTATATCGGCCAGCTGTCTTGAGATTCGAGGCCCTGCTCGGTGGACAGGCGTCCATGGAACGAACGGATTTCCGTTAGAGCCCCCCACCCCCCCACTGAAGGATGATAGTGCATCAGCTATCCTGACTGGAGCTCTGACTAGAGGGTCGCACTTTTCCGGAGCACCTTCCATGGATTGAGGTGGATCGTCACGTTAGAAGGCAGCTGCGGGCTAGACCCAGTGGATCACGCAACCTCGCGCGCACCTTAGCCTTGGTGCGGGGAGAGGTGCGATGGCAACGATGCCTCTGAAGTCTCAAAGCATTGAATCCAAAACCAAAATGAGACCTGATCCAGAGAGTCTGGCTTGAATCCCACCTCCTTACGAATGAATAGCTTTTCATTTTTACTCCAATATTGAATTGCAAAAGTGATCAATGTGTTGTACCTGAATTGCAGGGCGTTGGTCGTTCCTCAATAAAAGAAACGAATTACAGTTAGTTACATTAGTCAAAAATAGTAATTCGTTACACTACCATTACTCGAAAAAAAATGTTTTAGCGTTACTCGCTACAACAACTTTTACTGAAATTTTAGATGATCAATATTTTATGGTTTACCCAATCCAGACCATTCTTCTCAAAAGAAATGGAGTTTCTTGACTCGAACAGTCCTAATGCGTAACATTTGAAGATTTCTGGTCAACATTTTTCAATAATGAACCTTGGTATTTAATCTTGGCATAATTGTTTAAAATGTATTGCATCATGATATTTTGAGGGTCAAGTTTGGGACCCTGGATGGGATGAGGATTGTTAAAGGTTTGAAACAATGTCGCAAAATTCATGATGTGAAGTCGGTAAAGCTTCTCAGCAAGAAGTCCATCCCTTAAGTGAAGTGAAGTGAGGAGGCTTTGGAAATTTGAAGCATCATATTCAAGACAAGAAGACATTTTCCGTACTGTGAGTCCAACGGAATTAACGGGATTGAGAAGACGTAAACACTAAAGTAGTCAATGCAACAAGATTCAAAACCAATAACACCTTCAGAGCGGTTAAGAGCAAATACAATTTTCAACCCTGACTTTCTTTGATCAAAATATGCTAGATGGAATTAGTAAAAATGGCAATTTCTGTTGAGCTTTAGGGTTCTTCAGCTGTCACGAGAAAAACGAAAAATTAAAGGCTATTCTGGAAGCTGAAAAAGGAACGAGTAACGAGTAATTCTTGTAGATTTTGGGTCGTTACAACTACACAATTTCAAAATGTTATGCAATTAGTTCCTTTTTCTAGCAAAGGAGCGAATTACTGTAATTTCGTTCCTTGTAATTTCATTACTAATGCCCTGCTTAATTGGAGGCAAAAAAAGAACTAAAAAACAGATCTCCTGAGGCCTTACTGGATTTTTGCAAGCGATACTTTTTTTAGGCTGGTCTAGGTTCAGCCATTAATGCTTTTGTCTTCATTTCCTAATGCTTCATTTATAAGGGGTTTAGCCTATAGTTACTTACCCTCCTAATACTGTTGATTTTGATGGTACCCATAAATGTAATAAACACACACTCAATGCACGTGTTCTGAGAAGATAAACTTGAGTAATTTACCCTCAAGTGAGTCACAGAAGGTCATGTAGCTCCTAAAAGTTAATTTTCATAAATAGTGGTGTAAACAAAAAGTGGACATCAACATGAAATTTGTAAACCTCACTCTTGGTGCTACTTGCATGTCTCTTAAAGAGCCATGTTCTAATCTATACCCTAAACATTTCCAATAAAGATAGATCAACTAATTTCTGGTTTGCAAGATACATTTTTGTGGTTTCATTTGGGAACATCTGATATGACTGCTTCATCATGTATTGAATTGTATATCCAATGAGACTTGCTTTTCGCAATAAAGATTTATTAATTGGAGTATGTACCATTGTTTAGAAATGATCATCTAAAGGATGGATTGGGAGACGTTTCAAAATCACTTTGAATTCAGCAATTTATAAAAAAAAAGTCACTCTGCACCAACGTTGGGAAGGATGGTGGATAGACCGCTGGTAGAACCTATCCCCCCCTCACTCAAATGATGATCTAGGGACAGGAAAAACATTTCCTGTTGGCGTTGATTGTAAATTCCAGACATTTGTCAGAACTAGTTTTGTTTACAACAAATTCTCTTCTTGTTAGGTTAACTTGTGCTCAGATAATTAGTTTTGACAAACGTCTGGAATCTACCCTCAACGCAAAAACAAAAAAAAAATCCTATCTCTAAATGGCATTCCTAACCTAAACAAAAGGTGTGGGACTGACTAGCGAACCTTCTTAACTGGAGAGAGTGTGGGTTTAAATGCCTTGTCTCAAACAAGTTGGTTGAGATCAAACGCATCCACCGACCGCGATGCAACCGGATATTGATATGATACTGCTTAGAGGAAACATGTATAATACATAAAATAGTCAAAAACTACTCTACCGATCCTGGCTTTAATATGATCCAGAGGGCTAATAAGATTTTATCCGAAGGCCGCCCCCTAGCCATCAATGAGCCCCTGCGGCCTCCGACCGCAACAAATTGCATCTGTTTAATGACGACAGTTCCTTAAAGTTGTCAGAGGAGAGGTTGCGTAAGGAATTGCACACCCGAACCAAGGTGACCATGACCTCCGCCTGCCTTAAGTACTCAATATCATTCTGGGCTGGGTTTATGGCGCTAAGGCTACGGTGTGGTCTCATTCGGGTCATAATCCTGGTTTTCTAGGTATGATCTAGACCTTTAGGCCCGTTATATAAGCCTTTTAATGTGGCGAACGTAGGACAAGAGCTTTTGGGTATTGGAGCCAAGGCCAAGCTGATGCTTGATGTTTACATTGGGTATTCCTGCTTCCTAGAGGCCATGCTTTTTCCCAACCAAAGGTCCATCGCTCTTGCACTTACTCACTAGTTCTTGCTTTCGACCTTTCGTCGTCGATTAGTGGAACTGTTCAAGACAACCACTTCTTCATGGCCCCAGCCGTGTCCAGTGCGGCGGGTGGCCGGGGACCGGGTGGACGGGCCGGCGCCGACTCAATCCGACAGACCGCTCACCTCATTCGCCAAGATCCGCGACAGCTCAATCAGTTGTTGGATTTAGTGGACCAGTTAGACCACAGCGTGTGGCCGTCGGACGGAGCTGCATTGCCCGTGGGATTGCGGCCCCGCGTCATCGCCACTATCCAAGCCTGCACCGACATTTTGCTACATTATCAAGCTCGCGGCGACCTGACGGAACCGCCTCCCGACTCAGCCGATCCGCCCACCCCGGCTCAGCAAACCTTGCTCGAATGGTGGCGACAGCGAACCCAAGACATTTGGCAGGCGCTCTTGGCCCTCGTGACGGCTGATCATCCGCTGGAGGCGGCCCGCGATTTTGCCCTAGTGGCGTTGATGCGCCTGTTACAATTAGAGCCGGCGCCCAGGCCCAAGGGCCGTGCCACCACTGCCACGCATTGGAGTCCGGTCCAGGCTCGACGGTTCAAGTCCCTGATCCTGGCCTTGTGTCAGGCCCCGCGCTCGACTCACCGTCAAATCCAGCGTTGCCAAGAGTTCCTGGAATTCGTTGACGTGCAGCAACAAGCTCTTCATACGTTGGCCATGTTTCTCAAAAGCGCGCTCAAAGCCACGGCCACCCCGTTAAACCAGATCACGCAGGGTAATGTCATGAGCTTCCTCGAGGTCTTGAATTTTCGTCAACTCACCGAAAAGGACCAGCCCCGCAGCTGGCTGTGCCAAGACCAAGCTGATCGCAATCAGTTCCCCTACGCCTACCCCAAAGTCCGACAAACCTTTAGCGAGATTTGGGAGCGATTTCTCAAGCTCAATTTTGATCTGGACTTATACAAGCGTGTGCTGATCATCATGGATGAGAAGATTATGGCTCATTTGACCCGGCCTTTGTTACTCACGGACTTTTTGATTAACTCCTATCACGTGGGCGGACCCATCAGCATCTTGGCCCTCAACGGCGTATTCACGCTCATTCAGAACTACCATCTCGAGTATCCGGATTTCTATCAGAAACTCTACGCCTTATTGCAGCCCGATATCCTCCATGCCAAGTACCGCGCCCGCTTCTTTTACATGGCCGATATTTTCTTAACGTCCACGCATTTGCCCGAGTACTTGGTGGCGGCCTTCGCCAAACGCTTGGCCCGTCTCACACTCACCGCTCCGGCGCCCGCTTTTTTGATGATCTTACCCTTCATCGGAAATCTGTTGCTCCGACATAAAAGTTTGCTGAAACTCCTTCATGGCCAGCCCCCTGAATCCGATGAACCTGCCCCGGAGCTTGAATCGGATCCCTACCGATCGGACGAGCCTGATCCGGCCCAATGTCGAGCTTTGGACAGTTGCTTGTGGGAGATTCAGACCCTTCAACATCACGCACTACCGCAAGTTTCGCAAGTGGCCAAAACCATGTTCAAAAAGCTGCCCGAAATGGAATGGGACCTATCACAATATCTGGATATTACGATCGATGACATGATGACGGTTGAGACAAAAAAGACCATCTTTGTAAACGTACCGTTGAACTTCGAACGGCCAACGGGGTTGAAATTTCCAAAAAATGACCTCACTGATCAAATTTTTGCCCTTTAGTGAGGGTCTACGATGAAGTTGGTGTCCTTCTGGATGTGTTCCCGGCAAAAACCTATGAATTTGAATAAAGGTTTCAATATGGTGTATTCAAATTGCGGTCTATTACGGCCGCTGAGTATGAAGGAAGAAGGGATAATGCAAGTGTGTAGAAACTTTCAAAACCATACGGGAGGCATTCATCAATGCTCTATGCTTTTACGCTAGGGCATGTCTAACTATTCATCTAAGAAACCTGCTAGTAACCAAGGTATATCGAAAAACACTACTGACCAATTTTGACCTAATAGCAGACAATTGATGAAATATCTAACTTCTTATATTAATTTCTTATATATTTGGTGCATGAGGAAATGGCCCCATAATTGATTTTTTATGTGAAAAGATAACCCAGTACGTTTATTTTGTCTAACTAATCCATCTCTAAGTTTCAGTTGAGTAAAAGTTAAATCATTCTCTACGAAATGTTCACAAGGACAATTATCAAAGGATGAACTGATATCGCAATATCTTTTTATTCAATGCTCGTTACTTTTTTTGAATGAAGTTTTTAAAATTGACGCTTGAAGAAGGTCGATATGATCGACACACTGAACCAGATTAGGGTCTCGTATGAGGCAGGGTAACTGAAGGTTGCGATTAGGGCCGTAAAAAATAGTCGATTAAATTTGGCAAAATTGCGGCTAAAAAAGCTGGGAAAAACGGCGAAATAGTTGGGAAAATAGTTGATAAAGTCACTTTGGGGCAGTTTTAAACATTCAGGTGGTTTTGACTCCGAAAAGATAACAGTTTTGGTGTCTAATCCTAAAATTGGGCATTTTTCTGTCAAATTTTTGCACTAAAGAACATTCATGATGCATCTTAGTATTTATGTTGCACTTTGATACCTTGGCGAGTCATTTGTTACGTTCGTTTTACCTAGGAAATTCAGCCCTGCCTCCACTGGGACAGTTTTTTTTGCAATCCTGAACTTAACTTGTCAATGACAAGACCGTTCATGCAGTTCAACTTAGCATTGCATTTATCCAAATCTTGGCTACGGTTTTTTAGCCAGATAAAGTGCATAATATGAAAACCACTCTTTCTCTAACTAGTCTTCAAAAAAATGATGAAAGAGTCTTTGTAGTTCGTGGCGTCTGAAATTAAGACCTTTGGGAGGAGGATGCAATTTAATAAGTTACAATATTAGCTTTAGAGAAGTTTGCAACACCCAATTTGAGATTTTGTGACAGAAGTGCACCAAAAGAAAAGTGCGAAGAAAATAATTCATGTAGTATAGCCTCTTTCCAACACAACTGGCCATTTAACTTCTGTAAGTTATTGATAGTTGACAAATTCATTATTGTAAAATTAGTGTATTTAGTAACCATGTTTTGGGTCAATTGAAAATTAATCATAAAAACTCAGTGGTGTACAGAGTCTCAAATTTTACACTTACAATTGATTAAAAAAGAAACAATAGCAATTTATAATATCTGTGAATCAAATATGTTCATTTTCTGAATTATTGGGCCTGTTTTTTTTTAACATTTTACCTTTATTAAAGAAAATATTATTTCTGCATTTCACCAGAAGCAGTTGAATATTATCAGTGTCTCTGGTGATGAGAGTTTTGATTTAGCAGTTAATAGTAATCCCGCCACACAAATAACTGAACTGATTGTTTTCTAAGGAATCTAGTCCAACTTCTTAACCCATACTTTTCATCATCAAACTTAATGTATGAGTTGTTCAAACAATAAACAACCTTAATTGCATTGTTGTTGCTTCCTATCACCCTATAGAACCATCAATAGGAGTAATAGGATCAAATGATTATCAAAATTGAATGAAGGGTACCACAAAGCTTGGAAAGTAAAGGCAATAGTTTATTTCCAAGTAACGACTTATTATCAATAAAAAAACTGCCTAAGTTTGATGTGAGGAATGATCAGGGTGATATTTTGAGGCTAGCTTATGGTTTCCCAACATGCCATTACTAATTTGATATCATTGAAAGAAAACAGCTCTAGCAACATCCTTCTGTGATTATTTATTTGATGGTATCAACAATCCAGCACTTTTCTGATTTTTGATGTTGCTAAATGTCTCATTCAAATTTACCTCGATTTCTTGTTCGATAACATAATCAACAGCTGTCTAGGGTTGTTAATTCTTTTTCTTTACAACAAGTCAAGAACACAATCATTGGCAGAGGGTTTACTAAACCTGTCTTTCCTTTTTTTGCCTGAGATGTCTCATTATGAAACAAGAAGCCCCTATTATCTACGGGTGGATAATGCCAAGGAGTTGACCCAAAGGTCACTGAGCGGATTTCATTTCGTTCAGGGCCATTCAGGGATGAGAAATCATTAAGAGACATTTTTGACCAGGTGGCAGAAAATGGTGGAATTTCTGCCATTTTCTGCCACCTGGTCATAAATGGCTTTTAATGATTTCTTATCCCTGGCCATCGTTGAATCAGACCAGGCATGGAGTACTCCATGGATCAGGGTCATTGGAATAGATCAAGTCCAGAACGTTATTTACTCTGGTGGCTATACCTACATGATGAGAGAAGTTGCGCAAGATCGCAAACTTCTCCAGTTTTTCCAGCAACTGTGATGTCAATATCGAAATGGGAATATAGGGCTTGTCATGTGAAAGCGTTCATGAACAACTGACGTTATTCCATGGAGTAAATCAAAGAAAACATGCCCAGCCAAACCGCACTGTGCATTCACTGCATTTTTCCTTGATTTTCCTTCATTTGGCATGCCCTATACCCATCGGGACTACCCTCCCACTCTACGACACTAGCCAGAAAATGCATGGAGTACTGATGTACTCCATGGAAAATGGAAGAAAACCTTCGAGCAAACTGTCTGAATAGTACTGAAAGGTTCAAATAAATAATCACGGGAGGTTGCTACTAGGCTACCAATTTACATTTTCAGTGGCATATCGCATCACCAGCGGAACATCGGAAACACGTTAGTTAGTCACAAAAAGTAACCCTGATTTTTCTTGGATTAAACCAAGGTTGATTTTTGGTCAAAGCCAACCTTTTACCTTGTGATTGAAAGGGCGATGCTTTGACTTTCCTAGCTTTCTGGCAATCCTGATTTTGAAAAATTATTTAATCCAATCACTCCTTTTTTACCGGTTACGGTAAGAAGATAATGGAATCACCAAAACTTTCAAACTCATCCCTTACTGCCACCTTTGAAGTGCGACATCCATGATTAGGTCTTAAAAATGTTTTTCATTTTTTCACGTGGAGCACAACTTTAAGAGATTTGACAAATAAAGAGCAGTGAGTTACTTATTATCTCCCTATCTTGCATTTATTTTCGATTTCTGATCAAAGCAAAAGTGATTTTTCTTCCCGAGGCCCATACTTCTAACATTTGGAAAAAACACTCCTTGGGCCCCTGTACAAGAGGCATTTAAAAAACCATTCCTCTACAGCTACATTATGAAGCAATTCTGCTATTAGCCAATTGCGTTTTCAAACTCGCCTTTTATTCCAAGGTACAATTTACAACAGATTAACCGTCTATCGCATAATTTACTGTTACAACATGCTTTATGTACAAGTACAATGAAGATAGAGTGATAGATTATCTCTCATTTTAGCCCACTGTCTACAAAGTTTTGAGTGCTACTGGGAATTCCTTTGACGAGAAAACTTTCCGCTCTTACCTAACCACGTGAAATGGTTAAAGGGAGGAGCCACTTGGGTTTGACTCATCTCTTGTGAAATGTTTGCTCTTTAGAAACTTACTTTCCCATCAAGCGCCCATTTAAGTTGCGTTTGCTTTTTGGACACACCAAGCGGACATGGACATTATGATTCCGTGTCGAAATCAGTCACTTCGTCCTCACCATTTCTTGTGTAAAATGAATTGCCACGGAAGTGACAAGAAAAAATGCCTGATTCGAAGATGATCACCACTCATTATTTATCTTCTAGTAGAATGTTTTGCTCTCAAACCCAAAATAAGTCACATTTAATCTGTTAAGTAGTGTGATTTCACTGATCCCTTCCCAACAAACGTTGAGCCCACATGAATGAGTTTGAAGCGCTCAGAAAGGTCCTAGATTTTTCTTTTCGTCTTTTTACGCCTTTCAGTGTGTCCAGAAATTGAGTTCCTCCTATTTTATTTGCTCTAAAACTGTTAGCGTAGGTTCAATGCATTTGGCTATTGCTTACCTGGTTAACCACGCCAAGCTCAATACGATTTCTGATGCGATTGGTTGCACTTTGATAGGACTTTTCTTGAGTTTCAGCTAAAATATGTCTCCACACTTTTTAACGTTTTTTGTTCGGAGCATCAAAGTAACTAACTCCTTGTGGAGGTTTACTCATAGGTTTTCAATTGCAGACAAGTCTGGGAAGGCGGATTGGAACTTTTTTTTTTGTTTTATAGAATGTTCAGATGGCTCAGCAACTCTCCAAAGGCTAACAGCTATAGCTTTGACCTGGAAAGTCATTTTACATACCAAGCCTAGACATTAAACTGGGTTTAAAACGGAAGGCCCGAAATAACTAAGTATTCTTGTGAAAATATATTCTCAAACATGACGCCGATGACTGATCTTGGTTGATATGTAAGTCGGCTACTATTCTTTAGTTTGTTCAAAACTGTGCAAAAGAGGTAATATTGAAAACGTGTAAATTCATGAGGGGAACTCAATTTCGGGACACACTACATGGTATACAGGCACAAGTCTTGATTCATACTTGGTAGGATAATGCCCAAGGCTCGCTTGGTTATTGATTGTTCCCAAGGCTATGAGCTTGAGGCATCTTCCATATTATATCATTGACGATCGTTGGGGTCATTTTGGTACCAAGAGGACGAATCGAACAAGAGTGTATGAAGGATACATCACAATGACAAGGGGACGTCAAGTCCATCCAGAACTGACAAGTATCAAGCATCCTACTCTCAATGTTGTTTGGCCTTAGAATCTCATTTGTATTGGAGACTTGACGGTAATGATAGTCAACATGAAAGCAATCAAATCCCAACGAGCTAATTTTGCTAATGATTTCCCGGTCCAAGAAGCAGGGCATTAGTAACAAAATTACACGTAAAGAAATTACAGTAATTCGCTCCTTTTCTCGAAAAAGAAACTGTAATTGCATTATATTCTATATTTGCGTAATTGTATCGACTCAAAAACTAAAAGAATTACTCGTTACTCGTTCCTTTTTCAGCTTCCAGAATGGCCTCTAAATTTTCGTTAATCTCGTGACTGTTGAGGAACCTTAAAGCTCAACAGAAATTGCCATTTTTACTAATTCCATCAAGTGAATTACGATCAAAGAAAGTCAGAGTTGAAAATCGTGCTTGCTCTTACGTACTCTGAGGGTGTCCTTGTTTTTTTTAATCGGATACTGTACTAGCTACTTTATTGTGTACATCTTCTCAATCAAATTCCGTTGGACTGAAGATTGGATTCAGTGCAATTGTCAAGAAAGGAAAATCTTTTCTTAGCTTGACTATGATGCATCAAACTTCTAAAGCCTCCCCATTTCCATGACTTAAGGCATAGACTTCTTATAGAGAAGGTTTACCGACTTCATAATGCCTAAAACTGGTTTTCCATCATGACTTTTGCGACATTGTTTCAAGCCTTCAACAGGCATTATCCCATCCGGTCTTGACTTCTCAAGGCATTATACTGCAATACATTTTGAACAATTATGCCAAGATTAAATGCCAAGGTTCGTTAATAAAAAATGTTGAAACAAAATCTTCAAATGATACTCATTAGGATTCCTTGAGACAAAAGCACAGTTTCTTTAAAGAAAAATGGTCTCGATAGGACAAAAACCATAAAATATTGGTTAGCTAAAATTCGAGTAAAAGTAATTGTAACGAGTAACGCCATTACATTTTTTTTCGAGTAACGGTTGTGTAACGAATTACTATTTTTAACCAAAGTAACTGTAACTGTAATTCGTTCCTTTTATTGAGGAACGACTAATGCCCTGCCAAGAAGCAAAAAAAAACGTTTACATCCAACTTTATATCGAAATTGACTCAGAGCCAATACTAGTAGAATACAGCTGAGAAAATATTGTCAACAAATATGCTTTACAAGACCATGCCGACCACCTTTTCATTTTCCAGACATTTTAGGTGATGGCTAGGGAGAGCCATATCGAGTAAAAAGAGTTTTAGTTTAATTAGTAAAGCCCACATTTTTTACACATTTGCACTTTTAAACGATGTTTGCATCTTTTTGTTTTACACTTTTTCAATATTTGGCTTTAAACGATGTAGGGGAGCTAACTTTTGAGCAATTAACGTCAATTAATGAATCATGTGGCCCAAAAGTAGTTCACCCTGACATTGTCATGAGTGACGCATCATGATTGTGAAACAAATGAAAACAGCCAGTTTCAAATGCAAGGACATAATCTAAGCTAGGGGTGATGACAGGGCAAATTGTGAAAAAAGAATTTTTGTCAGTGAAGACCACTTTTTTACACATTTGCACTTTTCACCTTTATTTGCAACTTTTAGCTTTTATTTTGGACTTTTTTTTTTTTGCTCATTTGGCCTAAAGTGTTTATTTTGGTTGCAATCAGAACTTTCTTCAAGTTCAAACTGATTTCAAAGTTTGAAATAAAAGGCTGCCACCAAAATAAAGGTATGAAAAGCTGAAGGCCCAAAGTACGTCACTTTTAGTTGAAAAATAAGGGGGAGGCGAAAGGAAACAAGCCAATTTCAAGTCAAGAGACTAGCTAAGCAGGGCGCTAAGATAGTTCAACAGCCCAAAAAACGCAACATAGCTGTCTCCCTTACCTCCTCCAGGCTAACAATGTTCTCTTTTTGAGGAAGAAAAATTCCAACTTTTTTCCAGGTAGATATAAAAACTAAATCAATGTTACAGATCTATTGCTGGGAAAAGAGAAAAACGAGCAAGTACAAGTATTCCACGACCTAATGAAAAAATAGTTGTCAATTTGGTCCAAAATTGACGCAAAATTCGTTTTTCAAACTCGTACTACTGTGAAAAAAGATTTGAATATCCTTCCTTTTCTTATTTTATTTGCGCCTTTTTTACACTTTTTAGCCTTTTTTGCACCATGTTCTGCACATTTAGGGCTTCTTTTTTGCACCTCTTTGTCTCTTGAAGGCTTTGCTATTTTGCATATTTTGCCTAGTGATAATAGTTAACTAGCTACAAACGCACGATAAGTGCTTTCCTTATTTCTTACTTGCAAAAGAGATTTGAATATGCCTTCTTTGTTGATTTCATTTGCACCTTATGTTACAATCTCGGCCTTTTTACCCATTTGCCCCTCTTTGCTTGTAAAAGGCTTTGCTGTTTTGCACTTTCGGCCCATCCGTAGTGAAGACAAGCAATTTGATATCGAATTCAGACTGAAAACGGCTCTGCTCTATAATACTTCAAATGATTTCAATCAAGTTCAGAAATATTGAAACCAGCCTTAGTATTGATGGGTTATTGCGCGCAAATTTAGCCCACGGGGTGGTGTGTATCTCCATATTCATAGGAGTTCAACAGCTAGCATTAACAAAAGCAAATGCAAACAGCAACAAGTAACATGTGCTCGCCCATCTAACAATGTAAAGGCCTTTTAGTTTATGTTGACAAGTAGAAATTTATTTGGTGTGAAATTCAACGTCATTCTTTTGCGATTAACGGCTTTCCGGCTACCATCTGAATCGAAACATTTGCTTGTTCAGGCAGACATTATAGAGCTTGAAAGGTATATTTAAAATGGGGCTGCCCTTATGCATAATTTAATATGTCGCTGCTCTGCGTCATATGCATTAATTATTAGTTCACGTTTAACAATGACTAGAGACGGCCAAAATTCAAAAGGCAGAAAAGATGTCCATTTTATGACATCAAATATGTGTATATAAGTTGGTCAAAATATGGAAACAAATATGCGCTAAAGCCTAAAATATGCAGAAAACTGGTCAAAACACGCAAAAGGATATCCTCTAAAACTAACGTTTGGGCTCAAAATCAAGAAAATGCAGGGGTGAACCTTGTCGGCAAACCGAGCTGGTCATCACGTCTTCCAATGTTGTAAGAGGCAGTATCATTGTCCAGTTTCAGATTGGTTCCTTGTCTGTGGGTGCTACTAGCATCTAAAAGTCTCGTTAAAAAGGTTGAGGAGGAGAATCAAAAGCGACATCTCCTCCGGAATATGCTCTGTCATCTGTACTCCTCCCTAAAAACGCGAACTTCTAACGGAAGGAGTTGAACCCACGGCATCTTGGGAGAGGGTTTTTGCCCTGTATTTTGCACTGCATTTTCAGCCACTCAGTTACAATGTCTCAATATGCCCTAAAAATATGGAGATTTCTTTTGAAATTTGCCCAAAGTCAAAATATGCATAGAAATATGCAAAGAAATATTAATAATAATCCTTATTGCGACTCTTAGTCATGTCATGGCGTAAAAATAACTATAAAAATAGAATATGTTGCATAGACATTGTACAAAGGTTGTTGATAAAACAAGAAAAATGTCAAAATGGTAAAAGCAATAAAATATGTGGCTAGAAAGTGATCTCACAATGAGTATGGCTAAAATTGGTTCAATGCACATGAAAAATATATATTAAACGTGCTTAATACAGAAATAGACCTCTTTTTGGACATAAACGATATAATGCATATTTTAGCCGTCTCACGCAATGACCGTTCAAGAGTTCGCCAATTTATGACGCTGCAGGTTGTGACCATCATTGTAAGCTAATACTACAGGTCAAGTAGACCTAAAAATCCCTGGATTTAAACCACCTGACTGCAGGGAGTTGTGATCATTTGGCGATTGCACAAACTCTTCATTGCGATAGCCAATACTATTTTGTCTCCTCTTAGTAAAATGATTTTGTACGGGTTACAGTGAGGCAGCAAAGAATTTTGTATTTACTAGCCAAAAAATTCAATGATACAATTCACCATTACTCGGGAATGAGGAGGAAAATTATATTGTTATCCGTTTTTCACATGAGGAAGAGAAACTGTTACTTTTGCACAAAATAAATAAATAAATAACAAATCAGAAATTGTACCATAAAATTGTCGCTACAAAATTGCAAGCTTATCGCGAAAATTGCAGTTTTACGTTCTGAGCAGCCTTTGTAACAAAATGCAGGAGTCGTTTTCATCTCATTTTGTTTGAACAATAGCTAGCCCCTTGCTATTTGTTGCATTTTTGCTGCTCCAATCTATTTTTCTAATTGTCTAATCAACTGCTTTTCTAATGCTTGTTACTGTTGTTGAATGTGGGGTTTTTTTTCTTTTTTCTAAACTTCTAATCCTCCACTCTCTCTATATATAAAACCTTCTTTTGTGGTAAAGCAGGAGTAACTAGCACTGACATCTTTTTAGATAGAAATACCTGAACAACAAATTTTTCAGGTGGGTGGGCCGTGGGCATGTCTTCTTGAGATTCTCATCAACAATATATCTTATGACCTAGTACTAACACAAAAGCATTTCTGGTAAAAAAGGTGACATCGTAGCTCGTTGGCTGGGTTTGTCAAGGTTTGCCAAAGGAATGAGCGAGAAATGTTCGATTTTGGAGACGTCTCTGAGTGAAAGTAGATAGATATGTCCATATCGTTGTATGTAGTTTACACAACGCAAACTCCTCGTCCTTCGCTTGGTGGAAAAAGTCGTGGATGTGTCGCGACTTATGAGCTGTCAATGCACATAATGCCTCGGATCGTGTCTACTAGTAGTTGGTGGGCCCGTTTTTGGTGCAAGTCTAATTGACACTTCAGCATAGAACCTTTAATACAATCTCTGCATAAGCGTCGTGCCCTACAGCGGCGCAGTACAAGATATGGTCAGTAGCCATTTGATTTAGTGTTTGCTCTTCAGGGAAACATCATTGTCATAGTCGGTCACAACTCATTAAATGCGCATGAATGTATGCATGTCAGTCAATTCAATGTGCTTTGAAAGATTTATCACTATTTGCTTGACGCGTCCGATTTGCTAAAAAGTTACTATCAAACCATTCATTTTTCCTACAATAGATGATTTAGACCATGTAAGACAACTTGGTCAATAGATCCGATGGGTAAGGTCCGCCGCCCAGATATTGATTTGACAAAACGGAAACCTTCCCCAAGTTTTGAACTCATCCTACTCTATCTAGAGATATAACTGATATTTGAGACCAGGTCAGTCTGTCCCCACGTTCACGTTCACGTGCAACTCAATTTGGAGCCTAGAAATTCGCCTTAGGTTGTCAATACTTTAAAGTATAAAGTAAGAAAGAAATGAAAGCCTGGGCAATTATTTGGGGATCGATAGTGGCTTGGTCTCCATTCGTGGTCTTGTGCATGAGAGACCCACCCAAATTGGATTACGTTGGGTGGAAGACGATCAATTCTGGGAGTGCCCAAGCGAGATTGATCCCCGATGAACCCACAAGTATTGTCCCATACGATCCCTTCTCCAACTCGATTCTCAACGAAAGACAGGACTTTAAATCGGCTCTCATCTTCGAAGAGCTATTTCCACTTCAGGAGCGATCCATTTTGGGCGAGGAGCGATTTTTGAAGTCTTCCAAGAACATCACAGGAAGTGTCGGAAATGCCATTACACTTTTTACTTCTCCGCAAGGATCCCTCGGATTTCTTTTCAATGTGTCGCTGGCGGTAAGTCTTTATCCTTTCCACTTGCTATTTAGTTCCAATGAGATTTGAGCAAAAACAAATTAAGCCTAAATGGAGCAACAACTCTGTCCCTTGGTCAGGGACCAAAACAGAGTTGTTGGACATGTTCAAGTTCTAACCATTGGCTGTCCTTTTTATCTTGCAAATGATCACATTTCTTCTTTGATTTAGTATGTTCTCGTTCAAGCGTGGTGGATCTTCGCTCATCTCGTATTCTGGGACTATTCAACGACTTTGCCCAGTGAGGAGTTCTCGACAGCAGCCCTTGTGGGATTCTTAAAAAACACGGACGCAGCTTTATTCAACCAATTGGCTATTTGGGGCACGGTACGGAATCATGTTTCCTTTCAAAATAAGTGTATGTAAAAATTATGCACGCATTCATCGTCGGTTGATGGGTTTTTAGCCATGTATTGAAAATACAGCACATACGTATGGCATGTGTTCATTCGTTACATTTCCTTGATTTAGGGTCTTACGGCGAGCATTCTCTTTCTCCTGCCTCCGCTTATACTGAACTTGTTTCCTAACTTAGCTGAAGGCCTAAGTGTCATTGGCAGAAAGAAGAGGTCTCCTCATGTAAGTAGAGCTCATATTTCCATATCGCATTAATTTGTCATTCTGAACCATGAGCCCAATCAATTCTCTTCGGTCTGATTTGAGGGGCGAAAATGAAAGAGAGCCTATTCGTTTTTTTCTGCTTTTCCAGGGCCGACGGAGTTTACCTTTGTTCACGGAAACTGATATCAAAGTCGCCATCCGGAAAACTTTGTGCCCGCTTTGTTTGGCCAGACTGATCGTGTTCAATACATTGGCGGTAAGAGTTTCTTTTATCCTTCAAATTGGTTGGGCGCCATTGAGTGCACCTCGAATGAGGAAATTATGTTCCGTGGAAAAGCCAACAAATGATGAAGCAGAGAAAGCAGCACAGTTCCTCCCTATTTTAACCGATTGCTTGTCACGAGCAACACACGAACTGTCGACAAGTGCAGGATTCGACTCAAGTAATGGGTAAATAAAATGAGCCCAAGAACGATGCCACTGTCGATTACAATCTTTAGAAGAGCGAGGTCGACCTTTCTGAGGGCAGTATCTTTATTTCTTATCTACCCTGACCACTTCAATTATATGTACTTTTAAGCTCGTAGATTCTTCGGAGAAAAATGGGTGACTTCTTACTTCGTTTGATTAGTTCGTGTTCCAAAAACTGACAGAGCTTTTTGGGCACAAAGTTATCGAATAGCTCTTATTAAGAGCTGTCAATCATATCTCAGCTAGTACAGGGATTTCTCCATTTATGAACACATTTCCTTTGCGTTATATCACAAATACAAGGGCTTGGCAAAAGCCAATCACAGTGTACGTATAGCAAGGGCTTGCTTACTTACTCACTTACTTACTTACTCGGGTAAGCTTCCAGCAATTGGTCGGTCCTTTGAACATCAATATTTTCCAACGAGAAGGGCAGATTCAATGTATGACTTCTTTTCCACATCGATTCCACTAGTGTGATAGTTACAGCTGGAACTCAGGCCAACTTTTAACCATTGAGATTAAAGAGTTCACAAAATACCCAACCACGAGACACCCCGTCTAGTAAACATATTTTTATCCCCTCATCCGGGAACAACTCAAAGTCACAAACAAAATAGTCCGGTTTTGGGTTTCAAAAATGTGTGGGCCACGGTCAATGTTGAATATTTGTCTTCTATCAAGAAGTATAGGACTTAGATTCAATCAATTTCGGGTTTCCGTTGGCTGACCGCCACAGCACTCAGAGGATTTGGATCATCTTTCAAAAGAACATATTTCTCCGATTGCACGTAGTCTTAGAATGAAAAATGATGTTGTTTTCTTTGCAGTTTCTGTCAAGCGTGGTATTATGGAATATTACTCCGTTTTTGAGGAATGATGGCTCGTCGGCGTTTAACTCATTGAATTTGGTCCGAAGGAAGCGACATTTGGCCAATATACTACTACTTAACAAGCGGGAGGAAGAAGTAAACGAATCGGAAAAAACTCTGGTTCAAAGTCTTTCCAAATTCCAAGAAGTATAGTCAATGACCAAAATATAGAAAGTTACTTAGTTTTATCAAATGATCGAAAATAAAGCGCATTTCCATTCTTTCTGTTTCGGCTGTTGTTGCATAACTTAAGATCACTGTCGTGCTTGAAAAAGACTTTGCACCCCTGAACTCCATCCTCCCATGATTGGTCTGCGGTATTTGACAATACTTTACTTATTGGTTTCAAAAACGTCCATTTCATAAAAACGTATGTAATATCATACTGTATGCGTAAGAAATTGAAATTTTTTAAACAAATCAATTGCCAGTCCTTGTGACACACGCGCAATTCAATTTCTGCATGCAGTCTCATGAATATTCTCACAAATCAGCACAAGATTGTAGTATGCAATTCCGAGGACAACAAGGTACAAGAGGAAAACGAGGCTGCTTCCGCCAGTCTGAGAATCTCAATATACCGTATGAAAGTCTCTTAAGAGAGGCATCACTAATCTGAGCACCGCCCAAGTCCTCAGTTGCAATCCGTAATGTCAATCAGCAAACAACAGATCCAGAAAATCAAATACACGAAAATAATCTGAAAGAAACCGAAGCTGGGCACTGGCGCTTAATGACAAGGAACGTCATGGGACAAAACCCTCTAAATGCAAACTGGATTAATGTGGAGCCTATCTTCGGCAGATGGACGAGGGATCAAATCCATACTCTCGCACTCTACAGGAAATTATGTTAATCTTCCTATCTTCCTGATGCCTTTCACGACCGCTCAAAGGCATACTGGATGTCCTTGAAGTATGAAAGGTTCACTCTCTTCCAATCCAGACGCAGTTTTCCTTACGATGTTCCAAATGCGAATTGAGTTGGTCCTGTGGCGAACGCAGAGAGGTCTCGGCCGACTTCATTTGCCTGTTGATCGAAGGTTTGCCGGCAACGGCCATGTTCATACACGCCTCTGGAGCAAGAGAAATATTCCAAGCATAGAACGTGTGAGGAAACGAGAGCCAAAAGCAGCTGAGAATAATGTGGAACCACACGGAGTTGCACCGCTTTGGACTTGATTCAGTCTTAGAAAGAGATCTTCCTGAACAACGACGGACTCACAAAAATGTGAGGAAAAGTGCAAAAATCCACCTTTAAGTGATGGTTGTTCTTTGTCGTTGATAGGCCAGTCACCTTGAATTGAAGCGGAAATTGAAAGTGACACTTCCAGACAATTTCATGGGCACTTTCATGAAGCTAAACGGCACGATGTCTCAATAGAATGAGAAGAAGGCTTTAAAAAGAAGTTAGTGGATGGAGAGGTACCTTGAAAACGTGCATCCTAAGACTTACTAGACTGGAAGTCAATGCCGTATCTATGATTTGTGATTGCATTGCTCAAAGTATGGCACAAACCGATCGAGGTTGGTCGTTTTTGTTTCCAATTGGCAATGGGTCCTACCACGATCAAGCGTCTACCAACACCCGGCACACCTTCCCGTGCAATCTGTCTGGACGAGCTGGCAAGCTCCAGATATTCGGTGTTTTATTCTGTTTTGTAGCCGGAATAGCCCTGGGCCTTACGGTATGTTGGAGCTGGGCACCACTCACCTTTATCATAATAAGCACCCCAGTTGGTGTTGAATTACTAACTTGGCAATCTTGACTACATACATATTTTCAGACTTTAAAACTTCTGGATCGCATCCTGCAGAAAAAGTTGCGCAAGTTGAATTGCGGAACGATAACTATTGACTAGTGAATGTCGTCAACACATTCAATAAGAGCTGGATGTTCAACTTTGTGCTTCGCAATTCTTTCCTTTCGCTGCTAGCTTCTTTGTTACCTTCATTGGCAAAGAAACCATAATAGAAGGGTATATTTGCATTGCTTCCGTCACGTTAAGTGAAAGTCTCTGCTATATTTTGGCATTTTCTTCCACACTGAGCAATTTAACTTTCCCTGGTGAAATACAAGATGTGGAAAATGAAGGAGCTAATGTAGACAAGTGGCCTAAAAGGCAGGCAAACAAGGCAAGCATCTTTTTCCTTGGTGTCATGGGATGAAACCCTGTTGCTATGCTGGAAGTAAACCATTTGATGAGAACAGTGTGATGTCATGTTTATAATATTCCAATACTCTTTTTTCTTGAAAATAGCATTTTTGTTTTATTAGGCCAGGATAAATAAAAAAGAAACCAGAAGATACTGTCAAAAATTGCGTTTTTGATTTTTCAGTGCAACACTTTCTCAAGCCTTTTATTATATCCACTTGATGCTTTCACCAACCAGTAACTTTGCTCAGCACACTAGAAACATTTTGGGAGCCATTTTGCAAATTCAAGTGAGTTGAAGGTCCAATTCATGGGCTCAAAGCCTTCAAAATACCAAACATTCTAAGAAGGATTACCTTTTGAAATGGGTTTCAGAAATGAATGGCATGGGAAAGCCATATTGTTACATTTGTAAATGTCAACATCACACAAAAGTCATGAAGATGCACCATTGGGTCTGAGGGGAAAGTAAACAAATTACATTTTGAAAAATGATTGATTCTGAATCAGCTATCTAAATGACATACATTGCAGTGATATGTCTGATCAAATGATTGATCTAAACTTCCAAAACTTTGACCATTGGAATTTCCCGCTCTACCGTTTTTCAAGTTGTTGTCAATGGCCACAAGTGACATAATACCGCTTAGTCTCAATTCAAAAAGTCTGTTTGAAAGGCAATGCCTGCACTTGGGCAAAAAAAAAAATTGCACAATTTTCAGCTTGGCCTCTCTTCCAATTTCAAATAAATGATCTAGTGCTTCAGTTTGTGGTTCACATTCCTTGTCATGAGAGGGAGGACCTTTGAAAAGAGGGAAGGAGGTTAGGAATCTAGGCATTCAGCATCATATTTCTACCAGACGTAGAACGGCAATGTTTAAGGAGTCGTTTGTCCTCCATAGGCAGCCATGACGTCACCAAATTTTGCCAAAAAAAATTCCACCATTGTTTTGCCTAAAAAAGGAGAAAAAAAGATGATGGACTAGTACGTAAAACACGTGTCAGAAATAGGCCTATAACTTTTGAATGAGTCACTTTTAGGAAAGTTCTACAAATATTGTCTT
>NC_081447.1:9411762-9441464 GCF_007210705.1 Tigriopus californicus | reverse complement strand
ATCAAAGTCGCCATCCGGAAAACTTTGTGCCCGCTTTGTTTGGCCAGACTGATCGTGTTCAATACATTGGCGGTAAGAGTTTCTTTTATCCTTCAAATTGGTTGGGCGCCATTGAGTGCACCTCGAATGAGGAAATTATGTTCCGTGGAAAAGCCAACAAATGATGAAGCAGAGAAAGCAGCACAGTTCCTCCCTATTTTAACCGATTGCTTGTCACGAGCAACACACGAACTGTCGACAAGTGCAGGATTCGACTCAAGTAATGGGTAAATAAAATGAGCCCAAGAACGATGCCACTGTCGATTACAATCTTTAGAAGAGCGAGGTCGACCTTTCTGAGGGCAGTATCTTTATTTCTTATCTACCCTGACCACTTCAATTATATGTACTTTTAAGCTCGTAGATTCTTCGGAGAAAAATGGGTGACTTCTTACTTCGTTTGATTAGTTCGTGTTCCAAAAACTGACAGAGCTTTTTGGGCACAAAGTTATCGAATAGCTCTTATTAAGAGCTGTCAATCATATCTCAGCTAGTACAGGGATTTCTCCATTTATGAACACATTTCCTTTGCGTTATATCACAAATACAAGGGCTTGGCAAAAGCCAATCACAGTGTACGTATAGCAAGGGCTTGCTTACTTACTCACTTACTTACTTACTCGGGTAAGCTTCCAGCAATTGGTCGGTCCTTTGAACATCAATATTTTCCAACGAGAAGGGCAGATTCAATGTATGACTTCTTTTCCACATCGATTCCACTAGTGTGATAGTTACAGCTGGAACTCAGGCCAACTTTTAACCATTGAGATTAAAGAGTTCACAAAATACCCAACCACGAGACACCCCGTCTAGTAAACATATTTTTATCCCCTCATCCGGGAACAACTCAAAGTCACAAACAAAATAGTCCGGTTTTGGGTTTCAAAAATGTGTGGGCCACGGTCAATGTTGAATATTTGTCTTCTATCAAGAAGTATAGGACTTAGATTCAATCAATTTCGGGTTTCCGTTGGCTGACCGCCACAGCACTCAGAGGATTTGGATCATCTTTCAAAAGAACATATTTCTCCGATTGCACGTAGTCTTAGAATGAAAAATGATGTTGTTTTCTTTGCAGTTTCTGTCAAGCGTGGTATTATGGAATATTACTCCGTTTTTGAGGAATGATGGCTCGTCGGCGTTTAACTCATTGAATTTGGTCCGAAGGAAGCGACATTTGGCCAATATACTACTACTTAACAAGCGGGAGGAAGAAGTAAACGAATCGGAAAAAACTCTGGTTCAAAGTCTTTCCAAATTCCAAGAAGTATAGTCAATGACCAAAATATAGAAAGTTACTTAGTTTTATCAAATGATCGAAAATAAAGCGCATTTCCATTCTTTCTGTTTCGGCTGTTGTTGCATAACTTAAGATCACTGTCGTGCTTGAAAAAGACTTTGCACCCCTGAACTCCATCCTCCCATGATTGGTCTGCGGTATTTGACAATACTTTACTTATTGGTTTCAAAAACGTCCATTTCATAAAAACGTATGTAATATCATACTGTATGCGTAAGAAATTGAAATTTTTTAAACAAATCAATTGCCAGTCCTTGTGACACACGCGCAATTCAATTTCTGCATGCAGTCTCATGAATATTCTCACAAATCAGCACAAGATTGTAGTATGCAATTCCGAGGACAACAAGGTACAAGAGGAAAACGAGGCTGCTTCCGCCAGTCTGAGAATCTCAATATACCGTATGAAAGTCTCTTAAGAGAGGCATCACTAATCTGAGCACCGCCCAAGTCCTCAGTTGCAATCCGTAATGTCAATCAGCAAACAACAGATCCAGAAAATCAAATACACGAAAATAATCTGAAAGAAACCGAAGCTGGGCACTGGCGCTTAATGACAAGGAACGTCATGGGACAAAACCCTCTAAATGCAAACTGGATTAATGTGGAGCCTATCTTCGGCAGATGGACGAGGGATCAAATCCATACTCTCGCACTCTACAGGAAATTATGTTAATCTTCCTATCTTCCTGATGCCTTTCACGACCGCTCAAAGGCATACTGGATGTCCTTGAAGTATGAAAGGTTCACTCTCTTCCAATCCAGACGCAGTTTTCCTTACGATGTTCCAAATGCGAATTGAGTTGGTCCTGTGGCGAACGCAGAGAGGTCTCGGCCGACTTCATTTGCCTGTTGATCGAAGGTTTGCCGGCAACGGCCATGTTCATACACGCCTCTGGAGCAAGAGAAATATTCCAAGCATAGAACGTGTGAGGAAACGAGAGCCAAAAGCAGCTGAGAATAATGTGGAACCACACGGAGTTGCACCGCTTTGGACTTGATTCAGTCTTAGAAAGAGATCTTCCTGAACAACGACGGACTCACAAAAATGTGAGGAAAAGTGCAAAAATCCACCTTTAAGTGATGGTTGTTCTTTGTCGTTGATAGGCCAGTCACCTTGAATTGAAGCGGAAATTGAAAGTGACACTTCCAGACAATTTCATGGGCACTTTCATGAAGCTAAACGGCACGATGTCTCAATAGAATGAGAAGAAGGCTTTAAAAAGAAGTTAGTGGATGGAGAGGTACCTTGAAAACGTGCATCCTAAGACTTACTAGACTGGAAGTCAATGCCGTATCTATGATTTGTGATTGCATTGCTCAAAGTATGGCACAAACCGATCGAGGTTGGTCGTTTTTGTTTCCAATTGGCAATGGGTCCTACCACGATCAAGCGTCTACCAACACCCGGCACACCTTCCCGTGCAATCTGTCTGGACGAGCTGGCAAGCTCCAGATATTCGGTGTTTTATTCTGTTTTGTAGCCGGAATAGCCCTGGGCCTTACGGTATGTTGGAGCTGGGCACCACTCACCTTTATCATAATAAGCACCCCAGTTGGTGTTGAATTACTAACTTGGCAATCTTGACTACATACATATTTTCAGACTTTAAAACTTCTGGATCGCATCCTGCAGAAAAAGTTGCGCAAGTTGAATTGCGGAACGATAACTATTGACTAGTGAATGTCGTCAACACATTCAATAAGAGCTGGATGTTCAACTTTGTGCTTCGCAATTCTTTCCTTTCGCTGCTAGCTTCTTTGTTACCTTCATTGGCAAAGAAACCATAATAGAAGGGTATATTTGCATTGCTTCCGTCACGTTAAGTGAAAGTCTCTGCTATATTTTGGCATTTTCTTCCACACTGAGCAATTTAACTTTCCCTGGTGAAATACAAGATGTGGAAAATGAAGGAGCTAATGTAGACAAGTGGCCTAAAAGGCAGGCAAACAAGGCAAGCATCTTTTTCCTTGGTGTCATGGGATGAAACCCTGTTGCTATGCTGGAAGTAAACCATTTGATGAGAACAGTGTGATGTCATGTTTATAATATTCCAATACTCTTTTTTCTTGAAAATAGCATTTTTGTTTTATTAGGCCAGGATAAATAAAAAAGAAACCAGAAGATACTGTCAAAAATTGCGTTTTTGATTTTTCAGTGCAACACTTTCTCAAGCCTTTTATTATATCCACTTGATGCTTTCACCAACCAGTAACTTTGCTCAGCACACTAGAAACATTTTGGGAGCCATTTTGCAAATTCAAGTGAGTTGAAGGTCCAATTCATGGGCTCAAAGCCTTCAAAATACCAAACATTCTAAGAAGGATTACCTTTTGAAATGGGTTTCAGAAATGAATGGCATGGGAAAGCCATATTGTTACATTTGTAAATGTCAACATCACACAAAAGTCATGAAGATGCACCATTGGGTCTGAGGGGAAAGTAAACAAATTACATTTTGAAAAATGATTGATTCTGAATCAGCTATCTAAATGACATACATTGCAGTGATATGTCTGATCAAATGATTGATCTAAACTTCCAAAACTTTGACCATTGGAATTTCCCGCTCTACCGTTTTTCAAGTTGTTGTCAATGGCCACAAGTGACATAATACCGCTTAGTCTCAATTCAAAAAGTCTGTTTGAAAGGCAATGCCTGCACTTGGGCAAAAAAAAAAATTGCACAATTTTCAGCTTGGCCTCTCTTCCAATTTCAAATAAATGATCTAGTGCTTCAGTTTGTGGTTCACATTCCTTGTCATGAGAGGGAGGACCTTTGAAAAGAGGGAAGGAGGTTAGGAATCTAGGCATTCAGCATCATATTTCTACCAGACGTAGAACGGCAATGTTTAAGGAGTCGTTTGTCCTCCATAGGCAGCCATGACGTCACCAAATTTTGCCAAAAAAAATTCCACCATTGTTTTGCCTAAAAAAGGAGAAAAAAAGATGATGGACTAGTACGTAAAACACGTGTCAGAAATAGGCCTACTTTTGAATGAGTCACTTTTAGGAAAGTTCTACAAATATTGTCTTTATACGTAAAGCTTCATACCTGTATGGAGTGAATAGCAATTCAAAATTGTTACATAAGTAGTGCTGACAAATGAAAGAGTACAATTATTAATCTATCGTAACGAAACTACCAATATTTGTTTTCTGTTACGCAATTCCGTACGATTTTTGACATGTAACAGAAAAAGTGCTCCTAGCAATACAGTTCAACATTGAATCAAATGTGCTTTAGAGTTTAGGGTTTTACAAAACATGTTACAAAGAAAATCTAGTTATACTCTTATTTGGCAATCAAATTGATTATGAGAGGCATTAAGTTGTTTATCTATTTTGCCCCTCTCATGACAAGCTGAATATTAAATCTGCATAGTCAATGAGTTTCCAGATCAATAATCCTTGAACTTGACATCATTGTTTGAATTATTACATCCTTGGGCTAAGACGCATTGGATGCAGTCCTCATTGTATTAGTCCGTGCATTTCTAGGGCATGAGTGTGGACAGACGTCAAAAAATACATGCAAAATACAGTTGTACAAATAAAATACAGCTGTGTTTTGATGCATCTCAGAATCCACATGTTGTTGATTTTCGCAATGTGCATTTATATACTAATAAGTTCATGTTTAGTTTTACAAGAGACAAGGACATCTCTAGTTCTGATGGAATCAATTTCTTGCATAGGCAGATTGCAAACCTTTACTCCTGAGTTTGAAAGCGGTTTCATTTATTCAGCACAGTGGTAAAAATACCCTTTAAAGTTTTGATGGAAATTATCAAGCACATCTTGGCATTTTTCTCCCTCAGAAAATCATGGGGAACAATTTTGATTTTATTGGTTTATGAAATTCTAGCCCACATAAAAAACTTACATTCCTAAAAACATTATAAAAACTAAAATTTTCAAAAACCTACTCAATGTAAGTTGGGAGCACATTTAGTTAGCTCTTGAATATAAATTATGAGATCATCTGTTTCACCGCTTCTTAGTTACATGGAATTTACTGGCCCAAATTTCATCGTTTTTAGCCCCAAAATGCCCCGGTTATATGTTAATTCAATTTCCGAAAGAATTAATATCGATTTTCAATATCACAAATACAAAAGAATATTTTTCCTCTTCTTACATAGTCTCACAATAGCTAAAAATGCTATATAATGTCACTTAAAACACACTAAAAGTGTAATCTTTGAAAATGTGTTTTACAATCAACATGTGTACACTTAGTTATGCATTCACTTGAATTCTGAAGACGGTACATACAACAGACAATGTTATAGATTTTGTCGTTTCTTGAAGACTTTGTTGAAACTGATTGAAAATAGCTTCTTTAAGGCTTCAGTGATATTTGTGAAATTTTCAATGACCACTCAACTAAATGTACCTTGGACGCTTTTAAAATTGAATTTTCAAAAATCTGCTTTTTGAGGGTTTTAGATATAGTTGTACAAGGTATTAACTTAATTTGAAATTATGCAAGAAATGGAAAAATAATCTTTCATTTTTACGATAGTGAAAATCGATATTATATCTTTGGTAAATTGAATTAACATATAACCGGGGCATTTTGGGGCTAAAAACGAGGAAATTTGGACCACTAAATCCGATGTAACTAAGTAGCGGTGAAATAGATGTTATCTTCAATTACATTCAAGAGCTAACTAAGTGTGCTTCTAATTTACATTGAGTAGGTTTTTGAAAATCTTAGTTTTTATAATGTTTTTAGGTATGTAAGTTTTTTATGTGGACTAGAATTCCATAAAACAATAAAATTAAAGTTGTTCCCTATGACTTCTTGAGGTAGAAAAATGCCAATTTGTGTTTGGGAATTTCTCTGGAAACTTGATAGGGCTTTTTGAACACCGTGTCAGGTCAGGTCTGGTAACATTTTTTGACCTAAACAGTGGTGAAGTAGTGTAGTACTGTTTCAGCTTCACAAATCGGCCGCCCTAGGTGCATTGACCCCATAGGTAATCTGTAGTCTGTTTGAACTTAGAGCTTATCGATTTCGAGGATGGTTTGAGGATTTGATTTAAGAAATTTTAATGTCATCTTATTGAACAGGCTCCCAGGGTATTCGCTTTTCGCAATCAATTCAAATAATGGTTGCCATTTTCATTTGTAAAAAATTTTTCAAGCACTAAACCGAGAGAGGCAAAAAAGGCTTGGTATTTTTGCTCTTTCGGGTCAAAAGGAAAGGATCTACAAATGTAACATGTTACGATAGTTTTTCTAAATCTCATTTCAGATCTCGTTCTTGAGTATTTTCCATGGAACATTGGCAATTATCGGAGGAATGTGTTTCCTCTGGACAGGGATTTGTGCTATTATATCCAGCCACCAGAGACGCTCTTGCATGTGAGTTTGGAACCCTGATGTTAAAGAAGGCCGTACCCACTGGGACCACATTGTGAAAGAGCTGAAAATTAGTCCTGTGCAACCATTTAGCTAGACACTGAGGCTCTATCCAAGGGTTTTTTGCTCATGTAAAATGTACATTTTAGATAAGCACGGCTCAGCAACCATATGAAACAGTATCCAACTTGGCCTTAGATTAAATCTAATGGCGCACCTTGTTAATCAAAATGTCGATTTTGAACACGTGCAACAACAAATGACGAGCGTATGAATTTTAAGCGGTAAATTGGGTATGGCCTTCTTATCAAAAGTAGTGTGAACTTGTTCACACATTCCTTTATATTTCTAGAGAGAGTAGATAGGAAGATTGAAAATCCCTGTTAGGGGATCTATATAGTCTCTTTTAGACTTCTTTTTTCGAAAATTCGAAAAACATATTTTTCCCTTTTATCGAAAATCTGTCAGCGCCGAAAAAAACGAAAAATCGAAATATTGTTGTTGCACATTTCGAATTTCCCGCACTTTTTAACGGGCTCAAGGACTCCCTAGGGTGCATAGGGGATGTCAAGTAAAGGAAATTCAAGGAAAAATGTGGTCCGGCACCCTGATTTTTGGCATTTTGGGGAGAGAGACTTAAGACAAACATCACAGTCAACTCGCACCATTCGCCCATTGAATTTTCACTAATCGAGTGGTTTTGAGCGAGTTGTGTTACAAAACCCTACTAAATGAGCATGTTTGGTGTTAGTCAGTCAAGGCACTATCAAATTGGCTCAATACCACGATGCTAATTGCCTCGACAAGCATGTAAAATGGAACAAAATGTCAAAATCCAATGCATGCACAGTGCGTTTTGGCTGGGCATGTTGTCTTTGATTTTACTCCATGGAATAACGTCAGTTGCCCATGAACACGTTTACTTGACTAGCCCTATTACGAGTAAATGAACCCAAAATTGATACGTCTTCGAGTTAAGGATCTGTAATGGATGAGGGGTCTAATGTACCCAATAGAGGGCGACATAGTTCCTCAGTGGACGTGATTTCGAATCGCGCCTTTGGAAGTCACTCGAGGTAAGAGCTGAATAAACTCTAGCTGCCAAAAAAGGAAACATGGCGTTAGAAAGAAGTAATCATTACGATTTCTGATTCATTCAAAGTTTTGAAATCATGTGAAGACAGATACAAACAAAAGTGATTGCATTTCTTATGAATGATCTGAGATTGTGTGAGATAGTGAAATAAGAGCGATGAGTAGACTTTTTTAATTCTTAGTTCAAATATCTTGTCATTTCGGGGCAATTCTAAACATTCAGTTGTTTTTTGACCCAATTTCCCAGAAAATTACAGCTTTGGTTTCAAATAGTCTTAAATTAAAAATTTTTCTGTTAAATTTAGGCACCTAGGAACATTAATGATCCAGCTTGGTATAATTTCTGCACTTTAATACTTCAAGGAGTCATTTGTCATGAACTTTTTTGCTTAGGGTATTCAGTCCTGCCTTCAGTGTTACAATTCTTTGTTGCAATCCTGATCAGAACTCGTTAATGAACTTGAACTACATCAATGGTTGTTACTTTAGCATTACATTTATCCAAATCTTTGCTAAGTTTATTCAGCAAGATATTTGCGAATGAAAGTGCAAAATATGAAAACCACTCTCTTTGTAAGGTTTCATGCCTTGAACTTGGCCATTCAAAGTAAGTGAATGGCCAATGGGCAAAATTTATCACATCTCCATCAATAACATTTGCAAAAGAAGTTAATAAGCAGGTTAGTCATTTCTCAATAAAGGGACATATTGCGGTAACAATTAGTTTGGTCTAAAATAGAAATTCGTTACACAACCATTACCATTTAGATGACCAATATTTTATGGGTTTTGCCGCGTCAAGACCATACTTCTATAAAGAAATTGTGTTTTTGGCTTCAAACACTCCTAAAGCCAAAACTTTTGACTTTTTCCATAATGAGCATTGGAATTTAATCTTGGCATAATTGTTCAAAATGTATTGCATAAAAATGTTTTGAGGAGTCAAAATTCGGACCCTGGATGGGGTAATGATTTCTGAAGGTTTGAAGCAATGTCGCAAAAGTAAGTCATGATGGAAAAATAATATATGGCATTATCAAGCCAGTAAAGCTTCTTTGTTAGAAGCATATGACTTAGATTGTGAAAATCTGGAAGCTTTGGAAATTTGATACATCATGCTTAAGCCAAAGAGATATTTTACTTTGCTTGAAATTGGACTGAATCAGGTCTTCAGTCCAGTAAATTTTGATTGAGAAGGTGTAAACAATAAAGAAGCAAATGCCGCAAGATTTGAAACCAAGAACTCCCTCAAAGTAGCCAAAAGCAACCACAATTTTCAACCCTGAGTTTCATTGTTCATAATATGGTGGATGGAAAGAGCAAAAATTGACAATTTCTGTTGAGCCTTAAGCTTCCTCAGCTGTCATGAGATAAACCAAAACTTAAAGGCCATTCTGGAAGCTGAAAAAGAAACGAGTAACGCGTATTTTTTTTGTAGATTCGGGGTCCTTATAAGTACACCATTTTAAATTGTTATGGAGTTACACTTCCTTTTTGGAAAAGGAACGAATTTCTGTAATTTCGTTTCTTGTAATTTTGTTGCTAATGCCCTGTTAACAAGTCTTCAAAAAGATAATAAATGAATAACTAGTTAATGGTATCTAAAATTTAGACCATTAGGAGGGTACATGTTGTAAGAAGTTGGGATAATGGCTTAAGTAAAACTTGCAACAGCCAATTTGAGATTTACTGACACTGTTAAAACACTATGTAATACCCCTGTTTTTGCTCAATTGAAAAGATAATCATGAAAATTTGTCGGAGAGAGTCTCAATTTTTACATCTACTTTTGAAATTTCTTGGGGAAAAACAAAATGAGCAATTTATAGCATCTGTGAATTAAGATCTTTATTTTCTAACTATGGGCCCTGCCTTTTAATACTTGACCAGTTTTGAAGCAAATATTACTTCAGTATTTTACATCTTAAAATTGAAAATTTTCCAAATCACTAGTGGTGAGAGTCTTAATTTAGCAAATAATAGTAATGCCACCTGACAGAAAACTGACTTAATTTTTTTCCAAGAAATCTAGTCCAATTTCTAAACCCATTCTCTTTATCATCAAACTTGATGTATGAGCTGTTCAAACAATAAACAACTTTAATGGCATTGTTGTTGTAGCCTATAACACTAGAGACCCATCAATAGAAGGGATGTGATCAAATGAACTATTAAAATCGAATGTAGGGTACCAGAAAACTTCGAAAATAAAGACACTAGCCAATTCCCAAGTAAAGGTCATCAAAAGTATCAATAAAAAAAACGACTTTAGTTTGATGTGGGAAAAATCAGTTACATTTTGAGGCTAGCTAATGGTTTCCCAACATGCCACTACTAATGTGATATCATTGAAAAAGTAAATCAATTCTAGTAACAAAATTTAATTGATGCTATCAGTAATACACAGTATTTTTGGTTTTTTGATGTTGCTGAATGTCTCATTCAAAATTGCCAGGATTTCTTGCTTGATAGTTTGTTCAAGATAGAGCTTACAAAGTTGGAATACATCACTCTGAACTCATCAGGTTCAAAATCAGTCTCGGGTTTTTAATTATGTTTCTTTACAACGGCGCAAGAACAATTGTTAGCAGAGGGTTTACTAACGCTGTCTTTCCTTTTTTTGCCGCGAGATGTCTCATTATGAAACAAGCAGTCCCTATAAGGAAGAAGAGTGTGAGAATACGCTTTAAGATCCCAAACTTTATTAAGAGATTATCAAATGCACAATTTATTGCCCAAGTACTGTGACACAATGAATAAGCCATCAGCTCTTCTAGGAGACGTTTCAAATTCTTTATGGGCGAAATTCTGAACAATTATAGCATGTAAATTGTCATTTGAAATGAGGTTGTATACTGTACCGTATGAGTGATAACATGTCAACACTTTGGCAAAATCGGAAAAAACTCATTTCACACATTTAAACCAAGACTGTTAAGGGGGGGTTGAGTTAGGTGGTACTGACTTGCAGAGGTTCACGAACCTTGAGAATAAGCAGTTGCAGGATCATGTTCTGAAAAATAATCACTAGATGGCAATACCCCATAGTATATCCCAAAGGTCAACGAGCAAATTCAAATAGACATTGTTAAGTAGCTTGTGGGACCACAGAATCTCTGGTGTAAAACTAGTTTCTGTTTGTGCTAGGGGACCCAAACTATACTTTTCACTCACTTTGAGACAACTGCATTGATTGTAGCAAAAAAGCAATGAACATTTAAAAGGCTAGCAAGGTTAAGTGATTCAATAATTTTCTTGATGATCCGCCCGGGTCCTGCGCCTAGAAACCTTTTTATGGAAATTAATGTATTATGTTAGTTCTGCCGGAAATAAAGGGCAAAAAATATCTTATCTAATAAATAGAAAATTAAAATCTAAACGCACAAGATTGCTATTACATTTGCCAAACCAGCCTAAATGAACCTCCCTTCAAGGTCTTGTGGCACCAACAGTCATATTGTCAAGGAAAACCAAGAAATAGTTTGGATGTGTAGAAATCTAGCAAAGGCGACTTCAGAACTAAAAAGAGCTATATTTCTTACTTGCCAGATTGAACTTTGTTTGGTAATAAAACTTTGATAAATCGTTCAAATTTATCAATTATGTTTCATTCAAGTCTTTCTATGAGTTTCAGATCAGCAAACCTATGCTTTCAGGTCTATTTTACTCCAGAACATGAAGAAGAGAGCAAAAATTATGTCTATTCATATAGCCTCTCTTAAGCAAAGAGTTGTGAAGAAAAATACACTTGGCTAATTCAAGTTAATCCATGCAGACATGTAGAGATGTTTGAATTTACTTGCCAATAAATTTGCAATTTTGACTTCTTTCTTGCCATTTTTTGGGCTTGCACAATTTGGTCTGCCTTCATCTCTAACCATTTTCATCCCTCATCGATAGGCACTAGGGTCAGGACCCGAGATGAAATAACCTCCAGGGCTTGAAGTAACGTTTTACATATGAAAAACGGTTTACTTTTTGAGGGTTACGGTTCAAGCCCTGAAAACCTCACATTACCGCTTTCGACGGATCGCAATATGGATCCCCTTGCACAAACAGAAACTAGTTTTACATCCAAATGAAACCGGAGATTCAATGGTCCCAAAAGCTACTCAATGATTTCTGTCTGAATTTGGCCGTTGACCTTCGGGGTACTGCCATGTGGTGCAGGGTTGGCCAAAACCCGCCCGTTGGATAAAAAACCCAAAACCCACCCAAAACCCACCCATGGGCGGGTTTTCTGCGGGTGGGTTTTTTTACAAATCTTTCTCAATTATTTCCCTTATTTTTCCATGGCCTTCCTCTTTGTTGTCATTGCTACAAGCTTAAAGTAGTGTCCGCTTGCTCAAAAAGGAATAAGCTGAAAATTGTGTTCAAACTGTATTTAGATTCGTCATGGCTGGACGGCGGCAATGTGCTGCATAGCAGAGTTTTGTTCGATTAAGTGAAAATCCTTTTCGGTATCGGTGTAAAGTAACAGAAAGCTGGGAGCATGGTAAGCGTCTCCAGAATCCTGTCAATGACTAACGTCACTAATTCAACTGACACAGGAAATTTGGAACTCGAAGAGCAATGTTACAATTAGAAAGCTATACCTCTGATTTTTGCCTACTCCTCAACTTTACTTGTATGTAATTGTCACAAAAAGAAATAAAAAAAAAGTTTAGCCATAAAGTTTCATCAAAAAAAAAAAAAAAACAATTGAACCCGGAAATTAAAACCCCAATTAAACCCATCCAATAAAAAACCCGTCCCACCCGCCATTAAAACCCGAAAAAACCCACCCCGGGTTAAACCCATTTGCCAACCCTGAGTGGTGGCTATTTCCCAGAACTTAATCCTGCCGCTGTTTCTTCTCAATAGTTGATTGTTTTAGGCTCACGTGGCCTTGCAGTGTCAAAACAATAACACAGATCCCTATAAGAAAGGTCCTGCTACATGGCACCCACTACGTTTGTTACGCAATTAGACAGATGGCAGCTACCTCGCTTGGCCTTTCATCTGGAGATGGGTATTGTCCCAGCTCCGTCAAAACAGTTAACATTAATTACTACCTCACCCTTGGGTTCGTCCAAAAAAACTGCTAAAATAGCAACTCATGCTGTAATTTAAATATTATGAGGGAACTTAACTAGATCGGGTTAGAAGCAAGGGTAACAAATTGGAAAGAGGACACTTCACCAAAATGCAAGGACTGTCAGCCTTCCCTCAATTTAGCTAGAATTAAAATTAAGCATACAGCAAACTTGTCTTGATGAAAACGGCTCCTTATTCGAGAACCCCAATACTTAGTTTCTTAAAACACAAGGGAAAAAAATCCTCATTTTGTTAGAATGGCACAAATTTTGTAATGATGAGCCAGGAGTGAACTTTTGACAGCGGCAAACCCTTTTGAGCTTTGCTGTCACCTTGGACGAATGTTTAATGTCCTTTTTCACCTTAGAGCGACCAAAACAATATTTGAAGCAATGCCTATAAGGAGCATCTATTGCGATTTAAAAAATGTGGACGGTCATTGCTCTCTTCTCCAGCCAAGGTATGGTAAATACGAACTAATTATATCTTTGTGGGCAGTTAAGCCATTTGCCAGTGGCTGCATTGTTATCATGTGCAAATTGTTCAAGGCTACGCCAAAGAAGAGGTCAGACAAGCGGACAATGTTAGGTGGTGGGACAATGGGCAAGTTCATACCACCAAGACGACAACTGAATATTTGGCCCCCAAGGGCACCAGGGCGATCCCCCACCGATATTTATAATCACCATATCTTGTCCCAGTAGACTCATTCTTATGTTCGATTGTCCAGCGACGCTTTTCATGTTATCATGTCAGTTGTGACAGTATCAAAAACTCGCTAGTTTCAGGTTGTTTGCAACACTCCCAAGAAGGCCTTCGCCAAAGCCGCTCAGAAGTGTATGTGGGGTGGAGGAATTCAAATTAGGCGATCAAAACTAAGTTCATGTTCTTACGTTGTTATATTTGTCAAGTAATCGAATTCGGACGAATAATCATTTATCAAGTAAGATTCCATTTTGTGAGCGATGGGAATAATGGTTCAAAAGATGAGTTATTATTTGACACATTTGCGTCCCATTATTGCCCTGTGGAGTTTTGGACCGTATTTCATTACCGTATAAATAAACGACTGTGCAAGAACTTTGAGAAGAAGGATTGTACGAAAAATTCGCGTTTCAATATCCTTCAAGTTGAGATCTTGCGTCGTTTCGCTATAGATACGTCCCTCTCCATTAATAGATTCTCTTACACAAACTGCTTCACACGCACGTCAAATGTGGAAAGTGCTGACATTCCACTCTTAGAACAAAAGTTTGAAAATTTTGGCCCAAAAAGGAAACCTTTTTCCCGGTCTAGTAGACTAATGGCACTTAGATTATATAAAGATAACTTTTCTGCAAAAGTCTTGATTAGAAATTGGAGAAGAGTACCCAAAGTAGTTTATGATTCCCCTGAAGAGGGCTTGTCAGGGTTGAATGCTATTTCAATAAAATAATGCAAGTATTAAATCGGTATTTTTGACCCTTAAAAACCAATTAACATTGCAAATGTGCTCTTTTGCCTCAAATATGCTGTTTACTGTTGTGCTCAAACTAGTTATTTCCTTGTTTGTTTGCTTCTTTGATTGAAATTCTAAGATATTTGCTTGTTTGCAAATATTTGATCCATATTCAAATAAGTTCAGTGTAGTAGCTAAACCAACCTGACTTCAATAGCAAACTAGTTATGCTGATATTTTATCATTTTGTAGTCCTCAAGTCATTACAAACTTTTCATTCAAAACTGGGGTATTGAGTTTCAGTGAACTTATGAAAAGGTGAACTGGGACAGAAGAGCTATTTTCAATCGATGGCTATTTAAAAGAGTATAGGATATACTCCTATGGCAAGCCTTACTTTTGGGGATGACCAAGAACTTCACAACCATAAAATATTCTTATGTCTGTTTTGCTCCATCTGATTGGTCAGTTCACATGAATTATTGTTGGAATCTGGCACGTCTGCTTGAAGGAGCAATTCAGAAGTGTGGAATCGAATATCCAGTTTCTGTCGATTTGGTAATGACACAGTTTCATCGATTTTATTGTGGCCACCTTTGGCACAAATTGAACCCCATGTTAAGAAAAAGGAAACGGAAGAAAATTTACGGAAAGAAAAATATTATTTTTCACGCAACCTCTGATTGTCTTCTTTCGATGTTCTGCTCCTTTTCGCTTTGACGGAAAGAAAGGGTGACTGACAATCTTTAAAGTAAAAGAAATTGATGCATGAAATCGAGAATAATTCTATGCCACAGGAAAAAAGATCAAAATGAGCATTTGTTAGGTTGTATCAGCATTCGGTTTTATCTTATCTACTGATATGATCAATCAGCCTGCGTCTCAAACTTTCGAACCAGTACTGCCAAGTTTGATCCAAATTGGATTTTTTAAAGTCAGGGGAATGTACATTTTCTGACCAAAAACATCCACCTTGGATCAAACTTGGCAGTACCGGTTTGAAAGTTTGAGGCACAGGCAGATCGATCACATCAGTAATCTTATCCTGTGATTCTTGCATTTTGTACTTTGTTTATTGAGGCATGGACTACTACATCAGCCTGGACACTCAGAAGTTTTTCTTTCTTTCCAAAGATGGCTCAAATCCCAACATAAAAGACTTCACCTGATACCTTGAATGGCTTGCACGCTTTCCTTACTCCCTTAACCAGAATATTGTTTTAATAGTTTTAACTAAAAAAATAGTGCCTACTTGTGATCCCAATGAGTGGGGCCACGGCCACGAACAATGGTCCCCAATAAATCAGTGATTTACCCGGTTCTTTACACTATCCCTTCCAATCCTTTCTGCTCCGGTATCCCCTGGCAAACATGCTGCAAATGGCTGAATCTGAACGGTGTCTCAATAACATTGGAAGACAAGCCTTCACCTTTTTATCTGAGACATGTGTCCCCAAGGAGAAACACAAAAGTTGCATTCATGGCAAACAGGGCTTCAAATTCCATGCCAGGAAGCCCACTGGGGTTAGTTGGCCCAGGAGTGAGTTTAAGCTCCATATTAGCAAGTGATTCAATCCTACCCTTCTCTCATCCTCTTATTTTCATTCAAATTTCATCAATCAAGAGCAAATATTGGGTTTGGTAGATGTTAAAGCACTTAATACTAGTCTCTAGGTAAGAAATTGTCTTTCAACCATGCAAGGTCTCAAAACTGATGCCAAATAGCTCTGAGATGGAACAGACACCATGTTTTTGGCAAGGATTTGTTTGCATAGGTTCGGGCTAGTATTGTTCCACAACACAGCCATTGCCAAGAGATTAGAGGAGTATTGCCTTGAACCTTTGCTAATCAAAGCCAGCCTTAGCTGTTTTATTGCAAATTGCACTTTGTAACCACTTGCATGCAGCAAATTGTTTACATAATCTATAGATGCAGTTCTTGTCTCATGGTAATGTCCCCAAAAAGCTAAAATGTTTGTGATCTGAGTTGTCAAGTGCAAGAAACTCTGCTTTGTGGTAAACAAGACCATCACATTTGCAACCTTGACTCCTTGAAAAAACATATCAAACTTGAGGTCATTGTCAAGAACTTTACTATAGAGAATTGAGGGACCAACTTGTTTGAATTCAAGGATTTTGGCATTTGGAAAAACCGCACTATCATTGTAATTGAGTTGAAAAACGTTTCTTGCATAGTCCAATTTGGCCATCTTAATTTTGATCTCTTCTAAACTTTGGAAATGCTCTTCTTCAAAGACCTGTTTAATCTTTGTGTCTTGACTTCTTGAACGTTCTCATGTCTTTTGGCACTTGACGTGTTCAGATTTCTTGGTTGGGAGGGATTGGAAAGGTAGTGAGGACAATTTGCAAAGATACTTGTAACCAAACCCTGTTTCAAGATCCGCAAGGTTTGCATTTTAGATTGGGTTATATTTCAGGTGATATTCTGATCTTGGCGCTGACATTCAAAATCATGGTTTGAAAATGAATCAAATAAATTGTTGCTTTTCAAGATCCGCAAGGTTTGCATTTTAGATTGGGTTATATTTCAGGTGATATTCTGATCTTGGCGCTGACATTCAAAATCGTGGTTTGAAAATGAATCAAATAAATTGTTGCTTTTAACGAAGGTATCTAATATTGTCTTGGGATGGCTTGGATCCATTTTTGCCACAAGCCAGAATTTTTGGAAATTTGTGGGTTGAAATACCCAGATGCTTCTCATTGTCGCGGTGTCCTGTTCTACAGCCGGGCGCACAACACTTATTCACCATATTGAAATGGCGGCGATCGAAATTTCAATCAGCCTGAGCTAAATCGCCAGGTGTTGAATCAAGTACAAATTAACACGGATCACTAATTAGCCTAGAGCTCCATTTTCTTTGGCATTTTCCCGTAGTATTTCTTTTTGTCGTTGGTTTGGTTTGGTCTGGCTTGGCTTTTTGCCTTCCTTCTCTTCTCATCGCGCCAACAGCTGGTTTGTTTGTTGATTTGTCTTGGACCGTTTTTAGAAAATCTCGTTCAATTCAAATTAAAAGCAGAAGTCCAGAGCAAGACACAGATGTCCATGATTGAGGCAACTCCTATCTACTCTGTTTGATGAATTTCAGACACCCTTGAATTTCATCACATTCAAACTAGAGATTTTAAAGCCCCTTAACAAGCTTAATGCTCTTGGTGTGTCTAGGAGACGAAATTCAGTATGAAATTGATTTGAATCAGTTTTTAAGCTATGGTCCTTTGTGATAACTTGTTTTCTAGCTAAAAAATAATCAGATTAATCAGTTTGTCAATCACACAAAACCTCTAGAGTCTTAACTCCTTCTCTGACTTCCATTTCCGATCTGTTTTTTTTTTAAATTTGTTTTTTGAAGTTATTTGTTTGTTGCTATTTGATTAAAAATCAATTTTTAAAATTTGATTTTCCTTGTTTGGCCCTATCAGTATAGTACTTAATTGATACTTTTGTTATCGTGTTTGGTCTTGAAATTAACCTTCATAGGCCACTTAGCCAACTAGGTCAGTGCTTTTAGATGGTTGGCGGCAAAAATCGCCAAAAATTTGAGCGAATGTGAAGTATAGGATATGGAGGCACTGACCTATTTACGGATGAGGAAATTCAACAGGGTGAAACCATTTAGAGGTAAGGCCAAACGTTAAAACAAACTCGTCAGTTGTGAGTAGTTTTTGGGCATCATTGTGATGTCATTTTCTATAGTTCTCATTTTGAACAAGATCCAAATGAATTTATTGCTTGTTTGTCATGTGACAAAGATTCAACTTTGATATTTGATGTATTGCTCAGCCTTTCTTTCTCAGTTGTGCCCCTTACGGAGAATCTGAACCCTATTTGAAACACTCCGATTAATTGTCATCTTTCCATTCACTCAGCTTATGGTTCGTGATCATTCTGTCCATCGTGAGCACACTCTACGCCGTGGTATGGATAATGGCTTTCCAAGTGATTATTGCTACAAGCCATGACCGGCTCAAGAGCTTTGGAGAAGGTAAGAATGTGTGTTACGGCTCAATAGCTTTGGAGAAGGTAAGAATGTGTTACGAACAATATCAGTTGGCCTTTTTTACTTTTACATATACAGGGTGTAAGAATATTGATAACTCCTTCAGAAATGGAATGAATGGTTTGAGATAGACCGTTGAGTGATTGTCATAGAACCAATTTGACCTTTTCTGGATGAATTTAGGAATCCTGTCTAGCATGAAAGCACAAACAATTTCTTACAAAAAATACAATGAAAAGAGTTGTCTAACCCATGCATGGAGAGACGGCTCAAAATTTTAGACAACAGTTTTTTAATAGTTTTTAATTTTCTCTCTTTTAATAGTACATTTTAAAATGTATTAGCACTTTAATACTTAGTTTCTTTACCTTCAATAATTTTGTTTATTGCCTTTACAGTATCATTGACCTACAAAATTATCAAATTACTATTCCAGCAAAGAAATATTCAATAACAATGTTTTTGTTCAAAAGTGCAGTCATATGCTTCACTAATGTGGTTTCAGACACATGCAATAAACCACTTTTTTATATTGATCATTAGGCTTATTTAAAGATGCTTAATATAGAAAGTAGGCTCTCTAGTACAAGAGTTCAAGCATAAAAAGCGACCCCTGACGGGCGCAGCCTCAAAGATCCAAGAAGCCAAATTTATACCAATGGAAAATAATTGGAACCCTGTTAAATGTTATTGAATCATATTTGAATGTACTACCGGTAGTTACTTTTATCCTATGTCAACGCCAAGCTGAAATCTTCTCTGGCAACCCATTTCGTCCGACAACGAACCTGACATCCGTTTGTTGACAACGCCGGTTGAAGTTGGGTGTTTTACTTGGACATTCTGTCAATATCTAAATATAAATACTTCTTGAATTGCTCCAAATTCAAACGAAAAAGCAAGAAAAAAACACCGGAGCAAGAATCTACATGACATTGCCTCTCCGTTTGAAAAAAGTCGGCGGCAAAATTAGAGCACGCATTGTCACCTAAAAAGTCACCTACAGCACTCGAAAACCCTCGACCAATAAGAAAAAGGGGCCCCAGACAAAAATTGTCTAATCAGTGAAAAGGAGAATCAGCTGACCATTCTATTAGGGCTCTCTAAAGAGTACAAGTATGAAAAGCAACTCCTGACGGCCGCAGCCTCCAAGATCCAAGAAGCCAAATTGTATAACAATGGAAAAGAATTGGAACCATTCGTGAGTCTGCAGATTTTGTTTAAACACAAACTATTTAGAAACATGGACTGTGAACGAGCTTCCCAACAAATCGGCCTGCTCTTTGTCACAGCGACTCTGAGCTACTTTTCGAACTAAAGTAGAAAAATATGGAATGTAGATCTCTTTGATTAAAGGCAGCTCATTTTCATATCATTTACTTGAAAAGTGGTTCATTTCAAAGTTATAGTGTCAAAAGCTTGAGTAACAGACCAAATGCAGACAGAAAATTCAATTTTATGTTTTGTGTACTGCACAACTTCGCACTTTCCCTAAGCATGGTTTTGGGCTCAAACTTGGCAATGTTCATCCATTCATCAAGATCTTATGGTCGTATCAATTGCTTATTTGGAATTAAGTGAACGGTTTAGAAGATAAGAAGTTTTTGCTTTCGTTCGCAGTTCACATCTCTAGAAGTCCGCGAATAAGTGTAGAAAACATTTCTTTAATAGGCCATTTCTTTACTGAGCATCATTCGCTGATTTGCACTCTTGAGCTGATAGAAGGTCAGGCCCAGGTTTAGGTGGTGAAGATGAAATGGTCCTCTATTTGTAGGTCACCTAGAAACGAGCAGGGCGGAAGCAAAGTGCTTCATCACTAAGGGTTGGAAAAGTAGTTCATGCTTTTCGTCAAAATAGTTAAGTTTTCAGGTCATGAAAATAAAGAGCCAAAATAAGCTCCGAAAACGTAAAGAATAAGTTACAGAAGGGTGAAAAAAATGAAATTTGTTTGGTTTTTCAAACATTTTGGTCTTATATTGTCTTGTCTTAAAGATAAACGAAAAATAGAATTTTAAAATACTCATATATAAGCAAGGTTCATACCTTAAGGCATCCTGAGATTATGGTCCAGGACAAATTATATGGGTGGTTTGCAAAATCAATACCATCGTTGAGTGAGAATCAAAGACAATAATTTACAGACAACTTACAGTACAGTTCATAGAAAAGAAGTGAAAAAACTTTAGTGACTAATCAATGCCAGCCAACACATGCGCTCTTATGAAGAGATGGTCAAAACAAAAGAATTCGCTAGAGATGCAAACATGACAATTTTCTTATTTTAGTCATATTTTTTTCATTTTCCAATTTTTAAGGGAAGATACTGTGTAAAAAATACAATTCGGAGAGTAGTTCTCCTAAATTTTGCCTAAACATGACGAAAACCCTTCAATTTTCCCTCAAATCCTCGATTTTAGTTTATTTTATGTTTAAAAAAAATTCCCTCAAAATGGCAAAAATAATTAAAACTGAACGTAATCTATCATAGCAATCTCGTTTCGGCCCCTATTCATCACTGAATGAAATCAACTTCTGTTTTCTTGCATAGGATCACCCAGTAATTTGAAGATGTCATTCTTAACTTCATTCAGATTTGAGAGTTGGCAAGATCACGTAAAGAACTATAGGGCTTGTCAAGTGAACGCGTTCATGAACAACTGACGTTATTCCATGGAGTGAAATTGAAGACAACGTGCCCAGCCAAACCGCACTGTGCATGCATTAATTTGGAGGTTTATTTCATTTTACCTGCTTGTCTAGGCAAACGACATTGTGGTATTGAGCCAATTTGAGAGTGCGTTCACTGAATTATACCAAACGTGTTCCTTTTGTTGGGCTTTGTAACACAGCTCACTCAGAATCACTCAATTATTGAAAATTCAATGGGCGGATGGTGCGAGTTGACTGTGATGTTTGTCGTAGTTCTCCTTCCGCAAAATGCTCAAAATCAGGGTGCCTGACCATTTTTCCTTGAATTTCCTTCACTTGACATGCCCTATATAACGTGCCTGAAATGGGGAGATGACTTTACGGTCGGTGTAATTAATAGTCTCATCCTTAGATGTGAGGCTTCTTTGCATCCTGTGTGTCCCAGTCAAGCCGAAATGATTAATGGGCTTTATTTTCAGAATTGGGGGGATCATTTCCGTATCTGCTCGCCAGCCAATACCTCATATCCGGATTAGGAGCAGTTCTTGGCCTCTTAACGGCCGCGTTTGCCACGACGTTATTGCGCGAAATCTCTAATGCATCGAATGCGACTCTCTTGATCCGATCACGAGCTCAACCACATCCAGAACATGGATTAACGCGCTTGCAATCTGTTTCGATTCGCACGACGTAAACTGAATAAAGTTGCTACAGAAATACAAGATGAACTGAAGATTACTGTATTTCAGATTTTTCAAGTTTCATAGTGCAGAGGGATTGTAGCTTTGCTTTACACGCACGCATAGTTAGCTGGAACATTTTGTCATTTACACAGATTTGCACAATTCCATCGTCTGACAAGGACCATGATGCCATCTTAGATTCGCACACGCACACGGTCTTGTAAAAAAAGCAAGTAGTTTTTCTCTCAACATCATTTTCGGGCATGGCTCGTCTGAGGGTTTGGAATCAATAGGGTTGGAGGGGAAACACGGGAATACATTGCTCGGTAACAAATTGACTTGAATGCAAGGATTTGTAAAACACTTGCCTGAGAAAGAGATTTAGAAGACAAAAAACGCCAATATTGGTGGCAGAAGCTGAACTCGCTCCAGGTGTAGAAATTGCCACTGAATGAGAATGAGAGGGCCCCCGGAGTGTAAGGACAATGATCGGTTCACCTCCCCTTGCGTGTTTCACACCTTCAGCTCAAACGAGAACGCTCATTGCAGTGAGGAGGCGATAATATAGATATATTTTTTGAATATAGTACTTATGTGGGTTCCTTATGACTAAGATTAACGTGTTTTGCACCAATAGGTTGCTGCAGCTCAAAGCTGGATCAATCAATCTAACGTCATTGCAATCTTTCGAAGCTGAGACATCAAAAGGCATCATTGCACACACATGAAACATTCAGAACATTTTCAGTGAAGGTGTACAGTATCATTAGAGTAATTTCGATAATATCATAGAACAGGTTCAAATTAAGGTAAGTAATATAAGGGATTGGCCCAATTATGGCAGGTTGACAAGACAAATAATGGTCGAGGTCGTCCAAAATGATATTGTCCATGATCGATTAACGTGGTGTTTCCAATAAAAAAAAATACAAGAACCATTAGAGGAAAAACTATGATTTGAGAATTCTATGAATTCTGGGCATGAACACCTCTAGAAGGATTTACCGATCTAAATCGGCTGCATCAGCCCTGGGTGAGCGAAATTCACAAAATGTTTTGATGACCTACGGGCAGATGAAAGAAATAGTTTTTTTTGTGAGGATTTGGAAGTCGTTTTTCAGTTTGCAACTCAAATCGCTTGGACTTCTCGCCCAATGAGTACCTCGAAGCGTTGGGCTCTTTTTTTGGACGACGCTGCCAACAGTTTCAAAAGCTGGAATGGAGCTAATTGTTCATCACTTACGATCTTAAAGAAGTCTCGGCAAACAAACGAGGTCAGTCTTAAGGTATTGTGGCAAAGGGTCATTATAATTGGTCAGGGTGATTTGAAGCAAAAGCTCCTTCCACAAGGGTTCTCACCCATACAACATCCATGAATGGACCCATGAATGGACAAATGAATGCGGGCTATTCAACGGGCGTACTCTATAAAAATGTTCAAATATTGCCGAACATGGTGCGTTCTACCATGGTTCTACTAAACAGAAATAATATAATCATCTCGAGGTATGCTGTTGCTGTTGTAAGGGACTCTGTACGATTGCGGGTCAGTCTTTTCGTTTCGTGGTAAAATCAGTAATTTCTTATGGTTTGAAACATTTGGAGGGTTGGCATAAGTTATTCGACACATCTTCCTGAGTTTTGTTCGTTTGAGTTCAACATGTCCAATATCGGAGATAGGTGAATTAAGCAGAACTCTTTACCCGTTGGTTTTGTGTGCTTTCGGTTTGGCTAGTTAGGGCACAATAATGGAGACACAGGTTAGAGGTGGAGGTTTCCAATCAATGTTGAAATGAAACCCTCATTAGAAGACTTGAACACGGTCATTTCCGAAATCCACGACAATGAGATGGCCGTCAGGAGAGATGCAAACTCCACTGGGCCGATCAAACTCTCCCGGACCGGTTCCTTTGATACCAAACTTCCTGATAAATACTCCCGAGGAGCTAAAAATTTGAATGCGATCATTTCGAGAATCCGCCACTATGAGATGTCCTTCTTCATCCACACATACACCGTTGGGTCGAGTGAAGTTTCCATCCTCAGAGCCCTATACACGAGAGAAACAAAATCAACTTTAGTTGTGGTGCCAGGAAAAATGGAAAGGGGAAACGAGTTACAACACTTAAAATTGTACTGGAAAGCCAAGTTGAACAAGGAAGTGCATGAAAGTAACGTGTCTGAATATGAGCATTCAATTGGAGCACTTCAAAAATTCGTAAAAGTTCAATACTTAAAATATATCGATTATTTTATCAAACAAGTGGGGACCAACCTCTTTTCCAAGGAATTGGGCGGACTGCAAATCGGCTTTTACGACCAGAAGTCGATGGTTATTGAAGTCGGTGACAACGGCTTGGTCATCAGCCGTGAAGCAAACTCCTCTGGGAGAATCAAAATGCTTCCACATGGGACCTTCAAATCCGTACTTAGAAACAAACTCGCCTTGAGGGGAAAACAGCTGGATTCGGTGATTTCTCGTGTCAGACACAAGGATCTGGCTCTTGCTGTTGCAGGCCACATCCCACGGGTAGTTGAACTGCCCGGGTTTAGAACCCTTTTCGCCGAAAACATCCATGAACTCGCCCTCCAAGGTAAAAATTTGGATTCGATGGTTATCCTTGTCAGCCACAATTAAGCGACTCATGCGATCAATGCAAACGCTAGCAGGTCGGTCGAATTGGCCATTTAGTTTGCCGGACGTTCCAAACTTGTGATGATATTTGCCATCTTTCGAATAGACCATTATCCTATTGTTCGATCGATCGGCAACAAAGATCAACCCTTCTTTAGAGCAACACACACCCCAAGGTCGGCAGATCTGACCGTTTTGTGCACCTTGAGAGCCGAATATGAACAACGGTTTCCCAATGCTCGAGTAGTTACGGCCCGCCCTGACAGTCACCTTAAATGGACTATCCATGACATGAGTGTCTTTCAGAGTCACACTGACGATGTGCTCGCCCTCGACGTTAGGCTTCCAAATAACTCTATATTGTCCGTTCTGAACATCGAATATAGAGGTGCGTACAGGTCGACCATCCGGAGCATGAACCACCACCTTCACTGGATCTGATCCCGAGAGCTTAGGCTCTCCTAACTGATCCTTAATGGTGATTTGAAATCGGACATCCTTCCCAAGAATGGCTTTCTTTAACCCATCACCTTCAGCAAGGGAGAGTGGAGCAAAGCCAGATCCTGCGACGTATCCTATATTACTCAAGGTTTGCAGCATTTTGGGGTCTGGTGCCAGAAATTCAATCTGCTCATCTTCGTGGGGAGTAGCACCACCACATTGGAATCGAATTTCTCGGATGGTCTCCATAGCCTTATTGCAAGTGTCGATGAGAGCCATCTCTCTGCCAGAGCCATTACAAGCCAGAAGCTGTTCGGTTACTCCTCCCAATCGGCACAAGGACATCTCCATCATGTTCTGTTGGTCCTTGAGAGTGTTGAGTTTAACGGTGCGGATCTTGTCTAAGCGCATCAAGAGGACCTTTTCTCGTTCTTGTAACACGGTCACATATTTCCGAGTGATGGCTTGAATCTCTTGCAATACGCTCTGATATCGGGCGTTAATTCGTTTTTCCATGTCATTCACCAAGCCCTTTGTGTCTTCAATTTGGCGGATGTCGTGCTTGGCTTGGACAATGAGCCTATCGCTGTCGCCTTTGGCTTTTTCGACGGCATCGGCATATACACGCATCACATCAGCACTCTGGACGACATGGCTCCCACTAGAAGAGCTGGAAGTGGGGGGCGACCGACAACTGCTGGAGCCGGTGGATCCCGAGAGCGCCGAATGAATGGGTAGAGTGGTTCCCGAAGAATTGCGTTCCGGATATCGAACAATGACATGATCTCGGGTGAGTTTGACTCGTTGATGGGCTACCACACACATGTCGCATAGATCTTCATTACAGTCCCGACATCTCGACGTGACGGTGTGTCGCTCGTCGCACGATTGGCACACCGGAGCCCCTGGGCCCATCCCACTCGAACCTGATGGGGCCACACCCGTCATAAGATCTCGAGACTCTGGTGTAGGTCTAAGCGGTCCCTGAACGGGCCAAGCGCCTTTGGGATGGCTGGGAATGTGCCGCCAGCCATCGCCGGTCCCCGACACCAACGTCGTGCCCAAATCGAAAGAAGATTTCCAAATGGATTCAGGCTTTTTCAACCAGGCTAGATCGGAGTGGCGTTCAGGACCGGCATCCACCGGGCCACTCCAAGGATTGGACGAATCACGGGCCGTGAGGGGCGAGGCCAGCCCATTGACCAGGGCATGAGGACCTAAAGCATGGGGCCCATTGAGTCGAGAGGGGATGGTGCCCGGTGGTGAGGTAGGATAGGCGGCCACGGCGGGGCCGACCGGACCGGGGCGGTGGGGCGGTCCTAGAGGTCCTGTGGGTCGGCGGAGGGATTGATCCGGCTCCGTCAGATTACTCGAGTCGAACATGTTGTAAAAAGGATTGGCGGCCAAGTTTTCGAGGCTTCCGTTTTCACCTAAATCCACAGCCTGCCAGATAGAAAATAGATGGCCGTCACATGTGAAATCTGGTCATTGTTAAGTGCCGTTTTGAACCTACCTCTGAGCAAAATGGACAATGGAATTGGAGGCTGCCCCGGGTATGCTGGACTAAACACGGGAAACAGAAGGTGTGGAGGCATCCGGGTAAAACGCGGGCGTCTTTAAGGGAACCTCGGCACAAAAAGCAGGTCAAGGTCTGGTCAGGCGAGACCCGAGTTACCGACTCCGCCTCCCCGGTTGATGGCTCAGTGGCTCCCACCGAGAGGGGCGTGGAGGCGGGGCTGGAAGGGGTGGCGGCCCCAGCACTCACCCCGGGAAATGACGAAGCACGTGAAGTACTGGGCTGAAAGGCGGGACCACGGAGGGCGTGATCCATGGCAGTGGCCATCGGCCGTCTGCGGCTACGCGGTCATGGTTAAGAGGGATTGGCCGGCCGGATCCACACCGACTGAGTCCAATGGGCGGTCGAGGCGGCAACCCGCGGGCGGGCGTTTCCACCTCGGGCGTCTTCAATTTCTGGCCTGGGCAGCGCAAAGAGTGGGCTAGTTTGATATTAGTGGCGAGTAGATGGGACTTGGAGGGACTTGACGCACGACAGGGGCACGGCGACAGGGGCGGAGGCCATAGGTAGAGAGGTTTGGCACACAAAAAGTCAAGCCATTGGGATCGGGCCGAGCGGATGCCGAGCGGATGGGACGAGCGGATGGGACGAGCGGATGGGACGAGCCGGGCCAAGGGCAAGAGGGACACTGGATCAAAAAGAGGGAAGCCTAAATCAAGTTGAAGGACGGTTGGAAGGTTGGGCGGGCAGTTGATCCAGCCCAGGAGAGTGACGAAGTCAGGCCCAGGGGAATCGAGTGAGACGAGTCCAAGTCAGGGAATTACGAATTCCTTACCACCGCGGCCTTCAACCCTTTTATCTGAGGGATCAGGGATCAGGGATCAGGGAGGGAGGGAGGGATGAATGGAGAGATGGATGGACCGACTGGATCGAACCTCGACTCTCGAGCGTGTTGTGTGTATTCACCACTGAGCACCACCAGTACTCCCCCCTCCTTCTCCTTCCTAGTTCTATGTATGGTCGGTACACTAGAGGAGAGGAGCCATGAATAGCGCTTCCAGCCCGACGGCCTCAACCTTTCAGCCTCTTCCATGCTGCACTCGCTGCACTCGCTGCACTTCTTGAGGCATGGATTCAGTGTCGCTTAAAGACTCCAAGAAAAATGTGCAAAATAGTCTGACGTTAGATGTTATTGATCGCTAAAACAGATCCAGCCCACGGATCAGTCTTGACTTCGGATTGTTTTTGACCCCTCATAGATAAGACTTTTGGATCTTTATCCGTTTTCGATCTTTTTACCTATTCCTGAAGCACCTAAGGATAACGCCACATGACACATCCATCCAGCTATAGAGACGTGTAAAGTACCATGACTAGCGCTTCCAGCCCGACGGCCTCAACCTTTCAGCCTCTTCCATCCTGCACTCGCTGCACTTCTTGAGGCATGGATTCAGTGTCGCTTAAAGACTCCAAGAAAAATGTGCAAAATAGTCTGACGTTAGATGTCATTGATCGCTAAAACAGATCCAGCCCACGGATCAGTCTTGACCTCGGATTGTTTTTGACCCCTCATAGATAAGACTTTTGGATCTTTATCCGTTTTCGATCTTTTTACCTATTCCTGAAGCACCTAAGGATAACGCCACATGACACATCCATCCAGCTATAGGGCTTGTCAAGGGAGCGCGTTCATAAACAACTGACGTTATTCCATGGAGTAAAATCAAAGACAACATGCCCAGCCAAACCGCACTGTGCCTGCATTGCATTTTCACATTTATTCCACTTTGCCTGCTTGTCTAAGCACATAGCATTGTGTTATTGAGCCAATTTGATGGTGCATTCACTGCATTACACCAAACATGTTCATTTTGTTAGGTTTTATAACACAGCTCACTTAAAATCACTCAATTATTGAAATTTCAGTGAGGGGGATGGTGCAAGTTTGATAGGATTTTATGTTAATGATTGCCGTCTTAAAGCGCGAAAATCGCGATTATTCTTCGGCAATTGCACATGCAGTGCCATCACAGTTTTCAAAGGGAAAATTGTTTCCATGGGCGCGCTTGTTGGTCATTTTGTATCCTCACTGCTATGCTCAACTCTCTGCTTTTAGGATGATTCCTGTTACTGAAGTAAGGCACTCTGTTTGAAAAAGACCGCGAAGGCCGTCTATGAACCCACTTGATCGGCCTTCTCCTACTTCATACCCCGCGCGAGTAACATCAGGCTTGCCAAAGTTATCGTAGGAACATTGTCACCTATTTTGATGTGAGTTTGGCTACGGATACCTAGAATCCCTTGATAATGCCCCATAGATCAGCAATGACTAGAGAGGCTAGAGAGCTTGCAGTGACCAAGATCAAATTGACGAGCAATGAGAAGGAGAAAAGACTACGAGATCGAGAGGAGGGAAGTATTCCATATATTTCTTACGTAGCAACACAATATAATACGTTCTCTAACAACATAATCATTTTATAATAGCAAATTTACATACAAATAGGTCTCTTGAATTTTACCAAACCCTTTTTAATGGGCCTCGCAGATTATTGCAGACTTCTGAGGGGTTTTAGGTTCTTCTGTGCTACTACCAGTATCGACTTCCGTGTGGGGCTCAATAGCTGGCTCAAAAAATAATTTAGTTTGATTTGACCAAGCAATTAGTTTTTCCATGATGAAAGGTTTATTAATGGAAGAGCCATCTTTGCTCTACAAAACCAATTCCAAACATTTACAAGCGTCATCACTCGCACACTAACCAATCAAAAAATAACGTTCATGATGATCCAACTCGCAAGCGTGATTTCAATCAGCAACCGAGCACAAGAGGGACTGCTTGGTTCATAATGAGACATCTCGCGTTTGATGATAAAGAGTATGGGTTTAGAAATTGGACTAGATTTCTTGGAAAAAAGTTAAGTCAGTTTTCTGTCAGGTGGCATTACTATTATTTGCTAGATTAAAACTCTCACCACTAATGATTTGGAAAATTTTCAATTTTAAGATGTAAAATACTGAAGTAATATTTGCTTCAAAACTGGTCAAGTATTAAAAGGCAGGGCCCATAGTTAGAAAATAAAGATCTTAATTCACAGATGCTATAAATTGCTCATTTTGTTTTTCCCCAAGAAATTTCAAAAGTAGATGTAAAAATTGAGACTCTCTCCGACAAATTTTCATGATTATCTTTTCAATTGAGCAAAAACAGGGGTATTACATAGTGTTTTAACAGTGTCAGTAAATCTCAAATTGGCTGTTGCAAGTTTTACTTAAGCCATTATCCCAACTTCTTACAACATGTACCCTCCTAATGGTCTAAATTTCAGATACCATTAACTAGTTATTCATTTATTATCTTTTTGAAGACTTGTTAACAGGGCATTAGCAACAAAATTACAAGAAACGAAATTGCAGAAATTCGTACCGTTTCCAAAA
>NC_081447.1:9411628-9411726 GCF_007210705.1 Tigriopus californicus | reverse complement strand
AAATTACAAAAATTAGTTCTTCTTTTCGAAAAAGCAAGTGTAACTCCATAACATTTTAAGATGGAATACTTTTAAGGACCCCGAATCTACAAAAAAAT
>NC_081447.1:9403738-9411592 GCF_007210705.1 Tigriopus californicus | reverse complement strand
CAGGGTTGAAAATTGTGGTTGCTCTTGGCTACTTTGAGGGAGTTCATGGTTTCAATTCTTATAGCATTTGCTACTTAATTGTTAACATCTTTCTAATTCTTGTTTTTTATTAAAACTTTTGGTTTCTGTTGATGAAATAATTGGCCAGTTAGGCAGGCAATAATTAATTTTCTTTGAGATTACGAAAATTTGTAAGGTGAAGCTCAAGCCGATTACAAAGTGACCATGTCAAATGTTTTGACAAGAAAAATCAGGTTTTCACATTCAGTTTAAAAATGGCAACCTCTCGTGATTATTTTGTCCGGCAAGACTGCTATGGTATTTCAGCTGAGAGGAGTTTGACAAGGAAGGCTAAAGAGCGATTCCAAAGTGCCATCAGAAGTTCCGAAGTAGATCGTATTCAATTGAAAATGGCCGCTGGTGAAGAGAAGGTGACGTTAACCGCCCCAGAAATGGACGCCATCTACGAGACTATTTCAGATCTCGTGCAACAAGCCGGGCAAAAGATCCGGCAATTCATTCGGGAATCCAAAGCGGTCGAAGAGAAGCTCTCTCGAACGGATCTGGTCACACAAACGGACAAAGATGTGGAAGAGCTTTTGATTCGAGGCATTCTGTACGTAAGGCACGCACTGGGCATCATAGCGTTCATTATTAAAGAAATTCACCCATCGACCGAACCATGTTGAAATCTGAGTGGCAATTTAAAGCAATTGTGTTTTATGTTTCCACATTACTAGAGCCAAATATCCGGATCATGAATTTATTGGAGAGGAAGGTACCGCTGCTCGAGACGGGAATATTCCCAAATTTAGCAACAAACCAACCTGGATCATCGATCCGATTGATGGAACCATGAATTTTGTTCATAGCAATCCGAACGTGTCTGTATCGGTGGCCTTAGCCGTTAATCGTCACGTTGAGATTGGTATTATTTACCTCCCGGCTACCAACCAATTGTACACGGCACGGAAGGGTCAAGGCGCTCGGTTCAATGATTCGCCCGTGAGGGTAAGTAACGCAATCGAGTATGATTGCGTTGTGTGCTCATTAACCCGCACTTGCCCTAACTTACGGCCTCTGGGCTTACACTAATCCATGATCACTCAGGTCTCAAAATGCAACAAGTTAGCGAACTCTATGGTAATCTACGAACTCTGGGCTAGCAGTGGTTCGGAGATCGAACGCGACCAGTTGAACGTACTCGCAGAACTAATGCCTCAAGTTCATGCCATTCGATCGATTGGTGAGTACATCCACATTGTTAAAGACATTCTTTCAAACGTCGTAGAATTCCTAGCTTCTTGTGTCCTGAGGTCGCACCCAACATGCACGAGCACAACATGGGAATTGCTCCTTTTCCATAAGAAAGTGCGCTAAAAAATAACAAATGAAAGTATTCAAATATATTTTTCATAATAATTGAGTGGAAAAAACAAATGCATTGCTTGATACTAACACAACCAAAAACGAATGTGCTTCTTTTTCTGCTCAAATTCTAAAATGTCGCATGTATAAACCTAGCATTAAAGTAAAAGCCGAGTAATCATTTTGGTGTGTGGTGGCAATCAGTTTCGCCTAAGCGACAGTTTAGAAGAACATGTTACCCTTTTCAGACCTCAGGCTGCAAACGTGTAGAAGAAGCGTTATTTATGATAGAAGCTGGTGGGTCTCGAAATGAGAAAAAGCTGGAGGGAGCGGCTAACAATCTGAAAGATATTTTGCGCCACGCCCACGGCATTCGAATCGCAGGTGAATATTTATTTTTTCAAGTTTGTTTCATTTGTTTATCATGAAGTCAGATGGCAGCTCTCTCTCTCAATCTGCCATCTGATGACGGATGTCCTAATTGAGGGATATTACCACTATGTTATCATAGCCAAATGAATTATTAACACAGCCTCGGGAATGACCGCAGGTTCGCCCATTTAAGATGTTAAAGCAGCAACTTATCCTGTAATTAAAATACTGCAAAGAAGCTTGGTCTTGGTTAGCCTGGGATCGAACCAGGATTTCCTATTGGACGAAAAGGGTTGCCCCTCCCTCATCCAATATAAATGAAAGGGCTTCTCTTCGGATCAGAAAAAAGTGCGACAAATTTTAATTCTAAAGATGAGGAGACGGTTGTTGAAAGACAACTAGTATTAGAAGAATTGATGACTAAAGCAGGACAAAATTTGCAGATAAATACAGTCTTTCTTGACAACAAATTTCCATTAAAAATCCACCAAATTTGCAAGTGAACTTTCCAAAGCATAGGCACCGACACGTTCTGCGGGATGTAAGCGCTGCTTTTGCCTTCCTTATCAAGCAACACGTAGATGAGAAGGAAAATTATATCATAATATTTTCCAGCACTGGGATTTGAACCTGCTATCCCTAGGGAGCAGATTCTTGCCTTTTCCATGTTGCCTCCAAGACTGATGAGCATTTTGCAAAACCTTAATATTTCGTGGAAAAAAATAAACCACTGTTCATTAATAGAAAAACAATAATGTCAGAGCGTAGCAAGTGTATTGAGGCACAATTGTTTTGAAAATTTAAGATTTTCAAGTTTCTTGAAAGTAATATTAAGTCGAATCTTCCTAAATCAACCATCCATATCATGACTATTTACCCCAAAATCATGAAAACACATCAAGATGTGCCTGATTTTTAAAGGAAAAGTTCATTACTCAAACTAAACTTTGAAAGAAATTATCTTAAAAAATTGGAGTGATAAAATAGCTATATCAGATGAATGCAATACAAAAGTAGGCACGTGGTTGGTAATATGTCTGCAATCTATTTTTAGCTACTTCTACTTTTCGGGTAGTAAAATTTCACGTTTTCCCAAAAATTGAACAGAATTTGAGTGATTTGGCGTGGGTAAGTGCTGGATGGCCGTATTAGACTGGTTGGGAGACAAGGCCTGGGCTATCAAGAACGAAATAGTTCTTAAGTTTTAAGATTAGGGCATGGCTTTGCTAAATGAAATTTTCAAATACAACGATTCAAATTTTAACTCATATTTTGTGAACAGCCACGGAACTCGTCACCAACAATGAAATTGTGCCTCATGATGTTCTGATTTCAAAAAGTACCCTCATATGTCTCGGCAATTTTTTTGGCAAGATATGGCCAAGGCTTCCCTTGAGGGATTTTGATTTGAAAGATTTAATTCTAATTTGATAATTGTCCGTATTGTGAAAGAAGCGGGTGGAATCGTCCTGGATCCGAGTGGGGGCGAGTTTGATTTCATGTCTCGGCGCATTTTGGCCGCTGCTACTCCTGAATTAGCTCAGCAGGTTGTGGATATGAAGTTGAGCCAACAGGAACACCCAAGGGAGTTTGACGATGTGTGTCTCATGTGAAGTGCATCTTGCGTTCGTGGGTTTTTGGAAAATTATGTTGATTTGCGATCATATTTTCGTGGAATTTCGTTTTCAAATGCAGCAAACTGAAAAATGAGAATGTTCAAGAGAGAAGTACAGTACAAGAGTTCAGTGTAATTGGTTGCCTATCACAGTAAATTTGATTCTGTTGTACATCCAAACTCATATTCTGGTTTCTGCTGATAAGTTGAGTTTTTCATTGATTATTTTTCCTATTGAAAATGAAAAGTGCAACTTTCACAAGAGTGAGTGGTTGAGAAATATTGTAAGAAATACAAAACCAAAAACCTCATTATGCTTATCATCTACATATTAAAGCAATATCTTAAAACATGTTGCGAATGGCCGTCCAGTGTAAAAAATAAGCTAATTAAGAACAGCTTGTCTTCCATTAGAAAACAATGAACAATGAAACTCGCTACTACTTTACCAACAATTTTCGCATTCGGATTGGGAAAACTATTTTGGATTCGGATTCGGTCCATTTTTTTCGAATTCGGACTTAGGTATGGAAAAAGTCAGATTGGGTTCGGATCCGATCCAATTCCAAAATTGCAACACAAACTTAATAGATTTGTTTCGAGAATGGTTTCTTTCACAACTCTCAAAATGTAAGGGAAATTGAGAAGATCAAAATTAAAATCTGTGAATGGACCTACTATCTTAAACGTTATCACAATTTTGGGGCAATCCCATACAAATAAAGAAACCCAAAATTTCAGAATATATGAGAAGGATCCAAGTATTTTCTGTCCATAATCAATGTTACGAAAAAGGAAATTAGAATACCTCGGCATATCAAGCCTGTGAATTAACATCTATTGCACCATCTTGATAACAGAAATATATTCAATAGTATTACAAGTGAAGCATATGACATAAAGCCAAGTTATGCTATTTTATTAGTGTTACAAGATATGACCTCATTGCAATAATTGCAGATAATTGGCTCATGGGTGAGTAATCGATATTTTTTTTGAATGAAACGTGTGCCACAGAGTTTATTCTTTGATTCAACACTATGCCATTCATGATTAAGGCCATGGTGGTGCAGAAAAGGGAAACAATACATGTAACGGTTAAAGATTGTCCAAGCCGCCCAAGAGTGCCTGAACAGCCCAGTGAAATTATTTTATCTCCCCGTGGTAAGTAAAAAATGGAATCACCTAACCTTTAAAGATCATTCCTCATTGGGTGAACACATCAGATTTGCATCAGATTTTGCAAAATATTTCGGATTATAGTCTGATTAAGCGAATGTATCTCGAATTCGGATTCAGATTCAGATTCAGATCCAAGTATAATTTCGGATTTGGATCCATTTGGATTGGGAAAATATTCTCGGATTTGGATTACAAAATATCACTTAGGATCGGATTCGGAGACCCTGTCGAATCCGATGCACAGCTCTTGTTTCTGCTAGATTCGGATCGGCGAAAAAAATCGGATTCAGATTGATCTGATTGAGTATTTTGTTCGGATTCGGATGGAGGAATGGAAAAACACCTTAAAGATAATCTTGGCAATTTTGATGTAACTCCACACAGATTAAGTGTTTGCTGGCCATACAGTCATTTTTAGGGAAAATGAAAGACAAATTTCTCAACATATGAAGCCCTTCAATCAATAATTTGTACATCATTTTGATAACAGAACAGTATTCAAAATAACAGCAATTATGTTTTGCTTTATGATTAGTTGTCAATTCCTTTGGTTGAATCACTCAGTTTTTAAAAAACCTGGTTTGATTTAATGGTCATTTTTCTAGAAATGTTTGAAAGTAAATTTCACAGGAAGGATAACCCTCATACTATGTAAGAAAGAAGGTCATTGAATGCATTAAGTCGAAGATGAGCATCCTTTTCAGAAAATAATGTTCTTACTCCAGCTACAAGGTAAGAGGAACATGAAAGCATCAAGTGCATTTAGGGACCCTCTTAAAAATAAATGAAAGATTGTGACAAAATGCATTTAACCTTCAATGACATTTTTGTTCCACTGCTTGAAAATTTGCATTTTTTGCAAAACTCGACATTATAGGATTACTACTCAATCTTGGCAGTTCATAATGTTTATGCAAGCAAAATGATTTTCTGCTTCTGTCTTTGTCGAGTAGAAAATTTGAATATGGATTGAATTAAGGAAAAAATTCAGATCAAGGTCGGATTATGCAAATATATCTCGGATTATGATTCGGATCCGAGAAAATATTCGGATTTTGGAAAAAAACTCATAGGATTCGGAGGCCCTGTTGGATCCGATGGACAGTTATAGTTTCCAGCCAGCCAGTGCTCTTTACTTGTACCTCAGGTTCTCGGTCGCACACACTGGTTCTTCACCTGTCTATCTTCCCTCTTGCCCTTTCTGTCATCTTTTTCTTCTTCACCTTCTTATTTTCCTTTAGTCCATTTCTAACGGTCTTCCTCTAGATGAAATAGGACGGTTCCAGAATAGTTCTCCATGTTTTGGTCAAGTCTCCAGTTTCTTTTATTTTGCATTTCTCAATTAGGCTCGCTTTCAATCATCATGGAAGAATTTTTGAAGGTTAGAAAGCCTCGTCAAAGATCTGATAGTAGTAGTCCATCAAAGGACAATCAGCCTATAAACGGGCCCTATCTGAAAGTGCATTGTCTGATTTCCAAAAAAGACAGCACAAAGATCAAGGTTTTTGAGGAGCTAGCTTTAAACCAGGACTTAAGTCCAACCCAGGATTTAGGGTCAATTCAACTGACCGTCGAGGCTCAATGTGCGTTTTGAGAGCACCTTCAAGCCCTCGAGAATCCAGGCTAGTTAAAACAATAGCCCCCTTACGCTGCAGGAAATATGGTTTACATTCTGCACTTCAGAGGGCGCTTTCTCACTCGGCCTCTAGCAAAAAAGGGCCGATTGGGCCAATTCCTTTTTATAGAATTATAATGCGTTTGTGTTGTTTTTGGTTAATTCTATTAAAATTTTATTTATAATTAATGCCCCGGGTCACATAATGTCCGGAAAAGAAATTGCGTTCAAGGCCAGGCAAGAGCAGTTTATTTAGCAATTTACCGTGCAACTTCCCGTTTTTTTGGGCCGTGTGACGTTGCAAATAAGGGCCCCTATGACAAAAACACTTCTCTTCTTTCTCGGGCTCCTTCATTGTCCAATTTGCTGCCCTCAAGTATTTGTGGGGAGTATGTAGGCGTTTATCCAGTAGCAGGATTTAAGTAAGACATGGACAAGTTTTTAACTAAAATTCCTGATCAACCTTATATTTAAGGGTTAGCCAGACCTGTCAACTCTAATTAGTTAGTTGAACAAATAACATGTGAAAATAAAAGATACGTAAATTGAATAATTTTTTCGTCTTGAATTGCTGGGATTTCAATCCCAGTAGTGATAAAGAAATCCTCAATAAAAAAAATTAGATGAAAATATGCATGGAATATTTTCAACCTACAAGATACTAACATGGTCACTTGTAGTAGAGTTTTTTATTGCATGTTAGTTCAATCACCTATAAAAATTGCGAACAGAAATCGAGAATCATGTATTTTCAACAAGTTGTCGACGTTTCTCAGGACATGTATTTTTATTTCTGCATGCTATGGAAATCGAATCAAATGCAAGAACTATGTTGGATGTAATATTGCTAAATATTTAATTGAATTCAACTAAAAGTCTCCACAAGGTGTATCTATAAAATATAATGTTTCAAGTATTCATTTTTGAATTTCAAAGAATGCCTTTACGTGAAAATTGAGCTTAAACAAGAACTAGCTGTTATCTTTGTCTTTGCAATATTGAAATTGCTTGTTACAAGTCATGGCGCTCCAAAAGTAGCTTATCAATATTGTGGATACCCTTTGTTCGGAAATAAATTTAGCATCCATATCTTTAAAACTGGAGAGGTAGTGTGTTTGGTTTCTTCAAGGGTGAAAGGCAATATTGTACTCATACCCACCATTGGGTCACGCCCAATTGGGATTCTTGGTCACCGTCCCTGAGTTACCTCTTGTAAAGTATTACCGAAAATAAACTAAATTAGTATGTGACTCATTTCTGTGATCCTGTTTCTTCACATTCGGGGATTGCGCTCTTTCTATTTCATCTATAGAAAAGACAAGTATGGCAGACTTTAAGGGATCTGAATAATATCTAAGGTCAATATTTCTCCCCAATTGTTCCCAAAGCTACCCCGAAATGGGCAGTAAAATGGTATTACACAACATCAAGCAACGCTGGTTGGATAACACGAGGTGAACTCCGAAAGCTTTGCGCGAAATGGGCTGGCAAACCTGCTGAATGGGCCAGAAGCTGCTAGAAAGAAACGACATTCAGGGCCATGAGAATTGAAACTCTCAAAATTATGAAATCACCAATAAGGCAAGATATACACTTCAGTATTGTGCGTAAATCAATGCCACGCTGTACCTTTCAATGGATTTGATGGCTGGCTTAATCATAAGAAATAATGAAGAGGATTACAACGATCCATTCTCGAATT
>NC_081447.1:9389663-9403710 GCF_007210705.1 Tigriopus californicus | reverse complement strand
CATTCTCGAATTCGGTCCGATTTGATCTCAAGTGACCCTGAGCAGGTTTTTGGGCGAATCTCAAGAAATTCAGCTAGGGCGATGCTGATTCATGCCTGGGCGGACTGGTGGACCCAGGGTGTTCCTCTCACGCAGGTTCCAGCCTGGCCGTACGAATTCGATGGCAGCTTACTATATCCACAGATATGTGACTGTATCCCTCCCACGGATCCCTCCACTCCACTCTATTTCCTTTTTACCCCTTGGAGGGCTGGCCGGCAAGGCATATTTGTTGAGTGAGACCAAAGACTCCCTGGTACTAGGTTGGGCTGAGCTGGCCTCGGAGGTGGGCCTGGCCGACGTGATTCAACTTCCAGCCGCTCCAGCCGGCCAGCTGGCCAGTCGCTCAGGAAGCCAGCGAGCCCTCCGGCGTTGCCAGTTGGTCTCCGCGGAGACCAAAATGTCCAAAATTGGCTACTTTTGAGACTCAATGGCTACGAGAAGAAAACGTGGCCTCCGACCCTGTAATTGGCCACCAAGTAGCTGCTTTTGAAATTCAATGGCTATGAGGACAATTATCTGGCCTCCACGGGTCTACTTTCAAAACTCAATAAACGTTTTGGAGGATGTTTGGTCATTAGTTAGAACTTAATGGGTCATTTCTTGGTTAGATTTTTCAGAAGACAGGTTTGACACGTTTTATAAACTGTTTGGATCTTGAGGACATTGAATGGAAATGCGACTTTAAGACTCCATGGTAGCAAGGTCAAAGAAAGGAGGTCTTATAGTCAAAGAAGTCTATAGCATTTTGGAATGAAAAGGCAAATTAACATTACTCGTTCCCCAGCAAAAGGAACGGATTACTGTTAGACAATTTCTTAACTATGACCATGCCTCTACACACCTGATTAAATGAAATGGTTATTTTTCTCAAAATATTCCAAATGTATACACGGGAAATGCAACCCATCTGGCAAATATTTACAAAACGACAAAAAAAAATTTAAAAAAAACTAGCTAACGTGCAATTATTTGTGGCCTAAAGGAGAATCCAAAAAAATCACTAGGCGGCTATTGATTGCTGAAAGTAAAAGCCACTTTAGGGATCGAAAATGGGACAAGTAACGAGTTATTTTTGCGTCATTACAATCATATCAATTTCAAATAGTACTGGAATACACTTCTCTTTTCTGATAAACTACTGCCCTGCAAATCAATACTCAACCTAACAAGTAAAGCACCGAAATATATGTACAAACATATCATCAATGGATAAATGAATATCTAAACTTTCCCTCCAGACCGTATCGGTGTCGGTGTCTGGGCAAGTTTCTATGCAACTTGTTGTGCATATTCAGGGAATCACATTTTTTACTTTGCTATCAATAGAGTCCATATTTACCTGGCCTCCGAAAGCGCTGGAAATCTGGCAACGCTGATGCTGCCAGCCTCCCCCCCTTTCCCTTTGGCCCCACCAGCATCACAGCATCATTACCCGATTTCCGTTGAGTGGTGCGTTCGTTCCCCCCCGTTCCCCCCGTTGGTCGGTTTGGTCAGTCAGTCGCTCTCTGGATTCGTCTAATTCTTCGCCTCTCGATTGGTTCTTTTTCTCGAACCCGCGTCCCACCCCTTTTCATCCAGCCCGGCCCCTTCAACCTTTCGCATGTCCATCGAAAACCTCAAAGGCTTTGGTAAGTCTGCGAACAAGCCCCAGCCAGACCCTCCGTCGGATTCTCCTGATGTCTCATGCCGTGGGCTGACGACGTTGCTCGTGTCATGGCCGTGGGCCCTCATCCCCTCATGTCTGTCAGAGCATGTTCCTCACTTTGTTTGACACCAAACCCATTTCAAACCCAAACATAACTCGCATCATTTTTTTTTAATTGATCGCTTCGTATTTTTTGTATCCCAGCCTTAATGAATGAAACTAATAGACCAGGCAGCACAAACCTTTGGGGTGTTGGCTGATATGGGCTCAGTTCCAAGCCACGGCGTCGTCTCTTACCGCCCGCCATGCTAGACTATCGTTTGTATTTACTTAAGATTTGACCTGCTTGTTTTCAGATCCTTTCGCCGATGCAGCCAAGGGCGACGAGGAGAGTGTTCAAGATGGTTTAGTCCACATCCGCATCCAACAACGCAACGGCCGTAAAACCCTCACCACCATTCAAGGCCTTTCCGCCGAGTATGATCTTAAAAAGATCGTCCGAGCATGCAAGAAGGTCAGTAAAATCGAAAAATTCTAATACCATCATGTGTCAAGTTTGAAAAGCCGGGATGGGGGGGGGGAAGAGGGTGTCGAATCTTTCTGAGATGGGCAATCCCGGCTGGTCTAGCGTCCATCATCCAGACGCATAAGAAAATTACCTAAAATGGCCTCTTTTAAACGACTCTATCCCTAGCCAGACTGAGTAAGCATGGGGGGAAAAATACAGGATTGATAATGTTCTCCTGGCTGTGATAGTCAATACATTGATATCTGGACCCTATTCTTTCATTCTACGTCCTGTGAACCTTGATTGTGTTCATGTCGGGTCTTGGAGACCTCAAGATCAATCTGAATAGTCTTAAAATGAAGTGACAAATGAGGTCCGTGTTTCGAAACGGCACTTCTTTGAGGTTACTTAGCTCCATTTGATTTAAATAGTATGATCAAGGGTAACATGGGCACTTGAAATTGGCACCAGGATTACAGTTGGCTAGCTTAATCTGCCAGTGAATGCCAATTGCGGTGTTTTGCTGACAGAATTAACATATCTAGCCACGATCAAAGTTGGAAAGAAGAAGTCTATTATATAAGATATGCAAGTCTCGTGCGCCTCCTCTTTTCTCCCCTATTTATTTCATTTTTTTCGCCCTCTGAAACCCTTATTTTCTCCTCTTGAGTGCGTACTCTTTTGGAACATACTCGTATTTCCTTGGACAGCCTTTCAATATCTTTTTTTTTTTTATTCCGTTGTTGACGAATACAGATCTTTTTGTAATTCCATGCTTTCTTTCTAGTTTATTGAATAGCAACCCTGGCTGGAACGTTCTAGAGATTTAGTTTCTTTGATGCTTTACTCGGGTTCTTTCTTAACTTTCTGACTTATTTTGTCGAGATATAAACGAACAGAAAGGCAACCTTTCACATTTGTGAAAAGCGTTCACTCAAAACTAGAGTCTGGAGTCAAAACTCGCCACAACATTACCCAATACCTCTTTTTCCCCCCAAACCTCCCCTTTTTGTGTTGTTTAACTCTTGAGTATGTCACAACTGGTCAAATGCTTAACGCAACATGGTAAGAATGCTCGATTGACAAGCATATCAAATTTGCTCCTTGTATCTTTCAGGAATTTGCTTGTAATGGCACTGTCGTAGAGCATCCCGAGTACGGAGAAGTGCTGCAGCTTCAGGGTGATCAGCGAACTAAGATTTGCGATTGGCTCGTCAAATGTGGGTTGGTCAAGGCCGACCAACTAAAGGTCCATGGTTTCTAGACTCACTTTATGCTCGTGGTGGAATCTGCCTTCCCCAGTCGAGAACACACTCTCATTCACCAGACTACAACATCCATTGTAATAAAATGCTAACACGATGTTAAAAACTCTGGAGTCTTCAGACTACTAATTTGTCGCTTTCTTCTGTCGCAATTGAACCCATTCGTCATTACATATTGATCATGATTTTTTTTTATCATCCGCTGTATCTGAAATGACTTCATGAGGTTTTTTTCACTTTAAAGTAGGGCATAAAACACAATACTTTTGGAACAAAACTTGTCGAGCAGACAATAGAATCACACCAGTCTTCACTGATTTTGGACATTGCGGAGGCTGCTTATATCCGAGGCATTGCTATTTGTGTAAATAACCTGTTTTCTCGCAGATTTGGCATATTTGCCACTAACGTCCAAGGAGAACCGATCTTTTTCCCCAACTTCCCTAAGTCGACATTGAATAGTCTAGCCACTGAATGGCACATCAGTTAACAAATATTGGCACCCTAAACACAATGTGTTCAATTCGGATTTCTTGTGCCCACTTGTACTATACGTTATCCCTAGGTCAAAAGTGAGAGTGAAAATCCCACGCCTATGGAGTGTAACCTAACATTACTTAAGCATACCCGACCTTACCTAACCATGTTTAACCTATTCTAACCCAATGCTTCACACTGCCTGTTGCAAGGGTCGCTATCCTGGGGAGCTCGGATGCAAGGGTTCCTAGCTCTGCAGGGCTCGAATGAAAGGATCTTACAAATATTTACACTAATATCTTTCCATTTTGATAAAAGGTCGGAAGAAACTGGTAAGAGGTAGATCGTCTTAAGGTTCGAACTCAAGCACAAAGAAAGGAGTTTCTATGATGCGTCTCTTGGCATCCAAGGCCATCAGACTCTTAATATGTTAGGTCGAGTTTTTGTATATATTACCGGGTGCGGCGCATATAGGTGTGATGCCTCTGCGGCCAATACTAAAAAAATCGTCTTGCCATTTGTGTTGAACGGATCATTTCATTTTTTGGTTTATGAGTAGCTAACACTTACATCTACAAGTGTGCGAAGTTACAAGCGCGGTACGACCCAACGAGACGGAGTACACGTTGGCCCTGTCGTAGGACCATGCTCTAGCTACTGGTGCTACTGAAGACGGAGCTGCACAAGCTGAACGCAAGGTCGGAGAGAATTTAAATAAAATAAAATTGATAGAGCGTGGTTTGATTTATAATTTGCACTACTTTTTATTGTTGTGTGAACGTATTATCACCAGATTCGCGAAAAAATCGGAAAATTTCAAGATCTCATCCTTCTTCTCCACCCGCGTCCTGCCCTTGGGCCTGCCAGGCTCGGAAGGCGTCAGTCAGTTCGCCACAGGCCTGGTAAGCCTTCCAGGCTTGTAGACGGAGTTCTTGGTGGACGCCCATGTCCCTAGCAATGGCCGCCTGGCTTCTCCCACAGCCAAGATCCGCGTACAAAGGATTTGACGCAAACCTGTTCGGCGACATGTTGCGGGCGAGTATTGTTATTACGCAATTGACTTTTCGGAAAGTTTCAAAGGACAATTGCTTTGGGAAAACCTCTCAAAAAGTTTGGTCGTGCCTCATAGCATAAATTAGAAATATTTACATTTGCATCACACCTACATGCGCCGCACCCGGTAACTAATAATGCTACTATTAAGACCCTACATGTTTCAGCTGATAATGACTCACTCGCTTTTGACCTAGGGACTTGTGGTTAGATGTGAGTTCATTTGTTCTCGCTCAAACTATTGCCTGTCTAATGTGCTAGACGACCTCCGAGGACAACTTCACCCTTTGGAAGCTCAATTCAGCCTCAGGGTTCACGTCAGGGTGGCATTTTTTTGCCCTGTCCTGAAGTGTCCAAAAATACGAAACTCGAAAACTATAAATCCATAGAAAATCTACTTCCAAAAGTAATATTCATTTTTTTTAAAATAGCACATTGATGGTGCCACAGCAAAATGAGTGTTTATAACCTTTGCCATATACCTCTAAAATACCATAAAACAGATTTTGTTGAAGGGAAATTTCTTAACCTTTTTATCTCTCTTTAAACATCAAGTAATTACCAAGCCTGAGTCTACCAGTCGTGGGTTGGCGCAAGGCATTAAAGATCTGGGATAGTTTAAACATCGTATTTGTTATATAACTTCATTTATCCATATTTTCATGTATTTTTTTGCAAGATTTTTTTTTTTAAGTCGCGAGGTGAGGCCTTTGGCCACAACCATATATCAAAATTGAGCATCTTGCGCAATTTCTAAAACTTAAGAATGATATGTTTCCCATTATTTCGCATTGTTTTCCATAAACAAATTACTTCAAATGTTTTTAGGTAAGTGATTTTGGCTTTGAAGATTTTTTATGGTCAGGAAATGAATTCTTCCAACATTGAATTCTAAATAAAAAGTAAGAATCTAATTAATTAGATGTACAACTATTAAAAAGTATCTTTTGAATAAGCGGTTGTTATGTGCTGCAAATTTCTGAATTAGAATTTTAGCTTCTTGAGCATCCAATATACATAAATGTTCTCATTAACTTAGATGAGTGGTATTTGTTTAACTTTAACAATCTGTATTTTATCAAGAATAGTTAATTACAATCCTCAAAACAGTCGTGTATATTTAGAAATTAAAAGCATTAGTGAAATTTATTTGTCAGTTTTTACAAACGGCTAGTTGCTACTATATCATCTATATTATCGATATGTCATACTATAATCTGATTCCATTTGCTGGTTGCTTGGTAAAGAAATTACTGTGGACACTTTTGTCCACTTTTGGACTCTTTTAGACACCTTGTGGACTTCTCTGACCCTTTCGTCACACTTTGTCCATTTTTGTCCACTTGGTATCCAAAAGACAAGCTGATTCCCAACATTGCCCACCCTGGTTCACATTCCGTTATATCAGGTGGTTCATTGGTTTAAAAAGGCTTCTTTGGCAGTCGTTAGTTATTGGCCAACGCATGTATTGTGGTTAGAGGTGATGCTTAAGGACTAGCGATCATCTAGTATATTCGTGTCGAGAGCTGTAGTGAGAACGTGTAATGTGATAGTGTGGTCTGCAGGCGAAGGTGAGTGCGCAGGGTGGATGTGTGTGATCTGGAGCATCAGGATTGTGGGCTCGCATCACGGCAGAGATTTGAGAAACTAGCGCGACGTGAATCAACGGCGCTGGTGATAGGTGTGGGTTGATTTATTCGTGCAGTATCAGTTTCTTGTAGTAGTCGTGCGAAGGGATGTGGTGCGGGTCTATACTGATTATGAGTATGTAAGACTGAGTATTAATCGATGGGAGCGCTTATGATCCTCATGGTGTGAATAGCTGTGTAGTATTGTAGTATTCTCCATTTTCAGTGTTGTATGATGACTATTGCTGTGCTTTTTTGAGATGCGTACTGTAGATGTCTTGTGTCTGAATTTGGTAGGCGGGTAAAATTGGCAGGCTCCTGATTGGACATCGTTGGGGTACGAACAGGCGCGACCATCAGATCTATGTGACAGTGCCCTGCATGTTTCCCCATTTAGAAAACCTCTGAGCGAAGAACCTGTCGCTGTCGAGAGTGATGTCATTAATGTCATGGCATTAGATGGCAGAGGTGGCTGGGACATGATCGGCTGTCGTAGTCAGACGGAAGGGTGCGTTACGCATAGTCGGTAAGACGCCGGCTAGAATGTATAGCGGGTGCACATGGTCTGATGTAGGTGAAGTGTCATGAGAGTAAAGATGATCGCAGTGAAATCGTTTTCCATTTTACTTCACCTTTATGAATCATCCTAAATTAGTGCGTGGATGGTCTTCATCGATACCAAACTGCGTGGGTGATGGGGGTATCTGTTAGTAAAATTTGTGAGGAGTTGGGCTCAAATTTCTAGGTTGATAGGAGGTGTATGTAGAGGAGGTTTGATCTGAGTTGAATATCGTCGTTTGCGGAGGTTATTATATACAGTTGAGAGTGCGTTGTGCGTTACACAGGCGTCGTATAATTGAATAGGAGTTGGCAATGCGTAATCAGGTGAGTGTTATCAAAAATTGTCCGAATTTAACTTAAAGGAGGTTATTGGATCAACATCTACATACATCAAGTTCGAAGACGAAACACTGGCCCCAAATTGCAGAAAGGTTAGATGAGCTATCTATTGTTTAATGTCGTTCATTGTTTATGTGAAACCACTCAAGGCACCAAGAGATGGTGATAGAAGAGTAATGATTTTAAAATAAAAATGCTAAAAGACGCAACTAAATAAAATGAAAGGTAGAGAAAAGGAGATGATAGGAGCCATTCGCAAAAGAATTCAATCACACGTGAAGTTTAAGTAAGAATGTTTTTCACTGGGATCACTGGTTCACTGGGCTCCCATCGAATATGACCAATTACAAACTGAGAGCAAGGTGGTTCAGGAGGTCAGGTCGAATCCGAAGGCTTTTTTGTCTTATGCGAACTCTAAGATAATGATGAAACACCCTGTTGGGCTTTTTGAGGTTTGATGGGGAAGCCATTAACAATGCAGAGACTATGGCTGACATGCTTGGAGATCAGTTCTCTTGTGTGTTTTCAACCCCACTGAGTTCAGAAGCAACAGCTCATTGCTCTGAAGATGAGTCTGTTGAGATTGGCAAGGCTTGTCAAGTAGAAGGGTTTAGATGATCTTGTAGTCACAGATCAAGATGCTTTAGAGGCCATCAAGGACTTCAGCTTTCAAGTTCTCCTGGTCCTGATGGCGTGACATCTCAGTTTCTGATGAGATGCTCACTGGTTCTCGCTCCTGTTTCTCGTACCTTATGCGTTGCATCTTGGATCAGGGCAAGTTTCCATCTTCACTAAAGTTAGCTCATGTTGTTCCATTTTTATAAAGGGGAGATAAGTCGCTCCCCAGTAACTATAGGCCTATTTCTCTCACTTCGAATATTGCGAAGGATTTTGAGAAGATCATGAAGTTCAAACTTGTTGAATTTCTTGATCATTCATGAAGTCCTTCCTCCTAGCCAGCATGGGTTCCGAGCACATTTTAGCACGGTTCCCCATCTGATTGAGCATTTAGAGCAAGTTATTGCGAATACGTAGGCCTTGTTGATCTGGTTGCATCTTTCAAGTCAGACTGGGACAAATTCTTAAGTAGCATTCCATATCTGCCTTACATTCAAGGACTAGCTCGGTCTGCCAACTCAAACTCCTATGTAGGCCAAATATCATATAAAGATTGAAAGGTAATAAATAGACGAATTATAACCTTTCATTTTAATTCTACTGTGGATTACCTTCCCTGTAGCGGTTAGAAAAGCCCGTGAAAACCCGAAACAAAAGAAAAACAAATGAACTGTTTTGGTTGCCTGCCAATTGCCCCTTTTTCAAAATCGTTTTTGCTGCCCCATGAAGATTGATGTAATGACATCCGGTGATATTAGAAGATTACCGTCGTCTATTTTTGATACCCAAACGCTCACTCTTCACCGTCCATGGATGTGGAATCCGGAAATTAGGAACAAATCCATCTCATTATTTCTGGTTGATGAAGACTAGAGGGCACTCTAATTAAGACTAAACACAATCACTTCGTTTTTGGTATTGCTTATTGATACTGTCATTCAAAGACATGTATTTGGCCAATTTTTATCAGCTTATTTTGAGCTCAAAGTTCTTGGTGTTAAATAATCGTGCCGTAGATATGAAGGGACGTTATTTGATTGACCCCACTCACTTTCAAGTGTTTTCTGCAACTTCCACTATTCCACTCATCGCTGGTATTTGTAGAATTAAAACAGGGGAAGATCAATTTGCTCACATTATTGATGGGCTCCCCAACTGAATTATTTTCCGTTTTCTTTGAGGAAGGGCATATTTCTAAAGTTAATTTGGCAAGAGGCTATCATCAAATTCCATTGACCGAGGGGGGGCATGCCAATGACCGTAGTAATCACATCATTTGGGCTTTATAACTTTTTGCGAATACCTCAAATCCGCCCTCATATCCGCCCTCAAATCCGCCGATGCCACCTTTTTCAAGTTCCTCAAGCGATACCTGTGCGTGCCGCAATATGCCAATCATGCATTTCGCATTTTATATGCGAAACAGAGCCCCTCAACCTACCAATCCTGAACGTTGGTTGGGCGAAAAAGTGCCAAGTGTCTGTCCATGTGTCCTCTGTGTCTGTCCTTGTGACCAATTTTTAAACATGTGTATCACCTTTGCATGTGCTTTAGCAAACCTCAATGACATTTTGGTTGGTTTAGAAGCCAATTTAAATCATTTTGTCCGTTTGGCGATTATCGTCTTTCCTGATAAATACCAATGACCTTTGGCCATCTTGACATTCCTGAATGCCTGACAATTCATCGATTATCTTTTCAAGGGTCTCATTTATCTTGCCCAAGCTCCGCCACTTTCTGCATGCTCCAACAAGCGAAACAACTGATTTAATACTAATTTGTCTGACTCCCTTACAGGACTTGAAAAAATGTTCGGACTTGCTTGAATAATGTCTTGAAATTGCAGACACATATGGTCAAAGGCAATCGTAAAGAATCCTAACAAATTGCTCCAGCAGCATCTGCAGCTCGATAATCTTACAAAAATCTGACCCTTGAGATGTCTTCTCTCAATTTGGACGATGGGTTTGGCAGGAGTGGAAACTCTCTCGCAACAGGTTGAACTTTTTGCTCGGAAGACCAAAGCTGGGCCTGGGCGCACACTCTGTGCCCTGTCAGTGAAAGCGAGGGGATCTGCCGATACAAGGGCTTGCTTGTTTGGAACAAGTGGGACACGCTCGTCCTTATATGACAAGCTAATGGTACTATGACGTGAGAGCCCGGCTTTAAGCCATACACGTGCGGCATCAATCCATCAGCTGGTGGAGGTAGGAGGATGGACACACCTAATGACAAGGGAAATTTGAAACGGGGTCTATAACGAAGCCTAGGTACAGTTTTTATTTTTCGTCCCTTTGTGGAATCAGGAACCCAATACAGATGAGATCATTAAAGAAACGTTAATTTGAGTCACAGTAATGTAACAGGAAGCAATTTCTAGATTCTGAAGTTTGGCATTTTCAAATTTAAAAAAAAAATGTAGTCAGATGATATGAGCTGTTAATGGAATGGGCCGTATCAAAGGGGAAAAAAACCCTTTTATTTGCGCAACACGACCGCGTGTGACGTTTCCTACCATCGAAAGTAAGCAATGTTCAGCTATGCAAGCTGAAGGTTTTTTATGAACTGAATCGCTTGGTTTGACGTGAATCTTACTGACGGCCAATAAAGCATATTACAATTATTTCATAAAGGGTTTGTCCAGTTCACCATGTTTTATTCATCGTATGTCAACTCAAAAATCAACCTGTTCGACCCTAAATAGGACTTAAGAAGCTGGAGCACTCCCATCTGTATCGTATCTTCTGTTTCTTCTTCAAAAGAGCCTACGAACATCTATAGTTACGCGCAGTACGTACCTACGTACGAACCACGTTCACGGCGCGTTTTCAAGAGAGCCCTTTTTCCTTCCCGTTGGAGATGCCTTCGTCGGCGTTTCGCTGGATCGAGCAAGAAGCCCCATCTGTGGTTGTATGGCTTGACAACTTGAGAAAGCTCGAAGCCCGAGGAAGCGCGTGCGCCTTCATTCTGAAGGATCAGGAAGTTAGATGATACTGATGTACCATATGGATCTTGCCAGCTTTGATTCGAAAATATTTTGGTGATCGAGATCAGTGAAATCCCAATGCTTGTCAACATATCAGCTCATCAGAGATGCAAAGAGGAAGATTCTGTTGAAGGTTCCGATCACACCCTTAGGTGAAAAACCATTGCTCCGGTGTTACGTCTGTCTTGAAAACTTGTTTGGTGAAAAGCATATTGTTCGAACACATTTTGCCCAGTGACATTGATCTTCAAAGCTTGTTCTACATCGAAATCTCATTCATTGATTTACTAAATCTTCCCATGTAGCCAGCAATTTATTCACTTCATCCGAGTTTACAGCATTTGCGACAATTCTTCAACGAATGCTAACTATGAAATTCATCAGAAAGATAGAAAAAATATACCTTACAATTGGGATTTGACATCTCAGGAAAAATAGATTGGTAGAAAGAAGTGTACGTCTTGGATTTCACCTTGTATTTTCAAGGGCTCCTCGATTTCATTCCTAAGAGTTTTGCATTGAGGGAGGATAATGCCATTCCAGGAGGACTAAAGAAAGCACTTGCTAATTCGAATACTGATCGACATAACTCACTTAATTCATAATCAAACGATATCAAATATGGTAGTTCGATATGAATTGAATTATGAATGAGATTTCTTTGGAAATAGATGACAATTTTCACTCCACTTGAAACCTTGCCATCAAAACCAAGCTTAGATATTCTTAATTGAAGAAGAGTCACCTTGTCAAGAAATGTTCTCATGTTTTACCCGAGATCTACCAACAACGTTTCAACCGCTCTTCCGGCTACAAAAAAGCGACATAAAACGCCAAATCTTGCTCAGAATACACCTATTCTAAACCCCATTGCTTCTTCTTTGAGACAGGGTACAAAAAGCAAAACATATCATCACGCTATTGATCATGCCCCAGTGATCAGTAACCAGCAAGGTAAACTACTGGATCCTCAAGTTTTTAAAGGCTCGCCAAAAGAGAATTGGTCCATAAAGACGAGCAACGAGTTGAACCACTTGAAGCGAGGAGTAGTGACATATCCAGAACGAACGGATTCTTCTGCTGTGGAAAGTGCGTCCTCCCAAGCATCAGCCAACTCCGGCGAGACTCATATCTGTCAGATTCACAATGAAACCTTGGACCAGTGTTTGGATCAAGAGGGCACTTATGTATGCAAATCTTATGGATCAAGATGCTTCATCATTCAGAAAGTGAGTTAAATTCGTCCTAAAAAAACAAACAGTTTAACCCAGACATCAAAATTCGAAGCATCAGGAATGAAAGAATAATTTGAGAAGTTTACAACTTAGGGCTAAATCAGCACGAGTACACAATCGTGAAGGGTACAACAAATGTCGACCTAATCGGATTTAACTTTTTCAGGAAAAAAGTGGTAGATATAGGCTATGCTCTTTCTCATATTTCGAAATGGGTGGCAACTCATATATTCTGTTTTTGTTCCAGATGCCAAGCTCAATACGGACCACAAATGGTCAACCCATTGACACTCAAAGCATTCAACAAACCTTGAACGTGGCAGAAATAAAATCCCTTGTAAGTGAGGCTACAATTGTGGTGAACTCTAATCTGATTACTTGGAAATCCAAGGCCGATGTATGCTCATTTGCACGGACCAATGCAACGAAATATCCTAATTTAGATTCAAGGAACTGTCAAGAGTGCCTAGCAAGTTCTTTAGCTTCATCTCTGGCTAAATTAAAGGCCTCAAAAGACCAAGAGAACCAGACAGTGACGTCTACCTCGAATCAAAATATTTATGTTCAACAAGTTAGAATTGACAAAGCAGCAGCCTCTACGATAAGTTCAACGGCAAATGAAACTTCCTCGTTCAACAATCCTGGCTCAAGGTTGTGCACATCTACTACCCAATTATATAGAACCCAAGTTTGTTCCACCATACTCTCATCATCGTCTTCACCATCATCAAGATCTATTGAACCCGTATTACTAGACTCCTCGAAACGTGGAAACAGCAATTGTGCCAACAATGCATCCAAGTATTTTACTGCTTTAAGTTATAAGCCGTCTTCCAAGAAAAAACAGAAATTTTTGGGACGTCCGATCACCCCTCAGTTTGAGATTAGCTCCAAGGCTAATAACAATTTGTCATCATCTATTGGTTACAAATCTACTGCTACATATCCGTTGAAAAAGTGGCCTTTAATCAATTCCAAAGAAAACGGGGTCACCTCCACTGACGACGTGCCCGGTGGGACGACGACGATCACGGTGACACCTCCTACTCCCCTTACCAAAGAGTCATTCATAGTACCTAATGGAATTTCCATCAATGGGGCATTCACATCAAGGACCAAGAGCTTAATTTCGTCCGTTGTGTCTACGGGCTCTAAGCCAATTGACAATTCAGGGCTGTTCTCCAGACCGGGAAACGAGTTTATCCTAGCTCAAGCCAAAAAGCGCTTTCAGTCCAAGATCTACAGGAGTCAAAGCTTGGGAAATCTGGTTCCAAACTCGAGCAAGAAGAATCCCAAAGATTTGAGACAGCAGAAAGAAGTCAGGGATACTGCCCCTCTTCCAAGTTCAATTGACGCAACATTGTTCACGTGCTCTAGTGTGTCAAAACCAAGGTCTCTTCTGAATTCAAAAGTACCTGTCATTGGTTTGAAATCACATCAATTGAATTTAGCGCCAACAACAAACATTGAGTGTAACATCCCTCTCAACAATAACATTCACAGAGGTAAGTACCAATTAATTCACTTTAACAAAAAGCAAGGGGTGTTGATCTTTTTGAACGTCGAAAATGGCATTCAATTTGCGGTGCAATGTGAACTGGATGGTCGTGGCCATACAAGATAAAGTTGCCTTTTCAGTCCTTATTCTCTTCTGATATTTCTATTTTTGTCAGCACTTTTGATCTTAATG
>NC_081447.1:9347275-9389627 GCF_007210705.1 Tigriopus californicus | reverse complement strand
ACAAACCTTGAACGAGGCAGAAATAAAATCCCTTGTAAGTGAGGCTACAATTGTGGTGAACTCTAATCTGATTACTTGGAAATCCAAGGCCGATGTATGCTCATTTGCACGGACCAATGCAACGAAATATCCTAATTTAGATTCAAGGAACTGTCAAGAGTGCCTAGCAAGTTCTTTAGCTTCATCTCTGGCTAAATTAAAGGCCTCAAAAGACCAAGAGAACCAGACAGTGACGTCTACCTCGAATCAAAATATTTATGTTCAACAAGTTAGAACTAACAAAGCAGCAGCCTCTACGATAAGTTCAACGGCAAATGAAACTTCCTCGTTCAACAATCCTGGCTCAAGGTTGTGCACATCTACTACCCAATTATATAGAACCCAAGTTTGTTCCACCATACTCTCATCATCGTCTTCACCATCATCAAGATCTATTGAACCCGTATTACTAGACTCCTCGAAACGTGGAAACAGCAATTGTGCCAACAATGCATCCAAGTATTTTACTGCTTTAAGTTATAAGCCGTCTTCCAAGAAAAAACAGAAATTTTTGGGACGTCCGATCACCCCTCAGTTTGAGATTAGCTCCAAGGCTAATAACAATTTGTCATCATCTATTGGTTACAAATCTACTGCTACATATCCGTTGAAAAAGTGGCCTTTAATCAATTCCAAAGAAAACGGGGTCACCTCCACTGACGACGTGCCCGGTGGGACGACGACGATCACGGTGACACCTCCTACTCCCCTTACCAAAGAGTCATTCATAGTACCTAATGGAATTTCCATCAATGGGGCATTCACATCAAGGACCAAGAGCTTAATTTCGTCCGTTGTGTCTACGGGCTCTAAGCCAATTGACAATTCAGGGCTGTTCTCCAGACCGGGAAACGAGTTTATCCTAGCTCAAGCCAAAAAGCGCTTTCAGTCCAAGATCTACAGGAGTCAAAGCTTGGGAAATCTGGTTCCAAACTCGAGCAAGAAGAATCCCAAAGATTTGAGACAGCAGAAAGAAGTCAGGGATACTGCCCCTCTTCCAAGTTCAATTGACGCAACATTGTTCACGTGCTCTAGTGTGTCAAAACCAAGGTCTCTTCTGAATTCAAAAGTACCTGTCATTGGTTTGAAATCACATCAATTGAATTTAGCGCCAACAACAAACATTGAGTGTAACATCCCTCTCAACAATAACATTCACAGAGGTAAGTACCAATTAATTCACTTTAACAAAAAGCAAGGGGTGTTGATCTTTTTGAACGTCGAAAATGGCATTCAATTTGCGGTGCAATGTGAACTGGATGGTCGTGGCCATACAAGATAAAGTTGCCTTTTCAGTCCTTATTCTCTTCTGATATATCTATTTTTGTCAGCAATTTTGATCTTAATGAACGTTAATTTATTTCTAACTGGAAAACATGTTTTCCTTCAATGCTTAGTTCCATGGATTCCATGACAATGGAGCCAATCAGCAATTATTAAGCTATTACATGCGCAAGCTATAACGGTTATTACTTTGCATGGCAAACGTGAGAATCACAATGGTCAGTCTGAAAATTAAACAACGTCCATTGTGAAAAGTAAATTCAAGGAAATGTAGAGATCACTTTTTCAGTTCCATTGTATCTTAAATTCATATAATGAGTATGTTTAGGGTGATTACAATAGCCTTATAGAATGCTCCTCGAGATGATCATTCAATGATTTTCCTACTTCAACTTGTGCCCCGTTAGAAGTAGAAGAGGAGGAATCCAAGACTTTCCTTTACCAACAAATGCAAGTGCTAAAAATGTCCTCAAAACTTGACACAGATCATCCGACCTGATTTAGTCGCAACATTTTGTTGGATCTTTGGTACTAGTGTTTTGAGGACAAAATTGTTGTTTTCTAATCTTGGGTCTCGCCACAAGCATTACTTTCTAATTGTAATTCAATTACTTTCACCTGCATTTCAATGAATATTTTTCTTCTCTTGAATAAATTACAAACCATTGGAAACTGTTTCAAAATGCCCTTAATGAAACATTCTTGTCATCTTTTGGTTATAGTCTGTCCTCAGGATCTTGGCAGAACTTTCATCTGTATTCCAAATGTCGATACCAATGATGTAATTCCATGTTAAATAAAACAAAGCTTACCCGCGTCATGGATGTGAAGGCAGGGCAGTAGTAACTTAAAGTGATTCGTTCCTTTTTTCGAAAAAGGAACTGTGATCCCATTACATTTTAATATGATGCAATTGTAACGACCCAAAACCCCCAAAATTACTCGTTACTAGAACTTTCCTTTGTTTGCGCTCCAGATTGGGATTTAATATTTCGTTTCTCTCTTGGCAAATAAGGAAACTTTAAGCTTTATGGCAATCTTGACAGAAATAGCCCTTATTGCTGTTTTCATATATCCTAAAGAAATAGTTGTACTTGCTTTTAACAACAATCAATGATGTGTTTGTGGTTTCAAATCTTGTTGTATTTGCACTACTTAATTGTTTATATCTCCTCATATAAATTCCGTTGAACTAAAAGACCTGACTCAAAGCGAAATTTTCCTTTGGCTGGACATAGATTTCTAGACGCTGGATGTCGGACGACCGACCACTCGGTTGGCTAAACAGTACAATAAACCGGTTTGTATTCAATTCCCAGGAGACCATCCATTGTACTGTTTTACCAGCCGAGTGGTCGGTCGTCCGACATCCAGTGTCTAGAAATCTACGGGCTGGAGTATGTTGCACCAAACCTCTCAACTCTCCCCATTTCAAATCCATGACTTTAAGCACAGGGTTCTAACACGGAAGTTTTATAAAACCCGAGAATTTCTAATACTGTTTTTCCATCATTACTTTTTTTGTCATGGTTGCAAATATTCGATGAGCCCAGGAAATGATCTCAGTTTTAGATTAGAAACATCTAGATAATATGTACTCCATAAAAAGTACTAATACTAATACTCGGTAAGTATCTCAAGAAACGTTAGATTTTGAAAAATACTTAAAATATTCAATCAAATTCTGTCGAAGATTTTATTTTCAAAAACTTTTTTAATTTTAAAAAGGACTCAAGCCCAGATCCATCAAAAAAATGTTCATTTTTCCTTGGAATTTCGCAATTTCGGGCTTAACTCTGCAGTAAAAGATATTTTGCCGGACTCGAATCCGGACTCGGCGAGTCCGGTAAAATGTCAAAGTATTAAAGGACTCGTACGAGTTTGACTTCTGCCGGACTCGCCCCAGCACTAGGTTTCGAAGACAGTTTCAAGTAACAGCGAAAAAAGAATAAAACCGAAGTCAGCAAATCAGTTTTCTAAAGTTTGATTTTTCAAAAAAAAGAGAATTCTTTTTGCAACCAAACCTAACTTATAACACCTTAACTTTGTCCGGATTTGAAATGCCCACCCTGAATTTATTTATTTTGACTTTTGAAATAAGCCTTTTGACTTCCAAGTTTCAAATTTCAAAAAGCCATGAGGCTTAAGGTTAATACCGGGTAAGGTTAGTACCGTTGAATTAGTTCAAATTTTGAAAAGAATTTATATTCCTATTGCGCATTTTCATTGACTCCATTGAGGAGTATGTCCTTGGCTCGGCCAAACGAACATGGCCAAGAATGGGAGCAATGCAGTGCTAAGCAAATGAACCACATATATCAAAGCTTATTAGTGAAACATGCTTTTAGGACTGTTTGAATCAAATTCAATGCAGCCATGTTGACAGTTCCTGTCAACATGTTACATTAATGAGCATTGATATTGCTTATTTGTTTAACATTGCGTTACTCTTTACTTACTTAGCCATGTTCATATCATGTTCGTAAGAAATACATTATTAGAAATTCTCGAGCTTATAAAACTTTGCTGTGGGTGCCTAAGTGATGGATGAATATGGGGAGAGTTGAGAAATTTGGTGCACCATGCTCTCAAAGCACAGGAAGATTTTGCTCTGAGTCAGGTCTTTTAGTCCGATGGAATTTTTTAAGGAGAATTAAACAACAGAGCAGGAAAAATGTAATAAGATTTGAAACCACAAACAAATTTGTTCTTTTAAAAAGCGAGTGCCATTTTCAACCCTGATCTTTTTTTTTTTCAGAATAGATGAAAATATCAAAAACATGGAAATTTCCTTTAAGATTTCGTAAAAGATTCAAATTTCCTCAGTTGCTAAGAGAGAAACGAAAAATTAGATGCCACTCTGGAGCATGAAAATTGGAGCGAGTAATGAGACCTTTTTTGCGTCGTTACAATTACAGCATTTTAAAATGTAATGGGATTTTTAAAAGATGGGAGCAAATTATTGTAATTTCGTTACTTTTTCGTAATTTTCGTTACTAATAACTCTATTTTGGAGGAAAAACCTAATATGTAAACTTTGATTTACGATAGTCATATTCAACGGCAATTTTTTGTGAGAGACGTAAAAATTTTTTTTATTTAAAAAGATATAACACTTGTCTGGCTTGCCACAAGCTAATCCAACGTGCCAATCGTATTGATCAGAACTAAGCAATCCTAACCTGGATTGTTGCTGTGTTCCTTAAAGTTTTCATGTTTTGCCTCCAATGAATCAGTTAATGATTTTTTTAAGTGTCAATCATAGCAGATGATTCCAAAGCAATGTCCTAATTTTTTGTTTTCAAGTCCCGTGACCCTTGTTTACACGTCAGGGAGGTGAAGCGTAATTCGGAATAGAAATATGCTGAATGACGTGGCACTGAATTTGCGGGTTGAACAAAACGCATTGCACAGGTACCTAGCCTTGTCTCGCTCTCCTTTTCTGATGTATTGAAGCCTACTCTCCAAGATCACTTGAATCTGATATTGAGAGAAAGCTTCACATAAGCATAAATAACTTAAAGTAATTTGCTAACAGTTTCTTCAGGTTGACCAGGTTGAGGGGAAGACCATTTGATTTCAGAAGTTTTAGGGGGGCAATTTCTAAACTAGCTCCCTTTTTGGCCCTGTTTCATGTCCAGAGGCTTTAATTTGGCAATCTAGCTTCTTGGACCTCAAACTGTAGAATAGTTTATCAAACAATCTCTGCGTCTGCGAGTTTTGCTAATGAATCTTTAGGTTTTTCGAGCTGATCTTTGGGTCACCCTGGCTTCTAGATAATCTCTCCCTACGGGACTTCTGACGGCCAAAGGAACTCTTGATTTGTGCCACTTGTTTCATTTCAAAACTATCAACTTTAACTTTTTTTCATGTGGAAGGTTGCCAAAAGGGACTCGGCAGCTTCGCAAATTCATGATTTTCCAAGGGTGACTAATTTTGCTTTTGGCCAATTCTTTAGTAAAGTCATGTTAGCTGAAACATTTTTTGTTGTATTAATCTTAGCCACTCAATTTTGTTTGATAAATGATCATAAAATGAAAGAAGCGACAATTTCTTTTGAAATCTAGCATGGGGGCAATTTCGAGTTTTTTGCATTTTTTTCTTACTGTACATAGGGGATTTGCCGATATTAGCTTAAGTTATGTACTGGTCTGAACATTTTTTTCTTTCGGCACAGATTATGAGGCAAAAAGGATTCTAATTGTGGTTGATTCTGAAATGGCTACAAAAATGTCGTATTGTGGTAACATTTTTGGACAAAATTATTGACTGGAAATCTGAAACTTTGACCTTGAAAATGACGACTTCCGTTCAGTTTGAATTTCTATCGCCTTTTCACTTTGACAGGGATTGCTTACTCCTTTGACTTTGCTTGCCCGCACTTTCAACCAATGACAGACCTTGCTTACATTTTGCTTGCATTTTGTGAAGTAAGGCTGCTGAATTCTAATTCAGTTTCACACATCTATCCAAAGGAGATGTTATGGTATCCGCCCCCTCCCCCCTTGAATTGGACGCCTAGCAGAAATAGGGTAAATATTAAAGAGGGGAGAAATCTATAGTCCTGACCCTCTAGTGACCTACGAGTACAAACCAGTATGTGATGATCAGTAGACAAGGGGCTTTTTTTACTCTGTCCTTTGATTTTCCCCTTATCTGTTTGACTTAATCCTCCAAGGTTGGGTAATTTTTGGCATATTATTTGGAAGCTATGGACAGAATAGAATCACAGAGTTGCTTCTTTTCCCTATTCCACAACAGCGCCCCTTTTTAGACATCATAGCTCACCCAAACATTTTGTTATAAATTGAAGCATGTAACTTCTTTCCTGCTTAACTTGTTGATTGGGTTGACGGAATATTTTTCATTTTTCTTCTTCCCTAGAAATGTCTAATTATTTACGTAGTTTTCTTGGTCAAACTTCTACTAATTCCCAAACTTTTCTTAAATTCATATTTGTAGAAAGATATCCAAAATGTTCCCAAAAACGGATTCTCTATCTTCAGTTGGTTCCTTCAGCCAAAATAATTGTAGATCAAAAACTTGGTTGCAATTAAATTGGTGCTTATATCAAGGTGGTCCACATAACCAAAATTGCTATAACAGGATTTCTCTTCTACAACGTTACAAATATGATTTGATAAGCCCCTATCTGTGAGATATGATGAGAAATCATAAATGAACATCTTTGACCACTTGGGAGAAAATGGCAAGAAATAGAAATCTTTTCACACATTCAAAACATCTTTCTCTAATTCTGGTACATTATTTCACTCCAATTTTATGTCTGATTGTATCCTTGACCAGGGACTCTAAAGAGGTGCTTTAGTGTCCTTGCCTTGACGTGCCGGAAATTGAGTTTTGCATTGATGAGCAAGATATTAATCAGTAATCATTGTAGATTCCAACAAAATATGTTGCTTGTATATCGAGCAGGAATTTTAGAGGGATGCACTTACCGGGTTTCTTTCCAATACGTCAGTTCAGGTTCTTTGTGCATCCAAACCGTCGAACTTTTGCAATTTCAGCTCTTTGTGAAAATGACATATTTTGTCGAATCCTGCAGTGATTAAGATATATCACTGGAGTCAGATAGGGCTTGTCAAGAGAACGCGTTCATGAGCAACTGACGTTATCCAATGGAGTAAGCTCACAGATGACATGCCCCGGCAAACCACACTGTGCATGCATTGAATTTTGACATTTATTCCATTTTGCATTCTTTTCTAAACAAATCGTGTTGTGGTATTGAGCCAATTTGATAGGGTCTTCACCGTCTAACACCAAACATGTTCCCTTTGTTGGGTTTGATAAAACAGCTCATTCAAAATTACTTGATAATTGAAAATTCAATGGCAGACAGTGCGATTTGACTGATGTTTGTCTTAGTTCTCCCTCCCGAAAATGCCCAAAATCAGGGTGTTTGACCACAGTTTTCCTCGAATTTCCTTCACTTGACATGCCCTATGGAGTTTGAATTTGCCACAGCCCTCAAGATGTCGAGAATGCGAGTTTCGTCAAAATCAATTTTGATTCTAATCGAAATTGTGTGTGTGACGGATTCTAATATCATTTTGATATAAATGGCTAGAAGTTCATTTGTTTGGCTACTACTTAGAGCCTGTGAACAATAATTTTGCTGCAATCAAACGAAAATACGTCAAGCATCACAGAAATCAAAGAATTGCATGAATTTTATTTCATTCTTGGCTTATCAATTTTATCAATATTAGTTAGTAAAGATACCGCCATAATTTTCTCTTGTTCTTGATCAATATAATCAGGTCGGGCATTTCAAGCACCGGCGGATATTTTGAACCACCTTCTAGTATTTTCTGCCATTACAGCCCAGAAAATGGCAGAATTCGCCAGAAATCTTGTCTCTGTCGATCTTATCTATTACTAACGTCATCAGAATTCATATTTAGGCAATTTTGGGCACAATGGCTGGTTTATTTAGGGGAGAGAGAATTTTGGCTTCTGTTGTCTGAAGTCCAGTTCTCACGCTGTCCGCCATGTAGCACGTGTGAGATGGGACGAACTTGACGAGGATGGATTTCTGATTCGTTTCTCTGCTTCCCCTCCCGTCGTCGACAGTTGGACTCGTCTTCATCTCAATCGCCCATCGGGCTGGCCCTTATCCATCGCCGACTGCCCCATTGAGTCTCCGTCCTCGGCCAGTCACTCATTTTCCACCGCTCGTGCGTGGTAGTGCACTCCTCAAAACCAGTTCCAAGCGGGATCCTTCAAGCCGGCAATGTGAAATCATCACATGGCCAAGACAGCCTAGTCTCACAATGGCTTTCGCTCTTTACTTTTGCCTGGAAGCAACATCCATTTTCGAGCCAGCAATAAGGCTACTATGCCTGGTTAACCCAACAGCGAGGGCCACCACTTCTTGTGGCGTGAGAATCCTGTGTGGAGAGATGATTTTATACGGAGGCAAGAGTCGACAAGCAAGCATTCCACGCGTGTTAGGATTAAATGACGAGGTTAGATCTAATAATGAGTGGAAGATGCCAAATGAATTGAAATCCCCGCCAATATTCTTATTAATAGCCATTAAGCGGGTTCCTGATTCCCATCTTCGTCACCCTAAGAGAAGCATTGCACCGGGGAGAGAAATGAAATTTAGGACTGCTGCCTGCTAGGTATGTCACGTTCTCTGGTAATGAGTGGGCTGCCCTAGCCTGAACTTGCAGACGTCTCATGGCTTAGGATTTGGGCGGGCGGCCGGGCGGGCGGGCTCAGTGAACACCCCTTTTAATGTGTGATGTTACTTGACTAAAGTTTGAGCCCCTATGCCTAGTTTGACCATATGAGCAGCCAATCGACCCAGCCTTTAGGCCAAGAATTGACGACGATTAACTCGAAGTGTGGTTAGGGTTTGATTTGAATCCTTAGTTTTGAATTTTTGTGGTAAATCAAGCTAGAATGATGCCAACATGAAATGATATAAAAGCTCATAATTGAAAATAAGTGAGTTCAGGCCAGTCATCGAATGAATGAAATTTGGCCAGCCTGACCCATGCCTTATGGCTCTTAAAACTGCGGGACTGGCCTCTTGGCTCCCGGGCCAGGTCTTGTTTGATGGCCAGTTGGCGACTACATGTATCATTGGGTCTAGTGCATGGATGGATCAGCTTAACCAGACTCGCCGCTAGGGGCTGGCCGGGCTAGGACCGGACCTTGGTCCAGTTCAAACTGCCGGTGGTAGACTTGGACTGGCTGTGCCGACTTATGATCCGGGTGGCGACAGCTACAAGGGCCAGCCAGGGCGGAAGCAGGGAGCAGGCATGGCCCATTGAACGTGGGACCATCGTCAAGTTGCGTCGGTCAGGCCTGGCCATTCCGACGCCCATTTAGCCTTTGAGCCAGAAGAGGCAGGCTTAGGCAGAAACAGCAGGCTGATGGGCCATTTTTGTGCTGGAAGGCCGGCTGGCTGGTGGTATGTGTAGCCCGCCTCGTGGTGAGGAAGGAGGTGAGCGAGTGAGTGAGTGAGCGAGCGAGCGACTGTGTGAGCAGCCACTCTGTGGTGAGTGTGAGGGTGTGTGCATGCGTGATGGGCTTGGAGGTGGATTTGGTGGTGATCGGGTGTGCGAGTGTATGCGTGAGTCAAGCAGGGAAAGAAGGAAGCAAGGAAGGAAGGAAGGAAGTAGTGTCCGAATTGCTGAATTCCACCCAGGCCCCCAAGATTGCCCTTGGATTCCGACCCGTTGGATCCTGGTGTCGTCCCACCAGGACCTTGAGTAACCCAGCTACAAACAGTGAGTCCACCCTCTGTGAGCCCGCACCGTTCCATCCCGCCCCCGTGGCCCGTCATCCGTTTCCCTCCTGACTCCTCCCTCTGCGGGGGCGGGCCGCCACTTTCCGCGTGTCATTGATCGCCTCTTTCTCTCCAGCCTACCGTCAGGCCTGGCCAGGCTAGGCCACTGATGCCTCTGGACCACCCACGCCACGTGTCCGCCCACCCTCTGTCCGGGATGGCGTCCCGGCTTAGTCTCGACCAGTGCGCTCTTTGACTGGCCCAAATAGCATCCATTGGTACGGGTCGGCGGGCAGTCCGAAGGGAGTGTGGGCGTGGTACTAACGGCGTGGGCTCTCTTGGCCCCGCTTGGGTCAGGGTCACGCTGTCAGTCACGGCAGTGGGCTGGGTCATCGAATAGGCCGCTTGATCCGGGATCTAAGATTTGAGGCCCGCTTATGGGTGGCCTCTAGCCCTAAACCAGTAAAGGGGGGGTGGGGGGCCTTTGGTCTCATTTGAGCCCTTTGGACTGGTGTCCCCGCTTAGATCCTTTGGCTGATCCGTGATCCGAGCTGGCGTGGATCTGACTTGTAGTCAAATTGAACTCTCCCTCCTCATTCTAGATTGGCCCGCCTCGTCCGTGGTCGCTTTGATCCCGTCCGGATATGCGCCAGCCGCGTCCAGTGTGCGTGCCGGCCCGTCCGATTCTGTGTCCGTTGTTTATTGTCTCGGCCAGATTCATAGTGCGGACTCTGTCCGGACCGCTAGCTTAACTGCAGCTGGTGGGCCCCCCGCCCTTCGAACCCGTGAGTGTGTGGGTGCTACTCTTGCTTGTGCGTCTCCATCCGCTGCGCCCATTGCCGCCCCACTTGCTCTGACCAGCTCGGCCTCGCCCCCTTCTCCTGGGTGTATCCGTGTGTGTGCTTCCCCATTAGCTCGGCCGATTTGTGGGGCTTCGACTCGACGGGCGCCTACCTTGGCGTTACTCTATGGCGGACGAACTCGTGCCCATCCGCCTCCACAACGCCCGTCTTCAATTGGCTCTGGACCCTCTCGTAGCTCTGGCCCGCCCGGTCCTGCCTTTGCCGCTCCAGGCTCATCAGTAATGCATCCCCAATCGCACACGGCGGTAGCCGAGAGTTACGGCCCCGCCAATCCCAATTTGTCTTCGCTTCCTACCATGGCGTACCCACCCATGGAATATTCAGCCATGAACGTGATGATGATGCCCATGTCGCACGCTCAACCCGACGGATCTGCCTCTTTAAATTCTTCAATGGCCGTGGGTGCGGCGCCTTTTGTTCCGCAATCTCAATACTTGTCTAATCCGGGCGGTCCACCTACCTCTGGACATTATGTGCAGACAGCGGGTGGTCCGAATGGCATGTACTCGACCTACGTACCAACCAATGGCCAGACCGGTGTTATGGCTCAGCCACAAGTTGTGCCACCCCAACACGGCGGTTACCATCCAGCGCCTGGCTATCCCAGTCTAACACCTGGCCAAACGCCCGCGCCGTTCGTGCCCGTCTCGAATTATGAGTCCATGGGCCCCATGATGCCTATGATGCCCATGCCTCCCCCGCACCACTTATCGCAACCACCGCAAAGCATGATATCCGGCTCTGCCGTATCTCAGGCCGTGCCTTACACCACCTCAACGGCTGTACCTCCACCGGCATCGCAGCCCTTGTCCCTTGACTCGATACAATCTTCACAAGAGACTCTCAAAGCTAATCTTCATTCAGTGGCCAACCATGCCAATGTCAATCTCCTAGATCCGACCACGTTAACCTTGGACGAGTTGAAAAAGAGACTACAAGTCCAATTGGAATATTACTTTAGTCGAGAAAATCTTGCACATGATACGTATCTCAAGTCGCAGATGGATGCAGATCAATTTGTTCCGATTTGGACGATAGCAAATTTCAACCAGGTTAAACGGCTAACCAATGACAAGGAGCTGGTGACGCAAGTCTTACGCGGTATGCTGAACTTGAATTTCCGCGAATAATAATGTACATTCTAGCTGTTTTCCTTTTCGTTTTCAGATAGTCCAAATGTGCAAGTGGACGACAGTGGCCAAAAGGTGCGCCCCAAGCATACTCGTTGCACTGTGATATTACGCGATATTCCGGAGGATACAAAATCACATGAAATCGAGGTAGAAAGAAGTATGAGACTTTTTTTTTTGTTAGAAATCTAATGTCGTGGTTTTTATTCGCAGAACTTGTTTCATCATGAAAAATGCCCAAAACAAAGCTTGGTATATCACGTTTCTAAGTGACACTGACGCTCAGATGGCGTATCAATTCCTGAGAGAGGAAATAAAAGAATTTAAAGTAAGAATATCTTTATCTTTAAAATATCCAATGACATCAGAATTCAAACACTACTAAAGAAAACATTAATTTCGCAGGGACAACCCATCGCAGCTTGCATCAAAGCAAAACCCATGAATCGTCTTCCCTCCGGATCAGGCACTTCTGGACAAGTATCACCTACTTCAAGTGCTGGAGTGACGATCACCTCTGGAATGTCTGTGCTGACCACTTCAAATGCCCAAATGACACAAGCTCCTCCGAATGTGATGAAGACTAGCTTTAGACCTAACACTGGACAGGCCCAACCCGCTCTCAATCAGGGTTCATCGGGTTCACCATTTCATCCACAAGGAACAATCAACTCGGGAATGCCCCCAAACATGAGCTCTGGAGCACCTGCATTGGCCCACCAGAACCCTCACACCCATCATCATCATCATCATCATCAACAGCAGCAGCAGCATAACTCCAATGCCATGGCCCAGACTGCTATGGTGACTGCAGTTGTTTCGACTCCCATGAGCCAAGCCAGTCCTTACTCAATGGCTAATTCGACAACAATGCAGCCGGCCCAAGCCAACTATAACGGTCAAATTCACATTTACGTAAGTCCGAAGGCCAAATTTTTTTTCATCTGTTCATTTTTATCAAGCAATGTTTTTGTTCTGTTTGCGGCATTTATTTCAAAAGCGATGCTGCTCTTCATTCGTTTTACACGAAATATAAATTATCGCTTTAGCATTGAAGCAACTGAACTTGTTGGAATCGCACATTTCAAGTTCAATTGTGGCGGCTGCAATGTAAAACTAAATCATTACACTTCTTTCATTGCAGACCTTGCCACAACAGCAACAACAACAGCAAGGATATTACACTCAACCTGGCCTTTTGCAGCCTTGGTACCCCCAGCCGACTCCTATCCCAGCCTTCAATTCACAGGGGACCCAAATGTTCCACGAAAATGGAAATATGTATGTGCCTCCTTATAAACCATTGGGTAGTCGGGGAAGCTACAAGTCGAGACGTGGTCGAGGAGGAACCTCTGCGGGAGATCGACAAGTCAATGATTTGCGTAACTCGTCTTATCAATCTTCTGGAAGCAATGGTGTTTTAGGAGGGACCTTCCATGGATATAATCAAGGCAGCCATTCCCAATCCAATTATTACGGTGGATACAACCCAAGTCCAAATAGTATCAGTAACACCCGTGGCCCAAGGTCATGGGACGGGGGAAATGCACCCAAAAAGAGTTACAGTGCCTACCCGAGCGTCAACAATGTTCATAGTGTGAGTGGCGTATCAGTTGGAGTTGCTGCTCCTCTAGTGGGAAGTGTTCTACCTGTCCAACAAGTGTCGGTCGCAGCCGTGGCCTCAACAACCATCCCAATCACTTCGATTCCTAGTCAATCTTCTCAGCCCTCCACAGTCTCAATAGACGCAACTCCTCTCGTTACTCACGTAGATACTGGGGCAAACAACACATCGTCAGTTGTCTCTTTGGCGGGTAGTGGACACCCGAGCGTGGTCGCAATAACCACAGTTTCGAGCCAATCAAGCCATGTGAAGCACTATAACACTGATCAGCCCCAATCACACCCCTATGCTTCGCATAATTCACACAATGCTAATAACACCTACTATTCTTCGAGGTCTTCCATGGATTCCACATCAAGCCGAGATGGAGCCCCGTCGAGGTAAGCTATAAGTGCTTCCGGAGGTTTGTGTTTCTTAATAATGATTTTTGCAATGTTTGGCGTAGACGTGGAAAAATCCGTGGTGGTGCTCGAGGTGGAGGACGAAGTGGAACTGATGACCCCAATGCTGGCCGTTCTGTGTCATCAAACAGTGGATATGGAGGCGGAGCGCCCCGAGGACATTCCCGTTATCAAGGTGGTCCAAATGGTGCCGGTTCGGCTAGTCAGGGAGGCTCGATGACAGTTCCGGATGCCACCAACGTAGCTGGGCAAGTTCCTGTGCCAAGACCACCTCCACCTGAGTTCGAAATGAAAGACAACGACTTTCCGGGTTTGCCACCTGGCAAGAAGATGAACGACGTGATAAATGATTCAACCGGTCCTAATGAGCATGGTGCTAACCCGACTCCTGTGAATGTTTTGGCCACTGCTAGTTTGCCGTAAGTTTTCATTTTACGATCTACAGTTGATTTTCGTTGAACTAATGACTTAATAGGGTACGTACCTTAAGAGTTCTTGCGAGTTTATTATGGTGCAATGATTCGTTTATATTTTGTGATAATATTTGATATTATATATATTTATGCGCTTTTTTAGCTACCCATATGATATAAAAGGGTTGATTGATGATGCGGAAAAAAAGCTTAGTTCTAATCTCACTTTTGTTGTTTATTTTTGAAAGGATAACAAATTCGTCAACTTATTTTTGTATTTATGAATCAGTGATAGGTATCATTTTGATGTTTCTCGGTTTGATTAGGTTTCTTGACGTGGTAAAGGGAACTGCTAAAATGAAATCCTCAATCAGTCGTAAGGATTCAGAGACTTCACATGGAGAGTCATCGGACCCTGTAGGGTTAGACGATCAAGATCACGGAGGCAAGATAGCCAATGACTCCAGTGGACTAACTGCTTCGTCGTCCAAGACTATTTCGAGTCCTAGTCAAGGTGGAGAGATGGCACCTTCCAAAAGTGCAGTTCCAATTGCAAAAGACAGTGTTGACTTGGCTCAGGTTGTCGCGTCCACGAGCCTCACTTCCTCTGGTGTGACCTTGGCCTCGGCGAGACCTTCGACAACTTCCCTTAGCACCACCATTGCCATCACAGCTACTGCTGCTGCTGTCTCCACTATCCCCTCTACTCCCTCCACGAGTGCTTCAAACAGTGGTGGTGTCAATGATGGCCGATATCAAAAGTCCAAGATCTCGCACGCATTCAAGTAAGTTTTTGGTAAAGATTTCATTTCGAGACAAACAAAAAATCATTTGCCGAGACCGTGGATGCTTGGCCTAGAAGTTTGTAGTTGAATTATCAATTGCCGTTATGACCAAAATATCCCGCCATTGTTTAATCATATTAAATATTTCCTTTGAAAAAAGTTTGAATATCTTTAAAAATGCACCCCCCAAAAAAAAAAAAAACATTTCCAGTTAAATGCGCTCTTCAGATTTGAAGTGTAACAAATGCTTTTGGTTTCCACATAGAAACTCTAACGAGTCTGGAACTATCAATGATCAAAAGGATGCAGTAGTCAACGGAGATATCGGTGGATACCCGTCTCAGGTTAACACGAATCAAACCTCTGGAGAGAATAGTAATGAGGTAAGATTTTCTGAAATTACATGCATGCATAAGCCGAACAGATTTCAAACGTGATTGAGTCGGTGATTTAGGATTCAAAGCAGAAAACCTATGCTCAAATCATCTCACAACAAAAGAGGGAAGAGCGTGAGGCTGCTGAAAGAGCAGGTACTTCGCCAAATTTGACGACGTCTACATCTCCCTTGGGTGCTGCAGACTTTTCCTCCAGGGGGACCAAAAAACCCTCTAAAGAAGAGGGCAAACGTCAAGGTGAGTACCCAACTTAATAGACACAAGACATTGTGACCCAACTCTCGGAAATTTTGGTTATATTCTAGCCGGTGGTGCGGCGAAAGATCAGAGTGGCCCGAAACAAATTGAAACCATCAACAACCCTGCTGTGACCAATAACGTGAGTGGACGTCACCAGTCGTCATCTTCATCATCAACAACAACTTCAACGTCGCCGTCCACTCCGTCTGTGAATATTAGTGATATGACCATAGTTGCACCAACAACAGCCACTCAGAACGCCAAAATCGCCTCCTCTGCCAAGAGTATTGCAGCAGTTTCATTATCAAGTGCCTCCAGAGGAAACTCTGGCCAAAGCGAGAGCAAAAGCTCAAGTGGTGTTTCTGTCGCAGTTGGAGGGGGTGATGACGCCAACTTGTCTACCAGCTCGAGCACCTCCGGCGGAGCGAGTGAAAAAGGACCACAACCACTACCAGCTCACCAGAATCAAAGACCATTGACCAATATGAACTTAGGGGGCAAAGGCAACAAGGTCATTCCGGCTGTGAACACTTCCAATGCCCCTCCCACTATGCCCGTGACTGCAAGCAATTCAACGGGAGGTGGAGGCAAATGAGAGGAAGAGGCAACCTCAACTCAAGTGTCTCAAATTTTTGTCTCCAAAACAATTCTTCACTTCTTTGACCACCCCAAAAACATCTGTTCAGACACACTTTGAGAACCTTAAATGATGAATCGGTTGAGAAAATGCTCCTCATCCATCGTTTCTCAAATCAGTGAATCAAATGGCATTGAGAGTGGTCGCCTCATCCTTTCAATGTGAAGAGTTATTTCTATTGCCACGCCTTGGGATTGATTCCGATAATTTTGATCATCGAATGTGATTTGTCCTCTAAGGAAGTTCGGCATTGACTGCAGGACCAATTTATGTTACGCTTTGTGTGCCTTGGATCGTCGATGTTCGGATCGGAAGATGAGACAGAAACAAGCAAGGTTGCGAGGAAGCATTTGAAATGCCCATTACGGTTTACGGTCCCAGTTTTCCGTTTCTGCTAAGCGAAAAAAATCTTGACAGTCTGGTGTCGATCCAATATCTCCGAGTGTGTTTCAATTTAGCACGGTCCCAACATTTTTTGGGGAGCCAAAAAGCATCGCTTGGGGACAAGGCTGTCTCCAAAGTCCTCAAAATGACTCTTGTGAATGGTGACAGTGGCCGTCTATTGCTAGAACTACAAACTCGGATTTGCTCGACTGTCTCGATCTTGAGGCATATTTTAGCGAACAAGCCATTCTTCGTCGAACGCCCGTCACTCCCTTTAGAACAATACCATGCCAAAAATTCACACCTCGCGTTGGCCAAGCGATTCGTGGTTCGAGCCCTTCCTAATGTTGTTTTTGCTATACATAAAACCAATGGCTATGTATACCGCGAAGCATGATGCTCAATGATCTTTCGTAGACCCTACTACCGAACTGGCCGCTGGGTTGCTTCTACATGTTCACGTTCAGTCAGTGGTACAATTGTGAGAGAATGAGTCGGTGGATGGGATTCCGAAGTGTGACGTCATCTCTTCATTTGCTGCGGCACTCAGTCAATGGTCATTGCTGTCAATGTGTCTAAATCTCGCTGAGCAAACGTGTAGGAGGCACATATGATCCTCTTCTCCCTTGAGAGTTTGGCTTTTCTTCAATCAAACTCGTCTTCGTGCGTTGAGAGTGCCCTTCAATTCTGAGAAGAGAATGGGATTTGCAATATTTTTCTTTTGATCCAAGTTTTTGTGCACTTTTAAGTGGAAAAAAAGTTTTCCTTTATGCAGGTTTTGGAGAACGACATCATTAGCCGCCTCTTTGGTCCTATTTAAGCCTTGTCAGATTGTTATTATTATTTCTCGTTTCGTCCCCCTCCCTCTCCTCTTCCTAAACGGGCCCTTCTCTCTCGATCCCTCTCTCCTCTATCTAAGCTTCTATGGAGCTCTAAAGAGTGAAGCTTGAAAGATCATCCTCGAAAGGAAATCACAACTCGCAGTAATATCATCACCATTGGCTGGCAGGCAGTACAGTACCAACGACACACCCTCTCAGCTCTAAAGGAGCTTTATTCATGCTGTGACGAAATTGAGAACGATTCTTTCTGTCCTTCATTCATTACCGAAATGATTGTGCGCCAATACACTGCTTATGTGTTCGAGTATCGAAAGTGACCGCACATGATCGCACTTAGATTGTCCCAACCAGAGTGCTTCTCATATTATTACCATTATTACTACAATTGTCACTACTACTCTTGCTACTACTACTACTACAAGAGCAACAACAACAACTACTACTATTACTACTACCACCCCATCACACCACCAATATCCCCCCGAATCCCATTACCTATCGATCAACCCTTCCTTCCATCCTCTGATGAGTTATGTCTTAACCTCCACACCTCTGGCTCCAAACTTCATACCCTCATGAGCTCGTAAAGATGTAATCCCAATTCTGTTTTGTATAAATCTTTCCATTTCCATAGTCCAATTCCGTTTGACAAACCAGGTGCACCCAATTTTCACATTCAAAAAGCAATCTGACCTTCCCCGCCCCTCCCCTTTCCGGTACAGTCCTTGTATAGCAAATGGACAAGAACACGTTAAGAATGATCCCATCCCCACTGATGCCATCCTCACTAATGCCATCCCCCAAACCGCTATTGTTGATTCTCACGTTTCTTTTATTATAACCTTTGATTTGACGTTGTCTTTTTTGTTGCCTCATTTTTCTCATTTCCCGTCGTTCTCTTGACCGCAATGACATCTTGGCCCTTGAATGTGCGAGTTTTCCTCAACAGACGAACCCGTGTCGATTGGAATCACTCGACATTCTCGAGTACCACCCACCCACCCCTATACCCTCTTTCCCTCGCCCGCCTCTTTATCATCAAGAAACCCCCATCGAAGCGGGTTTGCGATGGACTAAATGGCATTTTCATTCTCTGAAATTCCAAGGCCAATTCGACGATGAAATAAAACCTGCAAAGCCATGGCGAAGCTGCAAGGTTGAGAGCGGGTTGAAAAAGAATAGAATTTCCCCCTCAATGCAAGGGTGAAATGGCGTTAGCATTCAAAACATATGGAAAGACAAAAGGTCAGAATGCAAGGACAAGGAGATCGAAAATCATGACGAAGATGTTCAATGCCCGACTGACATCGAATTGAAAATGTAATCAGAAACGCGTGTCTCCCCTCCCCCTCATTGACTAAGAGTCCCCAAAATTGAAAGACGGAATACGAAGGTGATTACGACGATTAAAAACCAGGAAGAAGAAGCAAAATAAAAATCATACTACACGACGATTATCAATCAGGTTTAGGCAAATAAATATTGAGCGGTGTTTTTAACCTTTGGCTTTATTCGTCGAGCGCGCACAGTTTAGTTATGATCTCCGGTCCATGTTCCAATGCCCCTTTTCCCATCATACAATGGTCAATTTGACCCTCTTTGAGGACGAAAAGCGCGGGTAATGTGGAAAATTGAAAGGAGGCCGAGACCTTCGGACACTCGTCCACATCCGCTTGAATGAAAACACTATGCTTCACTTGGCACCTGGATGGTAATTCCTGCAAAAAAAAATAATCTTGCCATGTGAAAGTGATGGCTGGTACTCTTCGGGCATGGATCATGTGTACCTTGAGCGCTTCTTGCAAATTCCGACAATTTGGACACCATTTGGCTTCAAAATCCAAGATCACACGGTCTGACTGCGCGGCGCAGTCTTCCAGCATTGCAGTCAACTCCGTATCATTATTGGCTTGGATCCACTGATTACGAGTCGTCCTTGAAGCCAACGAGGAGTTCAGGTTCGAATCTGAATTTGAAACGGCCGACGTTTTCCGGCTCTCTCCATCGTGACTTAAAATGGTGAATGCTTCAGAGCCCAAAGCCCGACCCGAGAGGACGAATTTTAATGTGATTTTGTAGTCTGTGTCCATTCGAAGTCCCACAAACGCGTGTTTGAATGACCTCGAGGCCGTTGTCCGCTGTTCTGTCTGATTTCTGGCCATGCTCGATTTGTACAAATGAGTGGCGAGTAAGTTCCGGCCGTTGGCGTGAGTCCCACTCACAATGGCCTCCGTAGCATTGTTATTGACAGAATAGCCGGAGAAAACGCTGTCTTTGGAACTCGATTTATCCAGCCTTGAAGGAGGAGATCCAATAGGTCTATTTAAATTCAATGAATTTACGTCTCACATGTACAACATTCCATGTCTTCGGAGTCTCACTTGGGAATTTGCTTGACCTCCTCGGATTCTCTCTCCAAAGTGGTTAAGGCACTGGCCAAAGATGACGTGGTTTTCCCGTCCCAATCGGTAGAGACCACTAATGGATTAAAGATACATTCTCCATCGTCGGCGCAGGCTGGTACCATGGTCACATTGTCCCCTTGCTTGTGCCAGTCAATGGGCGGGTTAATCTCCAAAACATACATCAGATGCTCCGTGGGAACATTTTCACCGATGAATGAGGCGGCATGAGGTTCGTTCCATGAGATTGTGGCATCTTTCCGCTTCCCGCTTACCTCTGAGGAGTGGGAACCCATTTTGCAATCCCGAACCTACAACAGAGGCCAAGGCGTTAAAGTTTCAAACCATAATCGTAATCTCATTGTCGGTACTTTCCAAAAGATCGTCGTATTTCACCTTGAACTGGCTTTTGAAATTGGCATCAAATGCGCTTAAAACGAGTATGGCCGCCCAAATGCCTTCCTTGGCAGCCAAAAGGTTCATGAGCATTTGTAAGTCTGGTGATCCGAAATACGTATTCATAAACGAACTTTCGGCACCTTCTTTAGTCGCCACGAAACCAAGGATCAACCGGTCTAGTTTTGTTTTGGGAACCAAGATCGATCCTTGAGTGTTGGTGCTGCAGAAGAATCGGTAGTGCCAAAACACGTTGAAAATACCGTCCAACAGAATCAGCGCCACCACAATGTTGCACAAGTCGAATAAAACGATGTTCATGCCGTTGGATGTGATCGAGCAGGCATGCATGTAGTCGAATTGCTGGGGAAGGAAACAGCAGCATCAAGTTACCTTATTCATGGCCGTACTTTTCCACATCGGTTAGAATTAGAGCCCTCTAGTTAGAGTGAACAAAAAAAGCTAGTAGATTTGATTGCCCTTTTTAATAGAATCAACGTTGTTATCAAAGGCGAGAAACATTTTTGCTTCATATTTATATCCAACGCGGTATTCAATTTCCGATTGAACATTTGGGTTATGGATTAACAGTCTGTCCTTTATCAGAGCACAAAATAAGTTATTAGCTTTTGTTGGCGAAAGATTGCCAGAAAAGGGCTTTTTCATTCTGTGTAGAGTTATGCACTGAGCTTTGAAAGGACAGGCAAAATTTTAGACCCGCCTGTACGATTGAACGTGAGTCAAGTCTCATTTCGTACAGAGCGTATTAGTGTGCAAAGAATCAGAAATGCTTGTTCATGACCTCTAAACATCCCTTCATATTCTATTGGCCCATGGTAGAATATACGTACAATTCGTACGTGGAGTACTGTATGAGTTGTTACAAATAAGGCACCTTGTACTAGCGAGCACCTACCTCACAATTGAAGTCAGTTTTGAAGCTCTCTCTAAGCGAATGGCACATGCCCATGATGCTCCAGATGAGAACGGACAGACACACGAGCACTTTGATGGTCGTTTGAACGATATAGCTCCCACACAAGAAAGATGAATTCATGAAGTCGTAAATGATCTGTTGGCACTTTTGGCGTTGCTCAAGTGAGTTCATTGCTTTCGAGCCACCCTCCTCAATAATGTCCTTGACCAGTAGCTCATAGAACTTTTCAATGCGCCGACCTGTCCATAGGTACCTATTTAAAAGGAGCATGTTGTCCACGATAATGATGGACCGCTTATAATCAATTTGTTCATGCGCCCAGCACGAGAATGGCTCGAATCTTTAAGCCATATGTTGTGATTACAAGCTAAATGTTCTTACCTGGTACAGAGCCTCTCCAGAATGACCAAGAAAAGTGCTAAAGTTAACACCAAGTATGGAAAATACAAAGCCAAAGCGTCCAACTGATTCACACAGGCATAGTAAAGATGGAAGGGAAAGGCTCGGGGATTCATTTTCAATAAACAATTATTGAAGTTGGTGGTGTGTTCTTTGGCCTAAAGTAAAAAAGAAAGTCCTTGAGGAAGAAAGTGCTAGATAAAATGAGCGACTTGAAATGAATGAGAATGAACTGGATTTGCTATAGGGATTTTGCCAAGGTGTGATGTTTTGTAAATTAACTCATTCTTTCTAAAGTAAATCTGAATGGAAGTTTTCAAAGGTGTATGTATGCATGCTTGAGTAATAAGTCGACAACGAGAGTCTGTTACGACTTGCTAGTTTCAAAATAAGCAATCTGACGACTTTTCTTTTATGCTTAATCATTGTATTTTTAAGTCTTAGAAGACTTCTTCCAGTGAAAAATCGATTCAAACTTCGATTGAGCCTTTGCACTTTGATTACTTTGGCAATCATCCCATTTAAATTGTAAAACCACATATTGGTGCCTATGAAGATGATGTGGATGTGCAAGTGGGGATGTGCACATGTGCTTTATTCATAGAGGGATTAAAGAAGGGTAGTGAAATCCAAGAACTTCAGCTACCTGCTTATCAAGTTAACAGAAACAGTCTTGACACTACTAGGTTTCTTCAACCATCCTTAACACCATCGGAACCTTCTGAAACGCTCTGCTGAACCGGCCATTTTACCCTGAAAGAAGGGCCTAACGACAATCGAACATCTGATAGGGAGCAGATTCTCATGTCACGATGTGTTACAAAAAAAAGATGAATTAGTAAAAGAAGGAAAAGAACTAGCTTACCATACCCATGGTATTGTTGCCAAGTTACCTATTTGTATTATTTTTCGGTAATCATTGAATTCAAAGATTGAACAGAGTTGTTTGTATGGATGAACCTTTCAAACTCGACGTTTGAAAATCAGACACTGATGAGTAGGGCCGGCCAAAACTTGCATCCTGCATATTGTGCAAATTTTGCAAGAAACTGGTTAAGGAAATTGCTCATCCTCCTGTGGAAAAAGTTATTCCCTGCTTTCAAAAATATTTTTTTTTGTGATAATTTGGCCCTCAAAAAGAATTTTCTTTCCAAGCCCTACTGACCAGAGTACCATGGACAAGGCAAAAACGTGCTACATAGGGAGAGCACCTTCAAATCCAGGCGCTGGAAGATATTATGATATAATTTTCCTTTTCATCTTCATGTTGTCTGATATGAAAGGCAAAAATAGCCCTTACAGACCCCCAGAACGAGATGACGTCTATGTTTTGGAAAGTGTATTTGCAAATTTTTGTGCAAATTTGGTTGATCTTTTATGTAAATTTGGTGTCAATAAATACCATATTTATCTGCAAGTTTTGGCCGGCCCTACTGATGAGTAAGTAGAATTAATTTGCAGACTTTTTTTTGGAAGAAAGTGGACAGTAATCAATTCCTAGGAAGCTGTGGTGTGCATTGTTGGGTCTGGCATATCCGAATCAAACACCAGAAATTTTGTCCACTAAAAAGGGTCAAATTGATCTATCTGTAGGCCTCTTTTTCCACTATGGCCAATTTTCGTGCGCTTTCCAAATTGGGTCTTATTATTATTCCAATAGGCATAGAATGAATGTCCCGAAGTTCAAATCTTGACGTCCGGGTGTGTAATACTTCACCTAACGGTTTTGAAACACTTAGAAGCCCAAAACCCATGATTGAAACAACCTTGATCTTCTTAAACAGCTTTCAGAAGCGAAAGTTTTAAGAACGAATTCAAATGTCTCTGCTTTACCTCTCATATACCATATTTACGTACGTAGCAATGGCACATCACAAATAACATAGAAAAGCTTTAAGATCATAGCTTTAAAGTTCAAAAGATTTAACACATTTCAGACACACTTTAATGTAAGAGCAAACATCGCAAGTACACGTGAGATCCAAAGACTGATTTGAATCCTGATTCTACTACAAAGCCCAACAATCAAAGAAGGGTATTTCCTACCTTAGCCGCTTTCCACATTTCTGACATAAATGCAATGTTTCGAATGGTTTGATATTCAAAAACACTGTCCTCTTGAGTGGCAATAATGCCAAAGGTTTCGTTTAAAACATTTCTGGAACGAGCGGATGTGATTCGTGGTTGTGATCTGAAATGTTGTCAAATGACCTGAACACTAACCGCTGTTTGGTTGTGCAATATCGCTTTTCGATGACAATTTGGCTCAACTCCTCGTTCATTCGACAAATCTTCATGGGTAAGACATAATTTCTCGGGTGAGCAGGATGATACGAGCAGTTGCCTTGAACACTGATCATACAGTTGATCGGAAGAGCAATCAGGCCTAAAATATGGATCAAGCTCTATCGTAGTACATAGACGTGCTCCAGGTTCCAAAAAACCATCCATCTACTTTCTTTCGATCTACATACACATACATATCTGTCTTGGCAAAGTGGTTGACTCACCCAAAACCACCAATGAGTAGACCAAATAATGATGAACCGTAATCCACCACGGGCTAAACACCTTTTCCCAATCCTTGCTCCCCAACAATGTGTTGGTGAGGATGTCTCTGCCGATGTCCATGATTCAGATTTTCCCCGTCCGTTCGAGACCTGGCCAGATCCTGAACTGAATTTGAAACCTCGTCTTGGTTGAGAACATGGAATGTAGGGACTGTTCACAAATATCGTGCGCTTCTTTCACGTCGACGTTTGTACTCTAGGCCAGGCCAGATGGCAAGTGAGAATAGACCAAAGTTATATGCACACACTCGAGTGGAGTGGCTAGAGTTGCTGGGCTGTTTGGTTGGTTGATTTGTGATTCAAAATCCACTTTTTATGCCAATCTACGGGGAACCTCTTCTGACATACGTACGTGTACGTGCTAAACATGCGTGCGTGGAGTAGAAAAGATGGCAGATTCTTTTTCATTAGAGAGACCAAAAACCCTAATGCAACTCTTCCGCTCATGTATCCTCAATTGTGTGGATAGAAAAGTAAAAAAAATAGCCAGGCTGTCTTAGGTTTTCAAAGAGCATGGATACTAGGAGTGTAACTCAAACGTTGGCGTACTAAAAAGGAAAAAAAAATGCCAGACAACAATTAGATGAAAACGTGAAAAAATAAAGAGAATGTTTCCTCGATTTCAAAGGCTCAATCGTATGTGGCAATGGATGAATCAACAATTGCAACAATTGCAACGTTAGTTCGATCAATTGCACTTGATAAAAGGCGATGTAGCAGTGTTACGAACATGATCTCATTACAGATACACAGATGATAGCTTAGATATTGGCAAAGCTACAAAGAATGATTGAATATTTTCAAATGGAAACTGAATATGGTTGTGATCTTAAGTTACTTTTAGAGTATAGAAATCGATCAATTTCGTATATGGTTGATGTTTATTGTCAGTACCACTGAATGACATAAACAATAATGGTAGAAAAACATCACAAGAATGGGGAAAGAAAAATGAGACGTGAGCTCCCGGGGGATTCAGAATCGTACGCCACGCAAATTAGTCAAAAGCCAAAAACCAAGATCAGAAGCATTTTGAAAAGAGAAAAACCGAAATTGTGTATTTGAAATCGCAAGTGCAAATCAAAGCTTTTTAAATAATAATGAGATCTTACCCCTTCATCAGGCGAATTTGCCACATAAAATGATCAAAGCTATTGGTCTGTTCGTGGTAGCATAACATGAACAAGTGTAGGAAAAGCGCTCAGACATAACCACAGGTCTCCGAAATTAATCATCGCCTAAAGAACTAGAAAATGCTTCGGAAAGGAGCGAATATAGCTTGTTCAATTTATTCGCCCAACCTCTAGATTTGCCTCACTTCACACATCTAGAATCAGATCCAGGAGATCATGGCTTGAAGCGTTACCAAAAAAAAGTAACATGTTATAGTTATCGATACCGTTTCCTTTTGCAGAAAAAAATAGGGCCTAAAACTGCAAGAAATTTTATGCGATTTTTATTAACGTTTAATAAATACGACGTGAAACAAATGACTCCCGTGATTATTTATTTGATTCCATCAATAATAATTAATTCATTGCTTTTGGGACGGAACTTTCAAACATGCGAGGACGAAACCTTGAAACAATTTTTCTTTTGCTCGTTTAGTGAAGAAGAAAGTGACAGTAACGGGAGGGCTAAAAAACCAGCTCAGTTACCGTTACTATTTCAGAAAAGTAGCGCGCAGGAGATGATATAGAATAAAGATGATGGCTAGGCCTGTAAAAAAAAGGAAATGCTTTTTGGGACGTTTCGACGTTTAACCATTTTTTTCTTTACATATGTCCTGGTTTGTTAACAAGCCACTGAATTTTATAAACAAGGGCCCACTGGACTCACTTTGACATTTGATAGAAGTAGGCGTTTTTCTTTACATTCTCTTTAAACGATTTACAATTCTACAAACGTCAATCTAAGATTATTTAGGTCAGGTTAGAAAACTCGGCAACCCTCGAAAAAAATCATTGCTGGCACCCAAGCGCCATTTAGAGATGCTCAGTCAGCCTGGGTTAGTAAAGATTAGATTTCAGTTTCAATATGACTTAAAGTCACTCTAAGGGAGAAATTGAATTTTTGATTAAAAAGAAGACATTTGATGATCACATTAAGAAATTGTTTTCTATAGAAAGTTCGATACCTTTTGTCCAATAGAGCTGCATCTAATGTGACTGAAACCATCCTTCTACTTTAATTTCTTTGAAAGATGAACGACATTTCTAAGCCATTTCGTCCTGCCAAAAAGTTTGTGATTTCAACTACTTTTTCTCTAATTTTAAGCCTTTTTCGAGCATCCCTTAAATTTTGCCCAATTTTATTTGCGTATTATTGATGATGGATGAGAGGCGAAATAGTTCAGAAAAATAACACACGGATTGAAAGCTGTAAGTTTTTACCTGCAAGGCAAAAACAGCGCTGCATTTATTTGGTTTGAAATGCCTTCATATTACTTAAATAGCTCCATAGTTTTGTTGTACAGTTGTGGTATGTTTTAAGGGTACTGAAGCTCCTCCATCAGAGTTTGCACTTACGAATAACTCGTTGATGGCTTTGTGTTTGTCGACAAAAGAGTAAGAATAAAGATAACCAAAATAGCTTTTATTCTCAACAAAATTTGCTGTTCATTAATTGAGAGAACATCGCCAAAATGCTTGTGTTTTCTGCATCTTTGTCTCAACCGTCAAGTTCGAAACATGCGTCGTTTGCTCGATGAAAGAAAGACTACCCAAGAAATGGATCGCTTTCTCCCTCCTTAGAGCACACGAGTCATTCAAATGCGACATCGAGTCCATCGTTTGAGGATTCCTCCTCAATAGGGTTGTCTATGGTATACGGACAACCAACCAACCGACCAACCGACCAACCAACCAACCAACAATTCACTTGTTTTGTTGTCTGACGTCACAATTTCAAACGCATTCGGAAAGACGGTTTGAGAACCTCTTGGCCGTGGTAGTCGACAAAATATTGTAATACTATGAGCACCTTTTGGAGACGCAGTCGCGCCCTGCCAACGAACCCCAGTATCAATTCACCTGAGTTCACGCCAACCAACGAACCCAAGTTTGTTGTTCGTTGGTCTGACGAATGGATGGATGGACGGACGGACGGACTAAGCGCGACTATTCTCTCACCCACACGCTCCATTTTCTCACCTGGATAGGTATTGTGCCAGCCGTGTGAACCAATTGAACCGCGTCAGAAGGGGCTCTTCTCTGGGCTCCTCAATGGTCGGCCAGCAGGTGCCCGGACTATGATGGACTCTAGCTATGGACTGTGGCGCCTACCCAGCCCCTTTCCCTCAGCTCGCGCCCATAAGAACAAATTCATCACTATCCAACCACAAGAGAGATACTAGTCGTGTATACCAGGTACCATTTCAACCTGGTGGGACTCGACCCGTCCGGATCGTCATCTACGTAGTCCACAAGTAGTTGTTGAAGTGGGCCCGAAGAGTTCTCACGCAAATGGTGTACGTACGACCAGCTCATACCATATACAGTCAAAAGAGAGAATATGAGAACCGAGAACCGGCTGCCTGTTGGCCACTCAGTTGGCTTTGAAGTGTGAGAGCTTGACTCTAGTTCAATAGCTATTGAACTGCCCGTAGCATGGGGTGATGGTGGTATGGATGGATGATGACGAGAAGATCCTTTACCTGGCGGAATAAAGACGGCTTAGTCGTACTCGTACCCCACCGCATGTTCTCCAGAACGTTCATTTTAGAACAAATGCACGAACAATACGGACTTGCATGCCGTTGGCCCACCATCACTGTACCCACCACCACCTCCACCTCCACCATAACCATCACCAGAGCGGCGGTCTCTCTCAGTGCTTTGAAAATGCTCCTTAGAGTAGCTTAACACCTTCCTGGGCCAACCAAACGCGACTCAGCCAAAAGTGAAGTGAAGAAAACTGTTCAATCTAAACAAACTCATAAAGAATATCGACGACAAGCCATGTTGGCTGTTTTCAGTGACTAGTGTACTCGTTCTTGCGCCCAAATTGATTGGTAAGATTCAATTTCAGAACTCATTTGGGGGTCATAGCTTGGCTTTTCCAACCGAGATGATGGTTACCACCAACGCAGGGACCATGATAGTACAACGGCCGGCCGTCCGTCCGTCTCGTGAAGAACTCGAATTCTAAGAAAGTATTGGAGTAGGGTCAGAAATGTCTCAAACGTTTATTTTGATATTTTCCCAGGGTTTCGATTTGCTTCGATAAGTTGCGAATAGGCTGCTCGATCATCTCTCTTTAACAACCCATTGGATAATATGTGCGCACATGTCTTCAGTAAAGTGTTCCAACTTGAGTGATCCAAGTGATCGTTTAAAAGAATTCCAGAGAGAGTAGGATTCCGCGAGCAATGATTGCTTTCAACAACGTCCCTAACATTTTTGCTAATATCATATCTAACTTGCTCGTAAAAGAGCTGAACTCAGGAGTAACTCAAAATGCGTTACTTGAGATTTCAGATCTGGTCTTTCGGATCGGATGTTTTGGTCTCTCCAATTGTACAAATGTATCCCTAACTCTTATCCTGGGTTAAAGAACCAATGTCCTTCCTTGGCATGTTTGGTTTGCTAAACGTTCAAGTATTGTTTTTGCTTTTTCCAGGTTCTAACTTTTTTTTAATTTGTTTTCTCACTACTTTGAGACTTATTAATTCACCTTTTGAGGCAAAATGGAGGGGAAAATTAGAATCTTAAATCTGGTTCTGTTTTTCACTTCAGAATGTCAGACCAAATTTTTGATTCAAATTAACGATTAGACTTTTATCAACGGACCTCAATCACCTTCGATCAAAACTAGATTGTTAACTATCAACTGAGGTTACTTGTAAAAGTCTGATTACTGGCCAACTTTGGCTTGATCCATACTCCATATTTCGAATCAAGGAATGAATTTTCTAGAAGGTATCCCAACATTCCAAAATCATTTCATTCACCATTTTGGCGCACTATTTTCTCTTGTGATCTTCCATGGGACGGAACATGAATCCAACAGGAGCGAAGAGTGCATGCAGCCAAATTCCCGGAATTTCCTGCTCACTGTCCTCCGAGAAGCTGTTTCAGCCGATCGAGTGTATCTGATACACACTCCCACACCCACACACGTGCTTCTAAAGCAAGGATGGCTAGACTAAGGTGGTCGCCGTCGCACGCCGGACTAGAGCCCAGGGTCGCAGGCCCCGGTACGAACAAACCAACGAACGAATGAACGAACGAACGAACGAGGTCGCTGATCATGCTCGTTGACTTCGCTGATTGGTTCAAATTGACGTCACTAATCACATTCAGAAAGTGCTCCCGCTTCTCATTGGCTGCCTCTAAACAGAGGTGACAGATTGCGGGCATGAACAGCTTGGAATTCCCAATCTCAAGTCCATACGGAAGCCTTACCATAGATTGATATTCGAATTGCATCTTCCCGAACAATTGCGAGAATGTGCCTGATTCACGATCGACGGTCACCATTACACATTTTTGGTCACAGAGGGCGTTATTTGAATGAAGTATGTCTTTAATTAAGAATGTGTGTTCACTCTAATCTCTTATGCGCAAGTTTGCGAGTAAACATTCCAATCACTTGCATCATGCTATTCATACTTTGATGAAGTCTGTTTGACTAATACTAGTTGGAAGATACACGACTTTTGCGTAACAAAGTCCCTAAAAATATGACATTCCCAAACATGTGGCTGGTCGATCCAACAACGTCATTCAGGCTCATGCCTCGACCTGGATTGCCATGTCGCTGAGAGTGCCCTTTTTGGTGATAGTCGCCTTTCTCTGCTCATGACGAGACGTGAGCCTCCGTCCTAGTTCTAACTGCTAGCCTGTGAAATCCCTTAAAGACTGGAGGCGAACGGAAAAAAGGCCTCACGCCATTTGGTCGTGGAACGGGCCAGTGGTGGTTGATCAGCTAACTATTGCTGCCTTTGAGCCCGTTGGCGACGGAGGGAGGGAGGGAGTGCGTGTCCGTAAACGAGTGAGTAGTGAGTGAGAAAGAAAAGAGAGAGAGAGAGAGAGAGCCTTTCTTCTCGTTCCTTCGTGTTCCACATATCATCCAACACGACGGAAGACGAGAGAAGGACGTAAATTTCTGAGTATACACACAAGTGTAAGGTCAAAATAATCAAACAACGAGAGCTCTTACGTGAACAGATGGATTTTGGGGAAGGGTTTGTGTTACCCTTGTGCTAAAGGTCGCTATTGTATCGCATTTTCAGTCTCCATCATGGTTTTGACGACCAGCCTCTCGCCCAAACATTCCTCAGTTCTACCACCTCAGCGTGGAACCACGTTACCTCCGAATCTCACGTTGAATGATGAACCTCAGAATAACCATTCTCACCCCAAAGCCACTCGGTCTCACACGCTACCCAACCACCGGGTGGTACAGGCTCTAAACAAATTCAATAAGCAACAGCTAAACCTTCAAAGTGCTGGAGATTTCCCTCTGGTCTCGAGAAATACGCCCACCTCCCTCAGCATCCTGTCTTTGCCTAACTCGGACAATGAAGCCCTTAACTTTGAAAACAGGTGAGAATGATTCAAATATCGAGGGTTGGATCAGTGCGAATCCCCTGGTTCCAAATCAACATGAGGAATTTTCTGACTTAGACAATGAGGGCTCATTTAGTCTTTAGTGGTTGCAATTCTGGGACATGGTGTAATCGAGCTCATCATTTTGGAAAAGTATTATTGCCTCGCTCTTCATTTTTCGACTAAAGTGTCGTGTCAATATTGTTCCTGGGCCTCTTCCCCGTGGCCGCCGAGAAGGAGAAAGACACGTACATAGAGTGAGTACCATAGCGACAACTTGAAAGGAAGACTGGCCAGGTGCTGTCGATATCCTGTAAAATGGTACACTTTACAGACCCCACACCGAGGTCTCATTCATTGCCGAGAAATACATATCCCTGTCCAGGGGTCTTCAGTGTACGCTAGGTGGTGGTCTTCCTTATCATCAGGCTTTCTCTTTGTCTGACTTTAGTGCCCTCCACTTGACGGAAGATGCCATTCACCTCAGTTTATCATCAACCCCCAGTCCCATCGGAGCCGTGACACCGGTGGATGAAGCCTCATCTCCCAGACTGTCACCACAAAAATTCGAACTGGACTATCACCTAGCATATCGTGAAGGCGCTTTGGCTCGTGGAGTGGCGGGCAATGTCGGCATCATGGACAGTTTCCTGGGATGTTTCAAACCTTTTGTGAACTTCATAGGCAAAACCAAGCCAGCAGAGCTTGAAGACCAGAGCGGTAAGAACATTACTGAAGCCACCATTTTTTCCGACGCTCCAGGACCGAGGCAGATGCAATTCTGTCTGAGGTCGTTGTTAATTGTAATGTTTTCGAACATGTACGGTGGCGGGAATATACACTTAAGGGAAATTATACCATCTGATGAATTTCTTTCACCCACGACCAACTGACTGTTCAGAGGGTCTCCAAATTTGTTCACTACATTAGACCAAGCCCCTGCAGATTTGCTTATTCCCGATAACATTTCCGACCTGGACCTCGATTTAAAAGTTAACGTTCGTGTTTAAAAAATAATTGCGCTTGATCTGCCATTGCGTTCTCTTGATATGAACCTGGTTGGGATTTTCCCCAATCGATGCAAGCCAAGCACCGTTAGCAGCAGCACTCTTAGACTTTAGAAGGCCTTAGAAGGCCCTAAAAAAAGGAGAGGGTCCGATCTTTTCATGAGAGCCTATTGGCCGGCCTTAATGTAACAGCCAGGGTCGGTTGGGAATTTCCCCAAAAAGGAAGGCGATTCGGCCAGAGAGTACATACCACTAGCCCGCATGGGACAGCTTGCTAAAGTTTGTTTTGTACTATGTCCTTCAGATAATTGGGAGATCCCTTTCGAGTCTATATCTGATTTGGAATGGTTGGGCTCAGGTGCCCAAGGAGCCGTCTTTGTGGGACGTTGGAAAACCGAACTAGTGGCTGTGAAGAAGGTCAAAGAGGTGGCCGAGACGAATATTCATCATCTTAGGAAGCTCAATCATCCAAATATTGTGCAATTTCGAGGTGTTTCTACGCAGAACCCATGCTATTGTATCATTATGGAATATTGCCCGCATGGGCCTCTGTTCAACTTCCTTCGTGAAGAAAAGGACCGAGTTCCTCCCAAACGCTTGGTCGATTGGACGCGACAAGTGGCCTCCGGGATGAAATATCTTCACGATCACAAAATCATACATCGCGACCTTAAAAGTCCAAAGTAAGTTGTTCATGATCAGGATGAAAACATTGTGATACATGCAAAATCAAATAAAGTGATTTCCATTCACAAGCCTCACATGGCCTCTTGGCTTTTCCTGGCGGTCAAATCCATCTGGCCTTGTATATCGACAATCTGATTTATTCTCGATGTATTCTAGTATCTTAATTGGACGGAACGAAATCATCAAAATCAGCGATTTTGGAACATCTCGAGCTTGGGGTGGAGATCAGTCCACGTGCATGAGTTTTGCCGGCACCGTAGCCTGGATGGCACCCGAGGTGATCCGAAATGAGCCTTGTAACGAGAAAGTGGACATTTGGAGCTTTGGCGTTTGTTTGTGGGAGCTCCTCACTTGTGAAATCCCCTACAAGAACGTTGATAGCTCAGCCATTATTTGGGGAGTGGGGAGCAACTCGCTGCAGCTCCCTGTTCCCTCCAGTTGTCCAGACGGATTTAAGCTTCTGGTGAAACAATGCTGGGCCCCTAAACCCAGGAATCGTCCTTCGTTTAAACACATCCTGATGCACTTGGACATCGCTGCGGTTGAAATCCTTAGCTTTAAGCAAGAAGACTACTTCCGAACGCAGGTAAAGGTGAGGATTACTTTTGGGTGGGGAAAGATTTATCTTATGATGGTTGTGAACATGATTATAATTATTATCCCTTTTTTTATTTGATGTTTCAGCAATCCTGGAAACGTGAGGTATGGGAACACAACGAGCGAATGAAGGGCGAAGATGTAAGCATGCCCATCGTGGGTCAAGACGCCTTGGTCAAGAAAAGAAAGCAAGAGCTGAAGCATGCTCAAGATGTCAAAGAGCTTTACGAGAGAAAACTGAAGAAAGTCAACGACCTCTACATGGAGCTTTCAGCGTGGAAGCTTCGATTGGAGGAAGCCGAACGTAACCTTGCCCGGCGGGAGCGTCAAATCAATAACCACGGGTCTAAGGCGCATTACAAAAAGAAACATAAGCCCTTTTCTATGAAAACCCCCGACCGTTTTCATAAACGACCCAGCCGAAGTCTGTCCACCAATAGGAGCCGAAAGTCCAGTCCTTCCACGCCAGAGGTCTTATCAACCAGCCCAGAATCACCATTCAAGATCCCTCCACCTACTATGCTTCTGGGTCATCAATATCCAAACCCGTGTTCAACTCATCATTTGGGGTCAATGGACGGGTGCGATCCTTCCATTGTGGTAAGAGAGAACCCCATGAACTTGATCTCACTCACGACACACCTTGAATCTAACTTGTGCACACAAACTACTGCAACTCTCAACTCAGCATCGGTGACAGGGGCAGTCGGGATTGATTGGTCTCGGGTAAAGCGGGTTGAAAATGGCAACTTCACAATCTTGGAACCGGTAAGGGGACCAATTGTCTCCCTAGTTAGCCGACTAGTTAGTGTTAGCTTATGCATGTACAGTATGATCCCCCTACCTATCAGTCTTCCTTTCAATCCTAATACTAGCATGACTCCCACATATATGCCACACGTGTGGGCCATTTCGTTAGCTGTCAACTAAAAAAGTTACTGATACACATTTCTGTGTTTCCCTTAGATGAATCCAAGATCTCTTCCGCATGATGCCATGGTTACCAAAATGAACAAGAACTTGGTCAATGACGACACCAAGCAATACCATCCGACAGCTGAAAAGTTGAAGGTGCGCAGACCTCGACATCGGAGATCAGGGAGCCATGGATCTAGCAACTTCAATTCCCTAACTGGACCCTCCCCGCAGAATAGCCCACATGGAGAACGACGCACCTCATGTTATGCCAGCCCAAGACTCTCACATCGATCTCCATCCGTTCAATCTGACCTAGTGGATGGCATAGCGACTCCGAATTTGGGCCTCGTACCTTCCCCGCTCAGTCTTCCTGGCAATAACGCCAATTGCCCTGTGGATCAATCTGACACAAGCTCAAATCCCAATCAGAAGCAGAAGCAGGACGAGAATCAAAATCCACTTGCTCAAAAGCAGCCCCTGTCTGTTGCCAGATTCGAGACGTCCTCCAGCGAAGAGGATGACCATTGCCAGGCGGTACCTGATTTCTTGGCCAACGATGAGCTTCTCCAGTCCCTGGATCCACGTGTTATGGAAATGATAACCAATGGTGAATCAGTGGATATGCATCTGACCCAGGCCAACACATACAATCCCTTGTCTTTGAACTACGAGTACTCGACTCGCATTTCTCCGGATCGGCCAGACGAGTAAGGCAATTTGTTGACTCCCAAGAGAACAATAACTTAGCTCTGAGAAATGACGTGGTCCGATTCGATGATGAGGAGGCGCGGCGAGAAAGCACCGATTCGGGTGAAGACAACGAAGAGCAACCTTCTGGTGAAAGAGAAGTGGGCCGGGGGCGGGAGAGCGGCAACGATTCAGATCTTGACAATCCTCGTTTTATGCTCAGGCGAAGGAGGTACGAATTGGTATTGATCAGTACAAATTTCTAGCTTCGACAGCGTAAGCAAACGAGTGTCTTCATCCAACTGTATCTGACTCTCTCTCTCTCTTTTGTTTTTAGCACCATCCGGAGGCCTATTCGTGCCAAACACGCTCACTCCGTTGTGTCAATGCAATCCATATCCACCATCAGCTCCGGAGAAGGCAACTTAACGGAATATCCGTGTTCAAGTCAAAGATCAACCTTAGAGAGTAATCAAGACATAGTTGAAAGACTTGAAGCCATGAACACCAGGTTTGATTTTGATTCAGTAGGCGCTGCCCAACCTCGGACCTCGACCAACTGCCAGTCAGAAGAAGGCCCATCTGCTCACATTTTGCATCAATACCAAGTACCCGAACTAATTGACGACCAAGATGAAGACGGTTCTGATGACAATACATTACAAAACGACCTCTCCATAGTGGACGTGCCAAATGCAAATCTCCTACCATCCATGACCAGTATTCTAGAATAGGATACACCTCGGTTTTATCCTTGGGGTTACAATCTGACCATAAGTACCTTCCTTAACTTAAAGAGACATTATGAAGTAGTTCTATGTGAAATTGAATCAAAGAAAATTGTAGAATCTAAATTCAAGCCTTTTTTGGACCCCTATTCAGTTTTTCTTCAAAGAAATATATACCCAAACTACTATCAACAACTAAAATTTTGACCTTTATTTGTAACATTTTCTCAGTCGCAACTCCAGCCAGCTTTGGGACAAGTCATCGTGGGCCTCAAGGTCAAGGGCAAAGGAGGGTCTCTGTTACGTCAAGGTAGAAAGTGCCCTGCGCCGAATTTTGGTCGAATCCCATTTCAACGCTGCCACCCGAGCAACTGCCACTTTGGAAATCCTCCCAAGAGCCACATTTGACGGCGTTGAAGGCCCTATTAGAATTGATCGACTCGATAAAATACAGGACTGCTCGATCATGAGAAATCTCCTGATCAAGTCCAAAAGATCGTCTCGTGCAATCATCCAAACAATCTCTGTACAGGTAGAACATCCTCCTCTGAACAAGTATCACACTAGATATCTACTCGCATCAACGACTGCATCTCTGTCATCAAAGCCAGGGACTAGTGATCGCGCCCGCGGGGTAAAAATCGCATGGCCCATAGGCTTCATGAAGGACAAGCATCCTAGGATTTGAAGAACAAATGTAGATTACGCGTGGGTACGAGTTACGCTTCGGTAGATCTTTATAGCGGATTGTATCTCACATTGATGAGACTACCACTGTTGGTATGAATCACATCCACGTATTTCCCGTCGTCGTTCGTTTAGTTGCAAAGGCGGGGTCGAGAAATTTCAAAAGTAGGCCGAGCTGGATCCAATCCTGACAATCTGGCCACTTTGGATCCGGTGTCAGCCTTGACCTTTCGTCCCAAATGGCCTAAAGCCTGGGCTCCCAGACTGTGTCCAATGGCGTGGATTTTGGCGTGAGGTAATCCAGTCTTTGTCAATGATCTTACTAACCAACTCACCGACACGAGTACCACGTCCAAAGCATTTTCAGCCGCCTCGAAATAGTTGGTCCAGCTGGCCAACAGTCCCCAATCGACGCCGATGATGTTGCAATTTCTTTCTCAAGAAGATCTGAATGTGTAGGAGATGAGGAGAAAAGTTGACGCAAACCCGACAATCATTTGAAAATGAAATCAAGATTAACCCACCATCGACGAACCCGCTCAGTAACTCGAATCATTGACAAACCCATGAACCACGACAAAGGTACGAGGTCGAGAAGCATCGAAGTCAGTACTATCTAGAGTGGAGAGATCAAAAGGGAATTCTTGCCCATTGTTGCCATTCTTCCTGGTGTAAAGGTAGAATTTCACGTCGTTGATGTCTCCTTTCTTGACTTGAGACTGGCCTGCTTGATGGGGCTTGGCTAAAACAGAGACCACAACGGCCAAAAGGCTAAAGCCCACGAGCAAAGACCTCATTGCACTTGTATCCACTTAATGGGTGGTACTGCAATTGTCTTGTCGGAACAAGATGTCTTAAGTACAGTCGCATCAGATTCTAATCTTATCATGGCTTATAGTAGACAAATCTAAGTGCTCTTCAATATTGTAACATTCTATTAGCATTTGATATGTGCGTAATTTGGGTGTGGGCATAAGCTTTTACGTTGAGGGATTGGCTAGCCATTATCAAACTTAGTTAAAATATGGAGAGCAAAAGGGAGACGGAATTAATTGGGCTTGGTACAAGCAAACTTATCTCTGGCCATATCATGTTAATATCTTGAGTATGAGGAAGTCGGATGAAACTGCTGCAATTGTTTTGCTTGGACAAGATGCTTTAGCTCAAGTTAAGTAACATCCAATACTATAAGCATTTTGACCAGTAATGAACATACTTCAGTTCTCTTGATTCTTTCATTCCCTGACTCACGATTGGTATCGGACCATCATTGCATTTTTGAGCGCCACTGTTTAAAGCAATCAATAGATCTGTAAATGTTTTATGTTATATCTTACAATATGGACGTTATAAAAGATTTTACAAAATTGGTACTCTGCTCTCAAATGATTCCGTAGCTGGGTGTGCTTATGATGTTTGTAAAACAATTTTGAACGTGTTTCAAATGACATGATGTAGCATTCTGAGCTTTTTCTGAAGTTATGCAAGAAAAAAAGAAATAATCTTTTACTTTTTTGATATTGAAAATCGGTGTCATTTTGGGGGAGAATTTACGTTAAGATAAAAGCAGGGCATTTACATTTTGGAGCTAGTAACGCTAAAAATTGGACCATTGAATCACACATAACCAAGTAGCAGTTCAGTAGGTCATGTTTTATTTTCTAAATAAGTGTGAGCTAACTATGGTCCCAATTGTTGTTGATTCTTTTTTTTAAATTTGTAGTTTTTATCCAGTTTTCAGGCATGTCAGTTTTAGGTGGGTTAGAACGTAGCTTACACTACAACGGAAAACCATTATTGAATCCAGTTAAGGATGGAAGGAGGACTAGTGATGGGGCGAGTCCACACTTGTGTCCGGATTTGTGAAAAAAAATCTCACTCTCTGGTTTAAATTTCGCAATACGAGTCTTTTTGTTTGACTTGATTATAATGAAAGACTCTAGTCCTCTATTGGACTCGCCTCAGCGCCAGTTCCACTTCCATCCTTAAACCGGATTCAATCATGGTTTTCCATCGTAGTGTAAAGCCTCACTTAGCCTAGCCTTGGACGACGTTACACTGGACATATTTGACGCCGCCAAATGTAGATAAACGTTATTCTCCGCCGATTAGTTGGCGGTGCTCATTTTTTAATTTGTGGAAAAATGTTAAAAGGTTTAGATAGAGACTTTAAGGGTTATTGATATCGTGTTAGGCTAGGTTGGGTTAGGTTAGGTAAGGTTACTTTAGGTTTGATTTGGTCAGGTTAAGATTTAAAAAAGTAGCACCGGCAACTAATCGGTGGAGAATAACGATTACCCCAAATGTACTCTAATAGAATAACGGAAATTCTAGAAACCATTGAACTTAACCTCTCGACCAGAAATTGAAATATGCATGGTCACGCTCTCCAAGCCAGGCAAATTCCCTCGCCATAAACATTCGGAATTATAGGGAGGAACATGGCCAGTTTTAGGCTGTAGCTGGAGGAATTCCTGTCTACCAAGATTTTTCAGCTGTCCAAGTCAAGTTGAGGTAAACGGGTGATACAAGATGGACGAAGCATGAAATTTGATTTGTTCGAATAAAAATTACAAGTGACGAGAATTCGTGTAAAGTTCCAAAATATTTTTGATGTGAGTGGTTGCCAGAAACATCCAATCACTCCTTGAGAGTGAATCAGACGTGTTTTATTATCTACAGAGCGAAAAAGGGGCCAACTACTACACGATCCTGGAATTCCAATGTCAATCATCTTGAATTATAAACAACAATATACGTGAAAATTGGACTATATTGACTGGATATGATCAGCAGTAACCTCTTAAACACGATGGAGGGTGAAAACCGATCCAAGGTACGGCCTAACTCATCCTTTTAGCCCCGTTTCCTTATAAAATCAAAGCCTACCGGGGTATCCGGTGACAATTTGATAGACCTCCAGCATAGAAAACCATAACTAGACTGCTCAAGCTCAACAGGTGGTGTACAGCATGAGCGTGCGACATGATTGCACCTTTACGTAATCAAGGTAATTGCGATACCTCTGGAGGTCCGCCTCAACCCAGGCTTGTTCCTTGCTTTTCAGTTAAGTGTTTGCACCACATAGATGAAAACTTTAACTTGAGCCCCATTTTAACCCCTTCAAAATTTCGTTCTTAAAAATGTGGTCGGACAACTTACTCAAACCCGTTTTNCGGTGACAATTTGATAGACCTCCAGCATAGAAAACCATAACTAGACTGCTTAAGCTCATCAGGAGCTGTACCGCATGAGCGTGCGACATGATTCCACCTTTACGTAATCAAGGTAATTGCGACACCTCTGGAGGTCCGCCTCAACCCAGGCTTGTTCCTTGCTTTTCAGTTAAGTGTTTGCAACACATAGATGAAAACTTTAACTTGAGCCCCATAGATACCCCTTCAAAATTTCGTTACTAAAATCATATTAGGAGTTTCTACTCTGAATTTGGACGAATCTTCAACGGTTCAAATTTGTAACATAGTTGTCCTAAGTAGCTTGACTACGAATGAAACATTTTACCCACCAGCGACTGCTGAGACGAAAACAAGCGATCGCAGCGCCTTTGAGCGATCTATATATGAGGTTATCTATGACCTCCAGTTAAATTGGGACCTCCGTGGCCTAGCTAACCCCTTGCACCCATCCTAGATTTGAACTCGCCAGCTTCTGAGGACTCGGGCAAGCCATCCTCGTCCTCAACAGTTTTATATTAGTAAAAAATGGTAAGTTAAGTCTCATAACACAATAGAAAAACATATTTTGGAAAACGAAATCAAAATTCTTCCTTAAAAATATGACATTATTGCCGGCTCAAAAAATTGCGGTATTCAATTTTACGGTTAGATTTTCCAATTTGAAGCGTGACTAAAAGCTTGGTGCATATTTGCTCACTAGCGTTTCCTTAAAATGGCATTATTTTTCATGAAATTGCAATGCATTGCACAACTAGGAATACGAATCACATTCATAAAAAGTGTGTCCAAAATATGCAGTTTAATATAGCTTTTGTTAACTAATATTTTATTTTGAGCTAATATAGCTCAACACATTGTAACAAAAACAATTCATGTGAATATGTGAGATTGAAAATGTACTTGATATGTCAATAGATTAGTGACAAGGGGTCGTCAGCCAATTTTGACGAAATCTGAACCATTCAACCTGTGACAGCTAAGTAACTGCTTTAAATTTGCGTATGAAATTTGACTTAAAAATGCAGATAACATATGGAATGATCTTGATAATCGGCACATCCGGTTTGATGTGCCATTTACCATGTTTTAAATGCCATTTCATACTTTTTTATCGACAACTGACTTCTTTTAGACAACAGAAATTGAACTTCTTAATTTACCGATAGGAAAAAACCGTCTTTAAAAGTCTTGAGAGGAAAGTTGAAAGTTATTTAACAACATTCTAACCACGGTGCAATGTTATTGACAAAAGTTCTTCTTGGGTGCACAATCACAGCTATTGGATTATCCAAATAACATATAATTTTTATCACTTGCGTGCATTTTACTTCATTTGCTAATATTGGCAGGAGGTGCAATAAATATTTTCATCAAAACTGTCTTTCTACTTCATTTTGTATGCATTTTACTATTTAACAGTTCAAGTCCAGATGGTATATTTCTCTTTAAAATGAACAAAATCTAGTTGCCTTATCTCCAGACATGGCAGATCAGCCCAAGGTATGTTTCACAACTTCAAGTCCAATAAAAGTTACGTTTTCAAAATATGAAAAATTGTCACTTTTTGGTCATAATTTGAAACCATAATTGTCAGGTCGAAATCTCAAGGATAAAATCAAGGCGCATCCTATTTAAGAACATATTTTGGAATGCACTGGTTTAAGAGTCACGTATTCTCGATTATATGCCTACAAACGGACGGCCAAGTCATTTGGGCCACCCAGGCTCATCAAATCCAACAGAAAGAAAAGCGTGCAAGACCCTCGGAGAAATATTCACTCGTAGGACAAGGAAACAATAAGATTGAATACAGTCTTGACAAGGTAACGACTTCAATATTCTTATCTCGTTCAGGATAAACAGGATACCCAAGCGCATTTGGCGGACCAAAATGTTCCAAACCTTTGCATGCACCCGTTGGTTAAATTCACAAAAATCACAAGCACAGAGTTTGTAATTTTTAGTTTTCTTGAGTAACTTGATTGACGGATTGAGATTAACAGTAAAATATCATTAAGGTTGCTTGCACATGTCCTCAAATACCCACGCGACGTCCATTTTTAAATGGCCCTTTACTTGCGCTTTTTTTCTTTGTAAAATAATCGAGTTAGAACATAACTTTCCAAAAAGATGCTAAGAGACCCAACCGACTTGAAGTGACGAAGTGTACAATGGCCTTTATGGAAACTGTTCAAAGCTGTGGACACACCAATCCCAAGTTGACTCTGTCATGGTAATCTGGAGCTCTGAGGCATACCCAATTTATGAATAAAACTTAAGGCAAAGGCGAGCAACTACAATGTGGCCAGAAATAGCGGCACGGTATGTATTTGACATTTGATGGGCAGGGTGCTCAGATGTTGGAAAAGTAAATGTGACAATTATGGTTTCAAATTATGACCAAAAAGTGACAATTTTTCATATTTTGAAAACGTAACTATTATTGGACTTGAAGTTGTGAAACATTCTTTGAGCTGATCTGCCATGTCTGGAGATAAGGCAACTAGATTTCAAAGAAGTATTTAGAAGCATTTCAATGTGAAATTGAATCAGAAATTTTCGTGTTATCTCTTTACAGTGTAAGTGCTATGTGAGGTTGCCATCTCACGGAATTCATACATTTTGTAGAAGAAGAAGACTCCTATTCGTCACTATGAGTTTCTCATTGTTCTCCATCAATGGAATAATGCAGATATACAGCCGAACCAGACATTCTTTTCCTTAGTGACACTATCATTGAGCTTCCTTCTAAGGGTGTGCTGGAAAATTGAACATGAGGATAGAAAGAAAGAAAAAATAAAAGTGAAGCATTTGAATTTGCCACCCAAATTTGCGTTACCCTGGTCAAGGCATTAAAAAGCAAGGGAAGAAGGGTAAAATGAGTTTGCTGTGGCTTTCTATAGCAACTGAATCGGTAACCAAGGGACAGTGCCACAACAGCCAATTGATTGGAGCGCCTCCACAATCAGAAACCAAGCCCTTACAGCCTTTTAGCTGTCACCCATCCGTTATAAAAACTGGTCTGCCTGCCTTGCTCACTCTCCAATTTCTTGGCATTGCTTCCTCTGTGGTCAAAGTGTCTACCAAAGATGTAGAAATGTGTATCTGGTGTTATCATAGATAACTTCATATATAGATCGATCAAGGGCGCTGCGATCGCATGTTTTCGTCTCAGCTGTCGCTGGTGGAAAAAATGTTTCATTCCTAGTCAAGCTACTTAGGACAACTATGGTGCAAATTTGAATCGTTGACGGCTCGTCCAACTTCAGAGTAGAAACCCCTAATA
>NC_081447.1:9343745-9347224 GCF_007210705.1 Tigriopus californicus | reverse complement strand
AACCAGGCTGATGATCGCCGCCCGCGGGGTAAAAATCAGCATGGCCCATAGGCTTCATGAAGGACAAGCATCCCTAGGATTTGAAGAACAACATGTAGATTACGCGTGGGTACGAGTTACGCTTCGGTAGATCTTTATAGCGGATTGTATCTTACATTGATGAGACTACCACTGTTGGTATGAATCACATCCACGTATTCCCCGTCGTTCTTGTTTAGTTGCAAAGCGGGGTCGAGAATTTCAAAGTAGGGCCGAGCTGGATCCAATCCTGACATTCTGGCCACTTTGGATCCGGTGTCAGCCTTGACCTTTCGTCCCAAATGGCCTAAAGCCTGGGCTCCCAGACTGTGTCCAATGGCGTGGATTTTGGCGTGAGGTAATCCAGTCTTGTCAATGATCTTACTAACCAACTCACCGACACGAGTACCCACGTCCAAAGCATTTTCAGCCGCCTCTAATTAGTTGGTCCAGCTGGCCAACAGTCCCCAATCGACGCCGATGATGTTGCAATTTTCTTTCTCAAGAAGATCTGAATGTGTAGGAGATGAGGAGAAAAGTTGACGCAAACCCGACAATCATTTGAAAATGAAATCAAGATTAACCCACCATCGACGAATTGCTCTGTAAACTCGATATCATTAACAAACCCATGAACCACGACAAAGGTACGAGGTCGAGAAGCATCGAAGTCAGTACTATCTAGAGTGGAGAGATCAAATGGGAATTCTTGCCCATTGTTGCCATTCTTCCTGGTGTAAAGGTAGAATTTCACGTCGTTGATGTCTCCTTTCTTGACTTGAGACTGGCCTGCTTGATGGGGCTTGGCTAAAACAGAGACCACAACGGCCAAAAGGCTAAAGCCCACGAGCAAAGACCTCATTGCACTTGTATCCACTTAATGGGTGGTACTGCAATTGTCTTGTCGGAACAAGTTGTCTTAAGTACAGTCGCATCAGATTCTAATCTTATCGTGGCCTATAGAAGACATATTGTTGTGGTCTTAAATGCTGAAGCATTCTTTAAGCATTTGACTTAGGCGTAATTTGGGTGTGGGCACAGGCTTTTACGTTGAAGGGTTGGCTAGGCATAATCAAACTTAGTTAAAACTGGAGAGCAAAAGGGAGGCGGAATTAATTGGGCTTGGTACAAGCAAACTTATCCTTGGCCATATCTTATTTTGTTGTGAATCAGGACATTTCACACGTAACATCAAAGGTCTTCATGATGTCAATCAAGCAAATTGCTTGTCATTCATGTGAAGTCAGCCGAATGTTTTAAACTTTTCATACTCGTAGGTGCAAAAACAGGCAACAATCCCAAAATTGAAGCTGTAGCACGTACAAACATTAGCCTAATTGCTTTGGGTGCGTACGGTGTACTAGCACAGTATATGAGCAGTATACACTAGAGCTTTGCTTAGGAGCTTCGTCCTAAATAGAGCCATCTAGCTGATTGGTGAATACATTCGCTCTTAGAGATGAACGAAGACCGTTCAAATCAAATAGGTTTTGGATCTTTGAAGTCATATCTGAATTTCGGACGACAGATTATGCCTTTCGTTGTAAGATATTTTCATGCGCATGCAGTATTGACTCTCGAGAAAAGGAAAGTAACTCCCTCTAGGAACTGAACTTCGTACGTCCTCTTAAGCGAGATTTAGCTTTTGACGGCTGTGTTTCCATGTCAAACAGCGCAAGAATTAGCCTCGGCTGATTGGAATGTCCCTTTTTCTGGTGCGTCTGAGAGCACTCTCTTTCTTTTTCCTTTCTTCCATAACATAGAACCATAAAGGAAGCAAAACCTGGAAAGTGATGCAAGCTAGCCAGGCGGACTTGTTTTCAGAGCAAATGGGTAACAGCTGATAGGGCATGGTTTCTAATTGTAAAGGCGCTGCTTTCAATTGGCTGGAGGTAAATTGTTATAGTTGCCATTTCAGCTGCAGTAAAAAACCTCGACAAACTCAATTTTTACTCTTCTGTGTTTCTTCTGCTATGATAAAGCGGGAGTTGGGCGAGGTTGGCTTGGCAAATGCAGAAGCAGGGCTTGTTTGGCAGTAGGATACTAAGACCTATTCAAATGATAATACTTGAAAGGGAAAATCAATAAATGCATTCTTGTATTATAATCTGAATCACTTTTTCCAACAGAGGGCTCCATTTCAATGACATTAAAGGACAAAGATAGAGCGTCCTCCTTTGACTTCAGGCTCTAGAGGATCCACTTAATGCTCTCAACCTATGCTAAGGGAATCCTTGTTTTTGCTGTGGTCAAATTTTGAGAATCCATACTTGAGTATTGAGTTAGGCAAGTCTAAGCTTTTGGCAATAAAAGTACATTTGTTTGCTTTGGCCGAGAGAAACTTAAACAAGTCATGGTGGTACAAGTTTACGAATACTTCAATGACATAGTATTACTACTGATTGAGATCTTTGTTCCACTACCCTAGGATTGTAATGTGTGCAAAACAACGCCTTGTACATTTCCTGACTTTTGAGGGAAAGAGGTTTTAATTGTATAATAGTCCTTTTGGTGCTTCAATTTGGGTAGATTTTCTCATCTTGAGCAAATTGGCATTGCTCTCATGAATTTGACTAGATATGAATCACTTTTATAACACTCGCAGCGTCAATCTCACTTTTTAAATAGTTGTCAGGTAAAAACCGCAAAATTGACAAAATAGCGCCAAACATGGGAACTCTACACAAACAAAATTGATTTCTTTCTTGCTTTCTATTTCGATGCTGGGTGTTAACTGGACTCTGACAAAATATGTTGCTTTCAGGTTGGGCACATATTGCACAGGTTTGACCGTTTGATGTGGAAAGGGGTTGAATGGAAGCATTGGGAAGAAAACCGTTTAGTGCAAACCTCTTGAATTTTTGCTTGACATACAAACAACAAATTGTGTCTGATTCAAATAATAATAATAATCTTTATTGCGACTCTTGGTCATGTCATGTCGTAAGAATAACTATAAAATGAAATATGATGTATAGAAATTATACAAAGGTTGTTGATAAAACAATGTTGACATTTGATAGAGGTCTAGAGAGAAAGATAACACCTCAGTGGGGTGATTGTATGCTTGTGCTCGCGCCTCAATTCTAGTCATGTACCGGGCGTTGCACATGAAATAGAACTTTTGGCGAAAAAAGACAATGGGGTCCACGGTGAGGATTTTTATGAAGCTAGAGTTATATTTATTTCATAAGAATTTTAGGATAGAGCATGTTTGAGCCGTTTTTAGTCAATGTAGCCGCTGTCAGCCGCCACAATCCGTTCAACCCCGCCACGGACGCCCCACAAGTCTTCTTCAAGTAGGCAGCGTCCATCGCGGCCCAGGCCTTGTCCACGGCGGTCTTCATGGCCTCCAAGCTGTTGTGGCGGACCTTGCAGGCCTCGGCTACGATCCACACCGAAATTAAATCGTCCGAAGGGTTCAGGTCCGGAGATAGAGGGGGCCAAAAGTTCTTTGGGCC
>NC_081447.1:9310648-9343709 GCF_007210705.1 Tigriopus californicus | reverse complement strand
ATTGTTTTTTTCAGGAAAGTATGTATGTATGTATTGTATGTATTTGGTTTGGGTACTCAGAGATTTTGTGTGAGGAACAAATTTAATATGAGACCCCAGGCCTCCCCATAAGCCTATAGGCTTGTTTTCGTGGGGTGCCTTGATGTCGCCAGGCCATAATCCAACATTTAAGGTGGGTCCCAGCAAGCGATTCCAGATATGGAAAACCCGATCCGCTGGGGCACCGTCCTGCTCGAAGGCATACTCCATGTTCTTATCGGTGAAAGTGACCTTGAGCCACGGCAACACCTTTTACTGGAGAGTTTTGATGTAGGCCTCCTGGTTCAGCCTGTTGCCCTGCTTGAACCAGACGAGAGGCATCTTGCTCCCGTCATTGGCCACGATTCCAAGCGCCATGAGGAACGCAGGATCCTTGGTGGTGGTTTGGTAGCTCTTGGGATCACCACCCTGCGGTCGTTTTGATGGTTCCAGACGCGGTCGAGGTCAAACGTCTTCTTGTGGATTGCCCGCTGGTGAGCTCACTAGTGAGGAATGCCAGCCAGGGCTGGATTTCCCATCAGTGTGTGGATGGTAGCCATGACCCCCACCGGATGGCCCGTGACCCCCTCAGGTGTGCTAAGCAGGGCTCGAAAAAAAACCTCTTTTTGAGGGCCAAATAATCTCTAATAAAGTTTGGCAGCACGAAATGACAATTTTTTTCACAGGATTGTTTTGTAAGAATTCGAGAACTACTATTATCGTTGTGATTGGAATAATACAGTATTTAAAGGAGGCGCAAAAAGTACGTTATGTAATACATCTTCAGAAATGAGCTTGGTCCTCAACCAGATTTTAGAGTCAATTGTAGTGACGGTCAAGGTTTACACTTTTGAGCCCTCCCAAATATTCAGGCTACTAGAAACAATGAAGCACTTGCTTCTCGTATGGCATGGGTTCCTTCAATGTTCCATCCCCTCCCTTATTGTACAAATGTGGAGTTCTTTTTATCGTTTCGGTATCTCGTTTATTTTAAAGTAAGTAAACATTGAGAAGCCTTTAGCTTGAAAAAGCAATCAATTACTTTGATAGGCCCCTCCTGCTACATGTGAATATTGACTTTACGTAGTTTCAATCATGGAGCAGTCAGTATAAATCAAGAAATGGGCCATGTTTTGTTGATACATATTATGTTACCAATGGAATCGTAAGCAAATCCTTCCAAGGAAATAAATAAGTTCAAATAAGTACTTGCAGACAAAGCCAAGGAAATATTCAAGTGTAGTCCAATCAATTTCAAAAATACCATATCTGATTACATGCACCAGATCAATTGGCATTTGATAGAAGGATCAGCGCCCATTTTTTTAAAAGCGAAGGAATAAATCTTAGATCGAGTAAACACCGCACTTCACGTACACAAGCTCAATGGTTCTCGATCTAAGAATCACGCCTTTACTTTCAGAGTCTGGGCTCAGTTCTCCATCAGCATTTGGCTATTTGAAAATAGACAATGGGCTACATAGAGAATTAATGTTTTTAAATTCCTATACGAAAAATGGTTTGTTTTTAAGATTTGTATGATTTATTGTCCCAGAAATTGCACGAATCGTAAGAAAATCTTCCTGGCTTGTCAGCACATTTGGGAAATTCGATGTGATTGATCTGGAAGATCTTGTCTAAAACGGGAGAAAGGCATTCTTCTTATGATGACTACTTCAACGTCCTTCTTCTTCATTTTCTGAATTGATAGTCTCTTCAGTGCCCGTCAAAGAGTGGTTTTTGATAAATTGCTAGTAGTAAAATGATTGCCCGACCAGCAATCTGCATAGCAAATATACCAAGGTTTTTTTTTATTTTGAAAAACGGTCAGATTACCTGGTTTACTTTGCCCTTCTTGAGGCACAACCCTTTACAAATCTTTCCTACCTGCATGTAAAGATCAATCAATTGGTTTAATTTTGAGTTGATGTGTCATGGCACCCTTTATTTGGTCGAAATTCCAGGCCAACCATCAAAATCCTTTACAATATCCATTGCAAAACAATCAGTCTTTCATGAACAGAGAGTCCTTCACACAGAAGGGGTAAAAAAGCCCTTTGGGATAAGAACAGGACATTCTGATTGGTGTTGGTGTCGATTACTTATGCTCAATATCAGTCAATAGTAGCTTCCATGATTTTGTCAACATTTAGTGAGACAAAATATCCGGTCAACTCAAACTAACCTTGAACAATCTCCATGAGAGCACAATCTAATTTAAGGGTTTTGAAGTATCACAGTGAAATGTTTTCCAAGAGTGAAAGGTCACGTTGTGTGTATAATTGAGAAGAAAAATAATTGAGCAATTTCGTTTGAATGAAACCAACATTTGAGCAATTTGAAATTTACCAAGATGGCCGAAAGATGTGGGGTCCAAGGAAATCTCCACTAACGAACGTATTGTGTCTAAGGAATTTCTGGCCGATTGCTACCTTGACTCAAACCTGAATAATAAGGTCGACATATCTCAAACATGTTGATGAATATATGCTAAAGGGATGTTAGAATTGCCAAATGTATTTAGAACTAACAACGTATCTTCAACGCATATTGGCTAGAAAACTAAATCATCTTGAGATTGAATCAGGACCTTCGCATTTTTTGAAATTACTTAATAGCGTGTGTCATGGTTTTTGGTTACTTTCTTCTTTGGACGTGAGCAAATGTCGCTTGTTTGGAGATTCTTGTGTTTTCAATGGGATCCGTAGTTTTCCAAGGTATCGTCGATTTCTGCGAGAATCTGAGAGGAGTTGTGATCCATAGAAGACGAAGCCACAGCAAGTTGACCGAATTGTTCAATGAGTCGGGAGTTTTCATTCATGATTCCCCAAACTTCGTCTTGTGTAGTTAAAATGGAACGAAGAGCTCGCCGGATCTGGACCTTGTTCTCGTTGAGTTTTGATTTCCCGGGATCATTCGAATTGTTCGTATGATTAGTGGTATGGTTCTCCGTGTCATGGTTGGGATTTTTGTTACCATTGGCGGTGATGTGTTGTAACAAGAGCATCTTCTGCTTCTCCAATTCAAAGTCCGCATTTTGTTCCTCCTTCACATTGGTGAGGACCTCATCCAAGAGGGACTCGTATCGATCTTGCGACGTTTTGACCGCCACCGAAAAGGTCTCAATTTCATCCTCATACTTGGTGATGTCCTTGTGTAGTATCTCCGTTTGGAGGAACGTGGTTTGCGCCATCTTGAACCAATCGGCCAAGACTTCGGTGAGCTGATTGACCACGGGCTGGCACTCCTTCTGTAAAAGATCCGCCAAAATGCGAATGGTCTCCTGCATCTTGATCTTCTCCAGTATGTGGAACTGCTCATCGTTGTAAGTGAGAGTTCGGGAGGCTCGATCCCTTAGTAAATGCTGCCAGGACTCCTTCAGCTTGCCCACGTATGTCTTGCCTTTAATGGCACAGGGGGAAATATTGTTGATTTCGCGCGTCACCTCTTTCCACTCGCGAATGAGATGATGCTCGAGCACGTATCGCTTATTCAGCTGCTCAATGGCAGGAAAGAGATCGTGTAATTGCTTTCGATAACCTTGAAATCGGACGAGATCGTCACGGACGAGCTCGTCGACGCGTTTCTTCCAGTCTTCAATGGATTCGTGCTCATTGCGCGAGAACACCTCTATGATGCGGAGATGTGAGAGATGACTGGCGTTAAAGAAGCTCATCTGGCTCTCAGTGATCTTGGTGAGAGCCTTGCACTTCTCCGAGATCTCCAAGAGCTTCTCCAATTGCGTACTTATCACTTCCACTAACATTTTCACAGCCTTATCGATCACTTCCGAGCACCTACTGTAGGCCTCGATCTTTCTCCGATAGGCATAGCCTACCGCACAGGCCGATTTGGCCAAGGTGGCATCGTTTTCCACCGACACCAGATTGGGCAAGGCCGGGAACGACGGCACTTCCTTCTCGATGCCCAACGTGATGTTGTTATTCTCTTTACTGAACAACACGATCGGTTCATTCTGGCTTGTATCAGGATAGCTCGTTCCGGGAGTTACCGGCTCCACAGAATGGGTTAGGAAATTGCTTTGAAAGAGCAGCAATTGTTTGGCGGGATCTACGCCAGTTTGTTCCAACAGTAGGTGTTGGAAGTTCTCTAATCGCTCCTCTTTGTCTAAATATACACGGAGCTCGGAGAGCTTGTTCATATAAAAGATATGGAGTTTCTTCTTGTTCAAAATGCGGGTCACTTCCGAGAAGAATTGATCAAAGGTCCACATTTTTTCAGGGTTGACCTCTAGCAGGCCGGCCAATAAGGGCGTGATGTGTTTTTTGATGCCGGCACTTAACAAGCATGTGGAGGGGAGCTCTTTGTTCCATTGGATGGGACCGTTATCACTGGTTTGAACCCCGGAAATGACGCCACTGGCCTTTTTGGTCGTGATATGATACATCGTCTCCTTGTTCCTACGCCCACCAAATGGCCTGAAAGGCAAATTTCCCGTAGCCACGTGGTATAAGGTCACGCCAATGGACCACAGATCCACAGTGGCGCCAAATGTCTTTCCCACGGGTTTTCTCAGGACCGCTCTTTCGTACATGTCCGGGTGCAAATACTCCTCCGTTCCATACAAAGAGACGAACTGTTGATCATCCTGAAGTTCACGAGCAGCACCAAAATCGGTCAACTTGTACACGATGGTTCCGTCGTCCTTGATGAATTTCATGATATTGCCTGGTTTCAAATCTCTGCAAAGGAAAGAAAAAAACAATAATTGATAATATGCCTTCTTCAAACCATTTCAACATACAACTACTATTCATCGTTGCATCTACATTTTCATTCATTCATATATTTCGGAGTAATCAAAACCATGGGAGCCGAGTGGTTTAATGCACCCAATACATACAGCCAAGAATGTGTTTGCCAGCGGGCGTGGGTTCGATTCCCGCTTTCCAAAGGAAAACCAATCACTTGGTGTTTTCATTGGCCGGAGGTAGCGCCCCCTGTCTCGTTCAAGTGGGAACAAATAAAGTAGAAACATGAGAATGCGGTGTAACATGTCTTGGATGTTAAGTAATGTACTAGTCTCTAAAAACATAGTGTTTTAGCAGTCTGACACAATCACTATGCATTGACTCTCCCGGAGGAGCCTTCAAATCATACAATGGTAAAATTATGTATTTTTATATTCCAATATGTATTTGGAATTTTCCAACTGCATATTTGAAAGAAATATATGAATGTTAATCAAGAAACACTCTTCGCAATCATCAATGCACCTAAAATATTATAAAGATAAAAAATCAAAACGACTAATCTTTAAACCACATTTATACCAAAGTCGGTTTTTTTCTATTTCTTAGAATTAATACTTTTTTCACAAAGAAGAACAAAATAGTAATTAAAACTAGAACTGCCCCAAAATAACCGAAATAATTTGCATGCTAACCAAATATAAATAACTCATTTAGATCATGACAGGTCATTGACTAATGACCGAATTTCGAGCATTGAGCGAGCAAGATGTCCAAGGCGCTCAAAAGCCTCATGAATAAGGATTAGTAGAACATTTGGAAACACGGCCACAAGAGCGTCAAAGTGGATGGAGTAAATCAGCCATGTGCAACTTGTCTTACCTGTGCACTAAATTATTGTCGCGGAGGTGATTCATACCGGCCGAGAGGTGACTTAGAACCAGAACCCACTCATCCTCGTCCAACCCGAAATTATTCTCAGGGTCATCCAATAGATTGAACAATGATCCTCCTAAAACATCAAAATTATCAATGGTGGCGAATACTTCGTAGTAGCAGCCGCAGCAATATTTTGCCCTTTGCCATTCATCGACAGATTCTCAAGAAATATCGGATTGGTCCAAGTGGTTTGTCTGGCGGCCAGCTTAACATACCTGTACATAACTCCATAACAATCACTTTCCCACGGCCTTCCTGCTCCTCTTCAATGGCCAGAAGTTTGACAATATTCTCATGCTTCACCTTTTGGAGCACCTCAAACTCGCGCATTTGAACTTCTTGCGGACGCATATGCGAGAGTTGATTAAATGTCTTAACCGCCACGGTCTCACCATTGTGCTTGTTCACGCCCTGCGTCACAAATCAAATCATCAAGAGTTGGTCCATTTTGGGATAACATTACAGGATAGTAGAATGAAAGAAAGAGCCATGATTACCTGGAACACGGCACCGGTGGCCCCTTTCCCCAGGACACTTGTGGTGCACCAAACGTAATTGGCAGAACCCCTCAGGAACGACATGGTTCCTCTTGCGTTTGAGGTGGTCTTGGGTGGGTGGGTGGATGGTTTGGGTGGGGGCGGACACTTCACTTCTCAACTCATTCCCATGTTGTCCTGAATTTCTGTAACTGAAAGAATCGATTGTCATGAAGGTGAACGCTACATATTGACAGAACGCAACACACTGAGTCAAGATTGGCGGCACCAACCCACGTCCGAAATAAATTTCGTCATGCAATATAACTCCTAGTGGTGATAAAGGTAAGCCAAGCTGCAAAGCCTCCACCAAGAAGAGATATCGTAACCAGAACCGCACTCCCCACCGACGAGCAGCGAACACAGCGAAAGGACGACAACCAACGGCCACACTCACGTTGGTTGGACATCATTCAGGGCTGCTAGTTAACCAAAGATGAGATATCGAAAGACAGGGACGTGGAATATCGTGATCTGAACACATTCACACACTCACACATATCCATCCGTACATTACATACATACGTACTATGTACAAATGTGGATAAAGTTACTTTGTCCCATGGATTATCATCACCTTGCTGGAGTGGCCAGAGTGGCAAGCACTGCATTGCATGTATCTACGTATGTCCGTATGTGGTTCGTAGTACCATCGAGTACCACATCGAAAACATGCACAGTGCACACTGGTGTGAGGAGGATTGGCAAGTCGGTAGGAAATGGAAATCAACGCAAGGGCATTGCTTTGTTAGTGCATTGATCACTTGATCACTATTCACTTAGACTAGTCAACCTTACAAGTTTAGTTGGGTTGATTCACAGATGGACGCAAAGCTAGGAACATTTTGGTTGCCAGTTGAAGGAATGCAAGAACATTGATGAGCAGGTACTAGATGATTAAGACCATAAGAACGGCACGTACAGTACAATAAGAAAACCCGTGCCTATCTTCTTTCGACATTGCTGCCTACAAATGATTAAATATGTAAGCCATGGCTGCAACCATTCCCCTTGATCATTTATAGGATAACAGTTCACGATGTGATTGACGTGACATCAACACTCGGTCACCAAATTTACTGGGGATAATAATCTAGTAAGGACTTTGCTGAAGAGGTTTTACATAGTTATCTCGAAGACTCAAAATGAACTATGTACTAAATCGTACACTTGAAACAAATGCAGGTTGAGGCTTCTGGGGCTGAAACACCCTGGAGGCTAGTCGAGTTGATTTGATCCAAGGGGCAAAGAAAAGTGAGATGGTATGTAGATTTGAAGAGACGTTTGGGGCCATTGCAGGATTCCAATGTGGACTTGGTTTTGTTTCAGACGATTTGAAAGTCCACTTTTGGCAATGACCTCGAGATGGATGGATGGCCCATCGTACTGCATTCAAGAATGTTGTCCCCCGTTTTTGTTTGTCTAGTACATATTGATTATGATTAGGTTCTATCCTACGCTATTCGAAAATTGGGATTAGGACAAAATTAAGAGCACACCTGTTGTTGGAAAATATGTAAATCATCAAATGTGTTGATGAAGACAAACAATATCTTTTTACTTGAAAAGCTTCATTGCTAAGTAGGTTTCAATTTCTGATTTTTTTTTGGAATTGCTCATGATTTCTTATACGTTGAATTGCTCTGACCATAATTTCAATGGGTCAGATTCGAAATAATGTTTAGAAAAAGTATTCAATTTTTATCAACGGATGAACTCAAAATTTGCATGGAGACTTCAATCGTCTCGCGTATCTCTCTTCCGTTCCATTACTTATTTTCGACTCGACAATGAGCACCTGAAAGAAAGCTGTGTATGTACATACTAAGTCTTTCCCTTTCGTTTTTTTCTTGGATCATTTGGGTTAGATCGAGACGAGGAGAAAGAAGACTTGAGGAAATTACAGATTACGTATAAAATAATACAGCAATAACCTCCTGAATTGTCTTTGTTTGAGCTTTGAACCACTGGAATATTACTGGGATTGCTTGGGTCGTGAATGAACGAACATTGTGGAAACGATTCAAGTGAACCAGGCACACCACTGTACATACGTACGGTCAGCTCACTGACATTTGCATCCGAAACAAAGTTTGTTGGTCATAATACAGGGCATGGCCAATATTTTGCATCATCATACCTAAACGATTGGGAACTCCAATAAATTCGACGCTTCGATCACACCACCCAACAATGATTACAATTTTAAACATTCTAGAGGTATTCAGGATCTCGATTGACTTAATCCTGTACAATCATTTCATATGATGGTATATTTTAGGTTGTTCCTTCAAATCCAACTAAGCGCACATCTTTCGACAGGGTGTTATATGCAGGACAGCACTTTCAATTGAATCGGTCAAGTGCTGTCGTATCCTTTGAACAAATCTGACAAATTGTATTTAAAAGATGTTTACTGCCGACTTCAGTATGCTTGCCTTTTGCCATTGTTTGTAATCAAATCAAATGTGCAACAAAGTGAATATGTCGTGAGAGGGATTGAATCACAAGACTCATTAGTATTGCTCAGACTTGTACTGATTTCTTGGAAATTCCTTTAACATTTTTAGCACACATCGACCAATCATCTAGTCTGGAAAAATCTCTATTCCATCGACTTAATACCACAAAGGCCATTGCCATCTTCGAACTGAGCTAAGGAACTGACCGAGGCTACTTCAAAAGCGAACATTTGACGATTCTGATCACTTCATTCCTCGGTAACGGCTTTTGTGATCCTAAGCTCAACCAAACTAAGTCCAGATCCAGTGCAATCTTTGGACAGGGCCTTTACATTCTCCTGATGATGAGGTTTGTCAAGTTACCCAATGAAGCTTGGATCATTCGAGTCATTCCTCATTTAGTGTCAGCTTGTGCGTTATCGTCATGCAACCGCCATTTCACGTGATGCTCCAAGATGTACAGTTTTAGGTCCAAAGCTTGGTACTGACCTGAACTTCAGATGGGCCTTGATGAGTTTGGTAGGTATTTCCAACACAATATTAGCAACACCTGAGCAAACAAGAAACAGGCACTCGGACCTGTCCAACAACACTTGCTTGGGGACGGGACACACAATTCGCATTCAGGCCAAACTTGTGTCACTGATTGGTCGTTCGAGCCCATGAAACTTCAATGAAGTTGAAGATATGGATGGGGATGAAGGTGGAAGACAATTCACAACATGATCTGACAGGCCCAGTCCTATCTGTTGTACATGCATTACTGTACAAGAATATGTGTTTCTAGCTATCACTATTACTACTACTACTAGCACTACAACTAGTCCTATAGCTACTTCGGCAGAGAGAGTTGGAATCACACAGCCAGCCAAGATAACCGACCTCAATGACGACAGTCCCTGCCTTGGCCCATTCAGCCTCACCAGCCAGCCTCCTCACTCGAAATTGACAACAAATCGGTCATGAAACAGGTAGGATTTTGGTAGATTCCGTGATTTCCTTCATTTGTGGGGCAATGTTGCCCTCAAAAATCTTTTGGATCCCCTATATCGATAAAGTATGTTTGGTTTTCTGTGAAAATGTAGATTTACAAATGGGGTAGGCCAAATGAATTGATAAAATTTACCATCCAAGTTCTCTAGCTCCGTCTTCTTTCTTAACACCTCTCTTTATAAAGGCTAGAGGGCGCTTACTACGATCCTCAGCTTAGTCTCTGGATTTCAGCTGTTTATGCCGCGATCTGATGGCCAGTTCAAGAACCTGATATACCTACAATGTTGTCAAATGTGCGATTTAGGCCAAGTCAAATTTGACATATTCTATATGATCTTTTGGACAATAAGCATTTTTCATGTGGTAGTGGGACCGAGCGAATATCACAATTTTTTTTCCTGATCAAGCACATGTGTGCAAACGTCGGACTTTCTTTTAAAGGATGTCAAGTGAACCTACTTCGGGGTTCGAGTCTCGCGAGTGTTTGGGTTATTAATATAATAAAGACTCTGGCTCGAATCCAACGAGACTTTTGAAAGAAGAATGGTTCAAAAACTGAGTGGCTTAAGGCTTCTATTCGAAGTAATGATTTCTGCATAACGGCTCTTACGTAGCAATCATCTTCATTGACCCACTTCAAAGCTTAATTGATGCTACAAATTAGTTTCAGGTAGGAATGATCAAGATTCCAGTAGTCTGGTGGAGGCCCTACATCGAATCTACTCTTGGGTTGCAGAGAGCAATATGGCCTTGAACGGATTGAAATTTCATTCAATGACCTTTGGATCGACACCATGTAAAAACTCCACTCCTACTAGATAATAAAGGGCAATATATTGAGCAAGTCTTGTCCATGGCCGTTTTACTAGGTGTAGTCCTCCAAAATAATGGAAAGTTCGATGAGCATATCCAGTTGAACTTTTCAAATTTGTGGTTGGATATATCGCACGTTTAAGTCCAGAGATAGCATCACGATGCTAACTCTGTACAAGTCTGTATGATTATTCAGCCACATCTTGAATATAATTATTCAGCCATTTGGGCTCCAATGAGTTCAGTCTGAGTCGGAAGGAATTGACCAACAGCTGCTGCTCATCACTCTCAGGAGGACTAAAAACATTTCAAATGAGGTCGAACGAGTTTCTGGAACATTGGTGTGGAGCCTTGCTTAACACCATGATTTTCAAATTCAATTGGCCGTCATAAATCGGACGATCCAAAAGTTTTCTATTCCTACAAATTTGGCACCTCTTGAAAAGCATCTTGAAATGGTATGATCTAAAGTTCATCTGTTTTTGCGACACATCTCATTTACTCAATGACTAAAGGGATTCAAAGATGGTACGGACAGAAATGCGAAAAGATTTCACAATTAAGTGTATTATTATGATTACAAACCCAATTCAAGTCATCGAGCTTCGGTTGATCCACTACTTTTGAAACATCCCATAGAGAGGTACTATGTGATACTCTACGTTTTCAAAAGCATTCATGAGACATGAGCTTTGCCCCAACCCAGGTTTAGGCCCTTCGGAATCAAAGCTACTTTAAACAACTAAGTCCTCCTTTATTTTTTCTTGAGTTCATTTACTGCTTCGTTTGATTCTTCTCACAGTTGCAGGGAATATGTAGGCGTTGATCGTGTAGCAGGTTTCACCAACCAAAATTTCAGACCAATCCTGCATTCAAGGGCTAGCCAGGTCCGTTAATTCTAAAATTAAAACTCGTTGGCAGATCAGGCATCATTTGAAAATATGATTGCATGGATCATTCATTATTGGGGCTCACATTCGCAGAAGCGGTAAAGAAGTCCGCAAGAAAAAAAAATCGTTAAATGGCTCCATTTTTAAGAATTATCTCAATGGCTCTTTCTGTTCCACGTACGGTAAGTATGCTGCAATTTGCAAATATTTAGCCAAGAATGGGGTTTAAACTCAAAGAGATGTTGTTGATAATCAAAGATTTGTTAGGGACATCACACTTTTTCGAGAAGGTTCTTTTCCGTGCATCAGACAAAGAAGTCAATATGATTGTAATGTTTCAACAAGTGGTTGGTCCAGTTTGTTGCTCAGGAGCCTGAATGGAAAGTGGTTGGTCCAGACAAGTGGGGACAATGCCACTCAATATCGAAGGCATTAATATTGTTTATCGTTCTCACTATGGTTTTCTTTGCTGCTTTGTTTTCTGCACAGTCAGATGGCAGCTCTCTTTACTCGGACTGCTATCTGATGATGGGTGTCTTCATTGAGAGATATTTTCGCATTGTCATCGCAACCAACATTAATTCTTACCTCACCCTCGGGAATGATCGTAGGTTCGCCCATTTACGCTGATAAGGCAACATCTTATGTTGTAGTTCAAATACGCCAAAGAAGCCTAGACTCGGCAAACCTGTGATTGAACCAAGAGTAGCGAAGTGCAGAGCGGACGCACTACCAATACGCTACCACTGCTAACCTTATTACCATTATGACCGAGAAACCGGACTTACAATATAAAAAAACTTCTTTAGATGCGAGAACTGCACGCTAGAAGACCCGAGGCAAAATATGTCATATACGTACTTCTATGAACTGCTGCATAAATGAAAATATTAATGGTAACAAGCTTGTTCCCCTTGGGTCCCTGTTTACAAAAAATGGCCCCATGTATGATTGATTGTAGCTGTGTCCAGGTAAACTTCGACACGGACCAAAGGTAAATTGCAATGATCTTTGAGGACCTCGCCCAACTCGTGGTCGATTCATTCAAATGCCGTTCCATTTCGAAAGAAGGAAAGCGTTTCCAGTGGAGCGGAGAAGTGGAATGTTTAGGTACTCGTACACTTCTATACATATATTGGGTACTAAAAAATACATTTGGAGTCCGTCCTCCAAAGTGAGCACTCAGAAGTGTGTTATTGTTGTATGCGACTTAGTCTTCTATTCTTTCTGGGGACATGTGAGGATTGTGGCTGAGATCTTTGGAGTCGACGACATCGACTCCTCCCCGGTCTTTGACACCTCAATTAGTAATAAGGTGAATAGAGTAATGACCCGACTGACTGACTGACTGACTGACTGACTGACGTGTACGTAATATGGATGGTGGCTAGCTCGGCTGACGGATTTGTGGGCAGAAAATTGCCCGAGAAAAGAAACCTGGGAAAAGGGGCATGTAGAAAAAAAAGCCGGTACACACGAGCACCGTTGAATTGAAAAGGTGTATTCTTCCGCTTCTTCTTGTTCCTCTTGTTCCTCTTGTTCTTCTTGTTCTGGTTGTTCGTCTTTCCTTAAAGACGCACTTGAGCGTTAAACAGGCATGTAAGTGGCGGCCATTGAGAGCAATTCAGGTTCAGATACCAACGAACTCGGGAAAGAAAACGACGACGACGACGACGACGATTCCATCATAGCTAGTCCCCGGGAGAGATGAATGGCATCCAGCTCACTGACCAATTGGGCCAGAAGTGTAATAGTCAACGGTGCACCCTCGTAGGTGTCCAAAGCCTTTCTTCACGGCGTAATCCGTTGGATGGTCGCTTACTGTTCCCAAAATCCTCGATCGATCGATCGATCGATGACTCTACCTTGTCAATCATGCATGCGTCATTGGAGTCATTCTTAAGCACCCTAATAGGGCCTCTCTCTCTCTCACTCACTCACTCACTTATTCACTTCTTCTCTCACACTCAAAAATGAGCTGGCTTTTGGCACTTGAGTGTGACAATATGGCCCCACAGTTGGCCAATTGGGTTGCTCACATCCTCGTGAGTCGCAGAAAAAGTTCCTGATGTGCAATAATTTGCGGGTACTTTGGTGCCTAAATGGCGAAATGACCTTCTTCCAAGCTCAATGAATGCTACACAGTACTAGGTATGCTCGTACAGCACATCTTGGCATCATTAGATTGCTTTTCTGTCCTCCTTCTATCTTCTGTTCCTGTCCTCCATCACTGATTCGTGCTAAATGAAGGGGAAAAGTTGCCGCCGTTTGTTCTCTCACTCTTTCTCCAGTTCCATCTCAAGTTGAAAATATGATGGTGATTGGTTAAAAATGGGATGATGATGATTACCAAACAGTGGGAGTGAATCCATGACACAAGCAAACCAACCGATCCCATCTCTGAATGAAGCGTACGTACATAAGAGACGGAAGGCGCCATCCAAGTATGATATACTACAGTGTTACACCGGTCGGTTTGGTGTTCACTTCGCAGGTGCAAACACATGCACCAAAACCACTTGAAAAGTTGGCGATGATAATGATAGGGGTAAAGGCGACAGTACATAACTTAATCATTAGTTAATTGATAAGTGTGAAATAAAATTTATGTCGGAAAAAAACGAGGAAAAGTACGAGACTACCTAGCACTTCCATCTGGATTATTTAATCAAAGATGTGTTCGGCCGCTCGGCCATCCCTCTTCTGAGCTGACTTAAAAGAATAGACACGGTATTCAGAACGGGGAGGTCCAAACGTTATTTTCACGAGAACGAAATCTTGAAGGGCATTGATTTAGAAAAAAAAGAGTAGAACCCCCTTTCAAGCATTATTTGATTTCTTCATTAAGTGGATAATGTTAGTATAGAGGCGATCACCATCACTGGAAACGTCGTCTTCCTTCTCATATCATAACCTATGACAAACAGAGTAAGCGCATTTCAATAATCATTTCATGCCAGGCCTTGGCATGCTGATGGTTTTGCACAAACCAATCCAAGCCTCACGTGAAATACCCAAGTTGAAAGTAGGCCCCTGTTGGTCAAGCGTGTATGCAAGCAAATCTATCATTGTTAGATGTGAGGAAGCCAGGCACATTCAAAAAGCGGAGAACATTGTTCCGAGTTTGCCGAACGAAGGTTTCTCTTCATCGTAAGAAAGAAGGCCCCTGATAATCGATTGGCAACGACTAAGGTATAAAAAGACGAAGGAAGAGTCGAAGACGAGGGAGAAAAGTGTGTTTCAATGGAATGGCGATCAACTAATCATCGTGTCCATGGTGAGAGAAATTTTCATCTTTGCATTGTTTTTCCCCCGGACGAGCGTTTTGAACAACACAAAACCCGAACATTCTTTTGTCTCTCCTCGAGCCGAGCCGAACTGAGCTGAGCTCCACTTGAGATCAAGACAAGCTCACAAGAATGGAGATGGATTTGGAACCAAGTATTCTCTATTCGACAGCACAATCCATGTATCCATGGGCGTGTGTATGTGTGTGTGTGTATGTGTGTGTGCACACTGTATGCATGAGAGAATGAGAGAGAGACATGGGGAGCAGCAAGTGAGCTTTGTATCTGAACCATAGAGCTCAACCAACGGTCTCCATCTCCGAACGTCACGGTACATTTTGCGCTTTTCCATTTTTCAGGCCAAGTTTTCCACACCAGAACAACGAAAAGGCAACCAACCCAACGTCATATTTCTGTGAACTTGAGAGCAATAATAGAGCTTACATTGGTGATGATGACCTATGAAACCGTTTGGGTAGATTGAAAAGGTTGGCAAACTCCAATCGGACTAACCTTAACCAACTCGATTTAACCAACTCAATCAATGATTTCGATAGTGTTGATTAAGGTAAGCACTTTGGGTGGTATCCCACGGATTTTCGTGATGGAACCTTCGCTCAATGATTTTCTGCCGAAACCACCGAAGATAAACAAGATGAAAATAATATGCTATATACATACGTATATGTACCCGGAGTTCCGACAACTGTATATCTCTTTACAATCATGGCTCCTCGAACCCTAGTCAAAGACGAGTATATAAAACGAGCACGATTCTGCTCTGTCCAATGTCGCCCCGAGCCAAAATCCCACGCTTTTTCATCCCACTTATTCCCAGTCGAGTGGCAAAACATCCATTGAATGTGCGAGAACCAGACCTGAACAACCAGAGTGGAATTGTGGGTTCGTCAAGATCTTGGTCCGAGCACGTGTGTGTGTGCAGGAAAAGTTCGTGGACTCTTTCTAATGGATGCTCGCTTCCAACATCATCATCAATAGAAGTTTCCCACTCCCAATGGAACTGGACAGTTGGAGCCTTGAACCTTCGGTAGGTACGTAGATTAGAACATGTATGACGTAGCTGGGAAGTTGGCAAGTTCAAGACCCACCTCGTTGGTGTCTTCAAGAGGACCTGCTTCATGCAAGTGGCGTCCAGATGAAAAAGGCTTGGAAGTCGTTGGCTGGGATTTATTTTTTGTTTTCATGGCATCCGGACGACCTGGTGGCTTGTGGTTCGCTTCCGGGCAATCGTTTGTCTCTTGCCAGAAAACTTGGTCTTCTTTGAGTTCATTTCTTTTCCCTGCCTGGTTGGTTGATTTGGCGGATGGCCAGCCACTCTCTCAAGTATGCTGGCCAGATTTTCTGGGCCAACCGCATTATATTCTGGTGATGGCGGTGGTTGGTGGTGGTTGGTTGGTGGTGGTAGTGGTGGTGGTGGTAGTGGTAGAAAGGAGAAAGAGAGAGAGAGAAGAAGGGGGGGAGAGAAGGCTCCCTACCGCCTCACTTGTGCCTCGATAAGCTTTGGAAGCTTTGGAGATATTTTATTTGGCAATTTTCTTCTGCCAAGATTTCCCACGAAACAAAAGGAGGATTGAGAAAAAGAGCCTCGTGAATTGAGAGCAATCACGGTTGAAATAAGTTCGCACTGGCGGCTTCTGGAAGCTATCAAACCAACAAGTAAAGTGGAATTGCAGATTTCCTCTTCGATTCGTGGTTGCTTTGAACCGACTGGGCTCATCGGCTATCAGCATTCATATCAACTATGTATATCCCATGCATGTACCATACTGTTCACTTGATGGGTAATGAACGCTATGAGGCTTCGTTATCGAGTGTACGTACTTTATACATTTCGGAGAAACAAACGTAAATAACGAGAGAATCTTAGGGCTGTCTCGTTTCAGCCAAGGGTCTAATCAGCCAGGGAAACGAGTATGACACTCAAATGGGCCGAAAGTGACTGGAAGGGTAATGATTCGTGAATCATCTCCAAGAGCCAAAGAAGCGAGGCATTTCCTGCATGGGCTTGGTTCCATGGCATTAAGACCATGATGGTACCTATGCAGTGACTACCATTAATCTGTCATGCTCACCAATTGGCTGTGTGTATGTAGGTTGCTTTTCCTTATAAGCTCTAGTAAATGCCAAGGTACAGTAAATGATTTTATGTAATGGATGATATTCCTAGCCAGTAGCCAGGCACCTTTTCCATCAATTACATGAGGGGCTCTTTTATACGGTTCTAGCACTGACATCGATTTTGTGGTTCGGGGCAATCTTCTGAAATGGCCGGAAGCGTGTGTGATCTCCGATAGTTTTTATCAATGTTTGGGAATCCATTAGCAGATATGGCCATGGGTTCCGTCGGCGTTTGCGATACGAGTGATACTAATTGAACCATCCATTCATGGCTCAACCACCCAAAGGCTCTTTGTCCTATGGCCATTCATGCACCTTACCAACCTTGACAGTTGGACGGACGAGTCAGTGGGTGGATAGGTTTTGAGCTCATACCAATTGCTCAAGCCTTCAAAACCAAGACACAGATTCAGTCCCCAAAAAAGAGAGTGCCACTCACTCACATTCCCATTGCGTTAGGCTGCTAGCCTACTAGCCTGATAGCCTGATAGCCTGATAGTCGAAAGTCATTATTCTGGAGGAGAGAAGTCCGATTGAGGAAATGAACGTCGTGACCGAACCGCATGGTTTTTATTGCCGAAGATGGTCTCGCGTCCGTTCGATATTGGTGGACGGATTCACGTGCCACAACGACCAGGGCCAACAACATCGTGGTCATCATACCCCAGCTCCCCTTAGCATTCCCAAGCCAGCCGATGCCTTTCTGTCTCGGAAAAAAACGAACTCGGAAAACGAATGTGTCTGCATGTTTGAGGCAACGCGAGCGAATCTCGCTCGTTCTTCGTCCCTCGTCCACAGGTTTCAAATGTGGGATTTGGGCAACAACCTCTGAATGAAGTTCAGAGGAGAAATCGATGGGAGTTTCACAGGCTCCCGCAAGACCCGTCGGATTTGATGAAATGCTCTGAATACGAGTGAATGAAACTACTTTTCTTTAAGGCAACAGGATGTCTTTCAATCATGACGTGCTCTAAACATGTAAGCATATTTTGACAGATCATTCTGGCCCTACTTACCTGGGAATCTTTTGAAAGACTTGTTCAAACAACGGCAACGACAACGAAAGCGAAGAAACAGAGGAAGAGAGAAGCATGCCAAGAAGACTCAAGTTTCTTCTTGCCTGTCTTATCTCTCATCTCCAACATTCATTCATGCCCTCGAGAACAAGGCACTCCCCCCCCCCTAAAAATACTGGCTCCAGTGAATCTGATCCACGAGCTCATGTTACGCACTACTCCTTGATCTACAGAACCTGCACTACATATTACAAGTACTAGTCTACGTACTAGTAATAAACATAGTGTATGTACGTACATGTAAACTGCACACTCCTGGCACTCATTCCCTCGCTAAAAAGATACAAGAACGATGAGCTCTTACACCTACGAGTGTGATAGCATAATTGCAATGGACAAGTACTCATTTGATATGCACATCGAAGTAGTGAATCATTTATAAAGCCTAAGCTGTTTTGTTGCTCGTGATTAAGGCAATCACAATTCCTACAGTAAAAGATGAGCTTACGGCCATTTTGTGATCATCATTTTCAATTCTTCATTGAAGACACTTCCTGAACGACTCAAGAGTCACATTTGACCAAGACGGAGAGACAACAACAGATAAGGGTCGCCGTCATTCCAAAATCTCAGGCTACTTATTGCCTCTGGTTGTCATACATTTCCAAGGCGGTTGCCTCAATTCAGAATGTGTAGCCATAGATTTTGCCACGCGTTTCAACTCCCTAGCAGCGGTAGTAAGAAGGTCTCTTAGAAATGCTTCTACTTTGGTAGACGAACACGGCCAACGCTTGACAATCTTCAAGATAATCAAAAACCACGAGCTGCTCTTGCCATTCCAATGGGCAGATCTCTTTGTGTGTTTAGATCATATTTTCATGGAGTTTACTAACCGTGCCAAAAGCCCCTCTCGATTAAGACGACTTGTTTGAGCTTGTATTAATGCAATCTTGATCATTGACCTGAGGCTGCGACAGGCCTGGCTTGTTACTTTACATGAATCAATTAAGCCGCAAGCAATAGTACGTATAGTCTTTCACATTGCACTTCCACCCAATCATCCTTTTGGGATTTTCCATTCATCGTGCTCAATCTGTTGAGCGGCTCCAACTGAAGGGATTATCTTTTTTCTCACATCTCTGATCCATTTCTCTCCAAGTTCGCAAGGCAAGATGCTCGTATGGGGCTATAGCACTAAACCCGCCTCTCCACCCATTATCTTCGCATCATCTCCATCCAATGAGATGCTTAGTCTCATCTCGACGTAACTCACGAGGAGCAAGTTCCCGACCGTCGTTGCTTGTTCAGAAACGGTCAGGTTTGAATTTGACGAGCCCAGATGAAAAAGATGGCAAGAGCAACCAACGAGCAACTGGTGAGAACAGGCAAATAGGAGAGGAGAGAACGTTCCATGAACGAGGGTGTGAAGGAGGAAGAGAGGAGGATCGTCGTCTCGCTCGATCCTCACTCATCTCGCTCAGATCTCGCTGAGATGGCGGGCGCGACTCGCCCTACAAATAGTTTCATGTGTGTGAGTGCGTTCGTACTGAAACCGAGCTGCCAGGAGGGACCGAGGAAACGTACGTGGATTCAAGAACGAACACAACTTAGATCGTCGCTCCTCTGGCTCTCCGATCTTTGGACGGACGATGGCAAGTTACTATCCCAAGATGCTTTTTCGTTTCTCGTACCTTCCTGGGACCCTGGAGGGCGGGAGTCGATGCGCTTGTGACCACGTCGCCAACCACCAATACACCACCACCACTGGCACCATCAGGACCGCTGCTATTCATCCTTGTGTACTTCCCCTCTCACGCCCAGCGTGAAGCGATGCTCAACAACAATCTTCGAGGGACTGCTGCTCTTCCTTCGAGAAGTTCGAGGAGTTCCAGAAATTCGAGAATGGATGCGGCGTGTACCTTTACCTCTGTCCGTCACTTTGAAGAGAGAGAGAGAGACCGAGTAACCACCGACCAACCGACCGGCCGACCGACCGTTCGACCGTTCGACCGAGGGACCAACGATCAATTCGCCGGTTCATCCATCCATCCACCACCCATCCTGGGTTTGGGAAGGAGAATCTTCTTGAGAGCAGCGAGAATTAAGAGCTTATTTCTGCTCCTCGGAGGATCTTCCGAAGAAACGAGAGAAGAAGAATGATTGAGGAAGCGATACCTGTGGATTCAGTTAGGCGAGCACTGACGCCGACGGTGGCGAGGACGAGGGACACGACGGCCACGAGGAAGACGACGACTACGACGAGCACGAAGAAGGCGACGCCGGCGATGGTGGTAGTGGTGGTGGGAGTGATGAGGAGGATGATGAAGACGATGATGATCTCCTCTCCAGTCTGAGGTGCAACAGTACATCTTCCAGTCACTTCGAAGTGGTCAAGGTGGCAAGAGCACGATTGCTCAAGTGCTGTTAGGATTGACTCTCCGATTGTGTCTCTTGCTCTCGTCACTGAGAAAGTGGGGAAAGCAGATCCGATCACCCTTTAAACAGTTATCTATTTATTGAGTTGTGCGTGGTGCTGCCTGAAGGCCTGGTCAGATCAACTGCCGATGGCTCAGACTGATAGCTGAACCTGTGATTCGATCCCAATTAACAGACTTCTGTCAAGGTACCCAGCACCTGTGTGTGTGTGATCCTTTGATGGAATAATTGATTCCTCGTCGTGTATGTAGAAAGCGAGAAACGGCCGGCTAGAAACGAGAAAGCCGACAAGCCAACCAAACCCATACTCTCTCTCTCTCACACGCACACACAAACCATATGGATCCCAGTGGTTGATGCGAGATCGAGGATGATAAGATCCAGCAGTGGTGACAGTTTTATTCCACCTGCCTCTTCTTCGCTCAATGAACAACTTGTCGTGCCCAGTTCCAACCACCCAGCTCTAGGGAGCTTTTGAAAACATTGTCATCCAAACACCGCAAGATACCCAAGGTAAGGCTTCTTTCGTATTAAGCTAAGGCTCAACATCAGTTTGGTGAAGTAGTTTAACCTTTGTAAACGTGGGATTGTGTCAAAACCATCGAACTCCCTAGGTGACATTGCAAAATCAATTAAACCTTCCTCTTTCTTGGTTGCGTTAGTCACCTTGACCTAATTGTGAAATAGCCCAGCCCAACCCAACAATCGGTGATTATTGGCATTCTTCAACATGTTTGTGTCCCAAATGGTTGTTGGTGCTGGTGACCGTGCTAGTACCATTGAAAAATCGTCGTTGGTTGTCTTGACCATAACGGTAATCCTTCCCGTACCATTGATCAAGAAGGGGAGTGGGGTGTTTCTTTCTTAATCTGGGTTCATTTTGTGCATTTTTGTCTTTGATGGTCACAGATGAAGTTCTGCATCCGACACGCTGGCTAGATCGTCGATCTATCCGTAGAGTATTGGCAACAGAGTGATTTTTGACCGTTGGCAAACTGCAAATTGCAAGCCAAGCCAAACTCAAAAGCATGGGCCATTCTCAATTCTTGCAAGTCGAAACCCTCCCCCACCACCATTTAAAATTATGAGCCAACACCCGAATTGCAGAAATTGGTGCACATAAGCAGTTAGTTCATTCAGTTAGTTGAAACACCACCCCCATCTCCACCACCAAGGCAGACGGACCCTCAACACCTCCATGTTTGGTTGGGTGCTTCCAACACCTTGTTGCCCCTACGACTTCGGACGTTCGTTCGAGCAGCAATCATTCTGCAGAGATTCGCGCCTCTGTGTGGCGCATATAGTACGTGTAGGTATATGGGCGAATAAGTAAGTGTGAGTACTGAGGAAAAATGGCTACCACTACTCGTCGCCGTTGTAGTAGTCGTGGTCGAAATCAGATCCCTTTCATTTCCTAAAACAATCTCAGATTTGTTATGTCTACCTCTTTAACGTCGGCTGGGAGTGCAGGAGAGAGATTGAGAGCCAGAGTAGTACGTAATAGAGGCAAAGTGGCCGAGATCTGAGCCCAATTGTTGCACTTCCTTAGATGAGGAGAGCACGCACGCACGCAAGCATACTCGAATTCACGTTGAATTTGACCCCGGGTTGATAACGGGAGGTGGGGGTGGTGCTGATGTTGTAGTTGTTGTTGGGGGTGGTGGTGTTGAAGAGGCGGTCATGAAATCATCCTCCTTCCATCGATCGATATTTCGGTAGCTCTTGCTAAAATGCACTTCTTCTACCCTTATTGTAAATAACGAGAGGTGTTAGAAATCTTCATTAGTTCCTGCCATGTAGCGCCTTAGCCGCCTCAGCCGCCTCAGCCGCCTAAACACCTACTTATTTCTCCTCACCATTCACACTTACTCTACTTTGAAGGCTAGAATTGCAACGAGCCATCAGATGATCAAAGTGTTCGTCGTGTCGATGATCACCATTGGGATGAAAGATCTCTTTTTCCAGTTTTTAAAGGCTCCAATTACAAAGCAACACCCCACTAAGCCCAGCATATTTCTGCATCATCCAGCAACAATCGCTTGGCCATGTGATCCGTCATCTTTCTCGGCGTTGTTATTTTTACGACTTGTATTCACCTTCACTTTCCGTAATCCCTGGCCTCAGATGAATTGGTGGGTTTTGGTATAGGCCATCTTGCTGGTAATGCTCTGTTCCACTTTGAACAGCTTTCGTGATTTTTTTAAGAGCCCACAGCGACGCCCTGTACCCAGACAGTGAAGTTTCCACACTTGTCCACTTAATTGATAACATGAAATTTGATTAGGGTAGCACAGATGTTTGTGTCGCGAGCGAGATATTTTGTTGCTTTAATGAACAAGTCTTCTGTGTAAGGCAGACTCCTTCTTGGCTGGCCTAAGATCTTCTACATGAACTCCGAGACTGCTAGTAGCTCTTAAATGACATCATGGCAAGTGGTAGGTACTAGGTAGGCTATACGTAGGCAATAGGCCCCACACGACGACGAAAACGACGAGGATGAACTCGATGGCTGAGAGCAGAAGTCATTAGGATGTTAAATTGATATTGACGAAGATGACATGCCATATTTGAGATCACCGTATCATTCTTCCGTGCTCGGTTATTTGGACCGGAGTCCCGGTAGAACTCGACCTGGGCAGTAGAACGAGTGGAGTCGTCGGACGTCATAACAGTGGACTTACTGTAGTTCTCTTCTGCAGGCACAGTATCACCTGAACGACTAGTATGTATAACTGATGTTGACTTTATGAATGTGCCTGGGCTCCACACCAAAGGAGTAAAGGGGGCAAAGGGGCAAGTCGGTGAAAGATGCCATCGTGGTTGGTGGCGGAGACTCTGATTGAAGCTCGACCCCGCCATTTTAGGACGGTCCCTTATTGAAAGATTGATTGGCAATTTTGCCTGAACTGACTTCCCCGAGCCTTTTTAGTCACATTCTCATCTGGTCAGCGACGGACTCTTGGACTCTTGGGCCCCAATACAATCAGTGCATGTGTAGAGCCTTGACAGTTGTTATGGCTGAATGGCTGAGATGATGGTGGTGGTGGTGGTGGTGGTGGTGGTGGTGGTTGTGGTACCATCACGGGCAATGAAGGGGATGATACAGGTAGGTCGGACAGGCATAGGAGTAATCATAATAAGAGGAATAGCAATGGCTATCCATCGACGTGGTCGTCCATCGTTCGTCTGTTATAAAGCATCTCATTCTTCTTGTCCTCCTCTAAACGAACTCGTTTCATCAAAAAAAGTGCACGGCTCCCACTGAGCTCGCCGACCGCGTGAAAGAGTTGAGCTATTTATCTTGGATTGCTCCTTGCTTGTTCCCATTAGAGTCAAGTACGTAGAAGGCCGATGTGCCTACTCGCTAGTCATTCACTACCCAATTCATAGGTAGGAATACGCTCGAGTTGGAAGAAAACTTCTAGCTCCTACTCAGGGCTTAGGCCACGGAAGCGACAACAATAACAGGCAGCATTAGCAGCAACCCGTCATTGTGGCTTCTGGTTTTTACCTCTCGGGTGACATTCAATGCCACACACATGGATTCTTCTTGACCGGCCAGGTATCTCGCAACCCTTTTGATTGAATTTGAGAATCGGAATCTCGGAGCGATGCCAGCCAGTCAAGTCTAGTGCAACAAGCAAGCACTACCCAAATTCAGAACTTGAACGAAATCTGACGACAATCATGACGACGACCTCTTCTGACACTGATTTGTGGAATCATGTCAGTCGTTTGAAATGCTATGTACAGTACGGACGTAGTAGAACTAACTGCCTACATGGACAAAAACAATCACCGATATTCACGTATATAGCACATCACTCGACATGAAATAATCAAATAATCGACCATGTACCGTGTCGTCGTTCTCGTTCTGGTCTTCTCCTTCTTCTTCTTCTTCTTCTTCTCCTTCTTGTGCTCGTCGCTCGCTTGGATTCGCAGAAAACTCCTATCAAAGAATGCCCGATTTGGCGCGTTGCCACGTTTCGCATATTCAATCATGGATCTCGTCCAAATGCCGAGAAAAACAAGGCCATAATCCACGCCCGTTAGTGAGGTAATCCAACGAAAGGATTTCCAGAAACGTCGCCATCGTGACGGATTTCATTTTTCCGGCATGACTTGCCTATAGTCTCCCATCTCTTGGGCCATTTGTCATGAACACACACACACACACACACTTACATACGTTATCATTGTCCAATGAATCGATCGATGGTGATATTATCTACCACCAGTAGCTGGCAGGTAGGAGAGAGAGAGGGAGAGAGCATTTGTCCGAGAGCGGCCCTCTTATCATCCTATTCCTATTCTAGCAAAGAGAAAGAGAGAGAGAGAGAGACCAAAGAGGTAATGCAATGTCAATTAGTCGTGTCAATAGTCAACCCTGGAAACACTCGAAACACGATGTGTCATATCCTGCGTTTCGGTTCGTTTTCTCAAGAGCCAAGATCATAAAAACGGGCTCGTCTGACTTCTTGAATGGAGTCAAAGTCCTCTGTTATCAACACAAGCTTGTCTCTAGCCTCGTTCTTGGCCAACCTTCTAACCTTCTCCCGATCTCCCGATGCAAGCTATCGTCGTCGTGGAAGCAATGTGTTCTGTGGCTGGCCGTGGCAGATGAAGATCAAGTACTGTCTCTTTTCCCTGTGCTTACTGAGGGACTGTAGTGGTATAGTACAGCCTATGGATATACATACATGTACGAAGTATAGTGGGGGGAGTGCATCTCGTCCCCTCCTCGTTCTTCTCTCTTGAGGGGGCTCTCTAGCACAACTCACATTGAGCCAACGCCAAAGTCAAAGATTAAACTCCAATTGGGATATTTACCCATTTCCTGTCTCTTACTGGAATCTTCTCGGGTCTTCGTTTTTCAAAGTCAGAGAAGCCCTTCGATCAAACAAAGGCGAACGAACGAACGATCACCTTGGACCGAATCGTGTCTTGGTCCGGACTCAATGCCTCAAACAGTCGATCAAAGATGGAGGGAGACCGGTCAATTGCATAGATATCAACCCGTTTTGACCCGACCAAGTCGTCAGAACTGTGTGGATTCATCTCAGAGGGAGAGTGGGAAAATTTAATCAGAGCTTGCTTGTCCACAATTCATTTAGAAGTACGTACATGTTTGAACACTTGTATACCACAAAGACATATTCCAGATCGATCTCTTTTCGTTCGTCTTCGTCGAGAGCATGACCATGAAGCCGAGCCACGAGGAGGCTACTTAAATAGGATAGCGAAACGCCTTTAGAAGTAACTTGCCGTGGCTGAGCTCGGTACGTCGTCATCTTCTGCTCTATATACCTACTACGTACATACATACTAACAACAACTTGTTCACTTGGTATGAATGAACGAGTGTTTAGTTTGTACTTGATGCATGCCAGAAACGTCTTTATTTCGCGTCTCTCGTGTGCATTCGATGACGAGTATCTAGCCCCGTTGGTTTCTTCATTAATAAGTCAAAAATCTGGAGATGCCTGCCTGGTTTTGAAGGGAAAAAAAAACCAACGAGCAGCATCTGCTTTGGTTAGTCTCTCAAGCTTGAGATGCCATCGCCATTCATTTCCATTCTCTCTCGGTAAGCTACCATCTATCCAGTCCTCAGTAGTGTACCACGTACATGCATACAGTATACTACACTAATTCAGAAAGCGATCTCCTCGTTCCACAACCAAGCGTCAACATCTCGGCCGTGTCAACCGCAAATCTTGGCCAAGACTTGCATGAACTGACTCACTGAAGGACTTACTGACGGACTGACGGACGGACTGAGCGAGCTGCTGGTTCGCAAGTGCATGCTTTGATTTATGGTTTGATCTGAATATTCGCTAATTAGATGCCTGGAAAAGCAATGCGAGCCATTTTAAAATCCTGTTGACCATTCCCACCGATTGTGTTTGGACATGAGTGTGCTTGTGCATGTGCGTGTGTATGCGGACTTCTCATCAAGGACATGCGAATTGAGGAAGACCATCATCACCACTACCATCGTCATCACTATCACCATCATCACAGACATCTCGGTGATCATCCTGGGTCTTGATTGCAAAACCACGGTGTTGCTGAATTACATGACCAAGCGAGTGGTTATGTTTACCCCCTCAGTGTACCTACAACGTACCTATAAAGTATGTATACAAGTAAGCTGAGTAGGAGTTCAAGAATTCTTGGGAATTGGGCATGAATCCTCCAACTCGTCACTAAAAGCCTTGTTATTTTGCCCAATATGGCATCTTCTTTAGCCTCCTCGGCTTCTTCTTGTGCTTCTTCTTCTTCGCCGTCTTCCTCTTGGTCCCCTTGGTCCTCTAGGTCCTTGTTATCGTGGTCTTGGATCGATTTCGAGCCAGCTTCTCTTGGCCGCTGTAGTCGTCGTGGTCGTCGTCGGGTTGAGCACACATCCGCCACATGGAATCCCTACACGTCACGGATCGCTCTTTGGTATCTGTACATGTACTCGTACTTCCCTCGAAATACAGAATCAGCTAGATGGAGAGGAGGAAGGAGAGAAGGAACAAACTTACTTCCAAGAAGATCAAACACACCACTCGAAGTTTCAAATCACTCCCAGATCCCATTGTGAGCTTTTGGGGTGGTCATTGATCTATGGTTGCTTTTTATCCGATGAATTTAGTGAGTGATATGAAAGGGCGGCCAATGAAGGGAAAACAACGACTCGTCGACCCAATGCTCCATTGATCCATCCGTCCATCCGTTCATCCATCCATTCATGATTGTTGGTGCGGATTGCTCATTCATTTGGCACACAGAAGGCAAATTCATTGTCTTCCAAAGCATGATGACCAAGCAGATAAAGGCAAACGTCAGTCGGTGGTGACCACTCACAACTTGGAAGAAAAAGCCTCCAGTCACTTGAGAATGAGCTATTGAGTTTTGTTGGTTGATTACTTTACCATTGGGTCTGCAGCAGTAGCAATGGTGGTAGACGAGGACGACGACGACGACGACGACGATGGTGACGATGATGATGATGATGATGGCGACCATGGTCAGTACTCACTTCTGCCATTCTTCACCCGAGGATGGACATCTTCTGTTAGCTTGGATGACATCCACCTTTTATTTTGCTCCCTTGTCTTCTTTTCCATTCTTGTAGGCACTTGGGGCAGCTTCAATACCAGTAATGGAAAAGATGCACTCTACCTTTCAAATGTATGCTTACACCCAAAAAAGTGATTCTAGCCTTCAACAGACTCTGCCTTTTGTCAACAAAAAGCGTCACAAGAAACAGAAGCTCAGAGACTCACGAAAAACTATGCTTCTTCTCCTGCTGGATTGTTTTTATGAGCATCGTCATTGTCATATACGTGAATGCGCGTGTGTATGCGTGTGTACACACTACTCAATACAATGTGTGGTGTGTTCTCTCCGCCAATGGCAGGGAATCAGTCGATGGTTGATGGGTAGGTAAGGAGGTAAGGAGGTAAGGAGGGAGGTAGTGATGGTGGGTCACACTAGTTCATGAGATAGTAGTTTGACAAAGCCTCTCTGACCTTTCAAAACCTCTCCTTTCTTGTCCATGGTCTGTCTCTTACGAGGGTGCCACTATTCCTTGCAAGTGATGTATATATGCATGTCATATCAAACACTTGCTGGCATGGCTTCTGCCTGTGCCGAATTCGCCAATAATGGTTCCGTCCCTCCTCCCTCCGGCCCGTTCTTGAGGCGCGATTATCTTCATCACCATTATCATGATCATCGTCATCATCATCCAACGATCTGCTTGCTGGCTATCTGACGCCTCTGGTTGGCCTCTTCGCTTCTCTTTGGCTCACAACGTGGTATACCAACCATAGGTTTGCCTCTTGAAATACAGTAGTTGACCTCTAAGGTCACCAGTCTCCAATCTCCATCAATGTTTCAATGCCCTCTACATACATACCTGGAGATGTCTTTCTTTTCTCTACTTGGGTACCCCATCAAAACGGATGAGTCAAAGAGAAGTCGCCCGGGATGGGACCACATACGTGCAATACTAGACAGACAGCAGAAATGATAATGATAATAGCGGCGATAGAAGTGCGAGTGGTTGTTGTACGGTCGCTATTGGTACTCTATGGCTCAGACTAGATCCACTAGATCGAGTCATCTCTTCCCCTTAACATGCAAAGGAAGCGCCTTAGAGGGAAGACACACAACCATCTAGCCAACCACCACACATGGAGAGACAGAGACAGAGAGATGAACTTGCCTTTGGCTAGTTAATGATTTCCTGTTCTCGTCGAGAGCATCTTGGGGTTAAGGTTCGTTCGTCTTCTTCCCACCGCCGTCGTCGTCGTCGCCGTCGTCATCGTCGTCACCCTCATCGTAATCATCATCATTGCTGCCATATCCACCGCATCAAGAAGCTCTCTATTCATCTGTTCATCTTTCCATCTTTCTACCGATCGATCTGATTCCTCGACCTCCTCCATTTCCTTCATCTTCGGCAATAAGAGAAACAGAACCGAGAACGGAACCGTTTCACTGAAATGAGGGCCAATGCGGCGGTGATTCTATTGAATAACATCGCCATCACCTCCACACATCCTACGTATACATTTGTGCGTCCTCCGTACGATGATCTATCTCACTCCAAAGTCAGCGTCTTGGTCTCAAAAAATCAAGCATTAAGGTGGCATCCGGTCGTCGATGGTCTTGGTAACCATGGAGCAATGGAATAGTAGCTTGCTGGTAGCCAGCGAGCTGACTGAGGTACTGACTGACTCTCATCTTGAAGAAGGAGAGCTGAAACAGTAGATCGCGTCAAAACATCGTAACTACCTCCTCCTCCTCCTCCTCCTCCTGACTGTATGTGTACCACTCTCAGCTCGAGCTACTAACTATCGTAATGGGAATACGTTGGGCTGGATAGGCGTGAGCAGCTCTGGTTTCCACGGGGCTTCTTGTTCAATGCTTCAATCTAAGGGTCTTTAACCATCTCGTCCCGCACTCATCCTCCATCCTGTTTCAAAGGAAAGACGACTAAGGAAAAAAAATCTTGAATAAAGTAAAGCTCAGCTCACTCATAAAGCATCATTAGTGTAAAGGGGTAAAAACGAACTACGCACTGCTGTACTGATAATACTTCGTGGTGCGTCAGTTTTCGCCCTCCATCTAAACATCCAAAGAGACACGGCCAACTGGGTTATTAGCTGTATATTAGCCGAAGACAACCCTCTAATTAATACCTCCCCTGGCCTTCTGAAAGATCACTTTTTTCTGGGCATCCAGCCACTCATCGGCCGGACAGTCCTCGACAACTGCTTCTGCTATTTGAAATTCATAAGCGGTGAACTGGATGGTTTTTTTTCCCTTTCTGTTCCAAATCTGGCTTGAACTTACTTGGGTCGTTCGCGTTTGTCGTTGTCGGCTTCTGCTGGTTTTTACGAGCGCTTTATTAGTTCATCGAGGTGGTCGTTCGCATGGTGGATGGTGGAGGTCCAACTGACTGACGGGTGAACACAGCTATTTTACATAATTTAATAGAGTCAAATAGAGGGAGAGGAAGACAAAAAAGGGACAACAAAAAACCTGGATCCGCCATGCTATTGGACATCCAACCAACACAATCATTCAGTGAAAGTGATCATGATGATGGTGGCGGGTCAAGGCTGATTTCCTCTTCTCTACCTATCAATTACAAATTTGAATCCCTCTCCAGACCCAGTACAAACCCGTGGCAACCATATGGTTGAAGGGCTTCTTTTGAAACATTCTTTTCCTCCACTTTCGGTTGTAATGACAGGGGCTTGATCTGAAAGAGGATAGAAAGAGGATGGATGCTCTGAAAACACGTTCTAATCATACGAGCAAGCTCGGATGGTTGGTGGTACTCAATAGACGTTCAGTAATCGCAATAATAAGACGAGAAGACGATGTGTGTGGACGCATTGATGGTGCTGGTCGTGGTGGTGGTGGTGGTGGTGGTGGTTTTGAGTGAGTGAGAGCCTTTGTTTGAGGCTTGAAAAACCCTCTCCGAGATTTGGCTCGTCATCTCGATGAAAGTTGTCGGCTCAAAGCTAAGTGGCTTGTCTATCTTTCATCTAAACCTCTTATTACCCTCACGTACCAGAAAAGATGTCTTCAAATACCTTCGGAAGGTATTATGCTTCCTACCAATCTTGGGTCCGTGCCGGAACGAAAATTGGTGATGGAGACGATGGAGACGATGAAGATGATGATAATGATGATGATCATCATCATCCTCGTCATCTTTACTGGCACTCGGTTGAGATAAGAAGGCACCAACCATGTAGGAATAGGAGATCCTTTGAGAGGCTCGCAATGGTTGGAATTTGTGCCGTGTCATACTCGTTGGATAAAGAGTGTCAACACATTCACCCTTGTTTAACTAAGACCTGTAGTGTTCGACAAGTCACAAGTGTGTGTGTGTGTGTGTGCATGCGTGCGTGCGTGTATGAGGCACCAGCGAGGGGAGGGTGAGAGACAAGAACTGTGGACTATGTAATACAAATAGTGATAGAAAAAGTGGTACAACCAGTAGAAAGGCTATCAACACGGTGGTGATGATAATGGTGATGATGAAAAGCGAGAGAAGGAAGAAGAGTACGTAGGAGAAAGAGCAAGGACCAAAAGAACTAGCTACGATGCTCTTAGAATGTGTTGGACAGTAGGTACAAGGTGAGCTGGGTTCGACTTTGGTCTTGGCCATCGAGGAACCCACATACGTACTTGGAGGTCTTGCAAGCGTTTTCAAGTGCGAACATCTTGGGATGGATGGAGCTCTTGAGCTGCTAAGCCATAGCCACCCAGCCAGCTACCCAGCCAGGCAACTTGAAAGAGATAGAAAAAAGACAAGAATCATCGTTGTCAAGCTTTTTGACTTCTTGGTCACTTCTCGAAAATTCATCAATTCACAAAGGAACATCTGATCTCGGCGAGGACTGGCGGATGGATCACTGGTGGGCAAAAAGATCATGGTACAAATAGGCCGTTTCATGTTCGAGTCCATCATATCTTAACGCTTCAATAGCTGATCGAGATTGGAGGTAGTCTCGGGCAAAAAACCATTATGATCATCACGGTGATCATCGTCATCCTCATCTTCGATGACCATTTCATGCATGTGTGTGTGTGTGTGTGTGTGTGTGAGTGAGTAAGTAAGTACCTAGCTAGGGACTGTTTGCCTACTGTGCGTAGGTATGTGTACATGTTTAGGTGGGTGGGTGGGTGGTTGAATATTTTGTGTTTGAGAAAGACGGTGGTCGGGCATTGTCAAAAAAACCGCATTTTATGCGACGAAGAGATGGAGGATGACAATGTGGCTACAATTGAAACCATCAAGACACATACACGGTATCTCACAAGATGAGAGTGTGAATAGACACTTGATCGTTTACGACCCCTCGCGGTATTGTCGACCGTGGTCCAAAGATCATTTGAACATCGCAATGACGCGCTGACTACTATAGAGTAAATTGCCCTCAAGGATGTCTGCGGATGAGTAATTGAAGGATGTCGTTATTAGCTCCCAAGACACTCCCAGACTTACAAACTCACGAACTCATTCCACTGCCTGTCTGCCTGCCTGAGTGAGTGAGTGAGTGAGTGAGTGAGTGAGTGAGTGAGTGAGTGAGTGAGTGAGTCACTACGAGGATGGCTATATGTAGCATGCGCTAAGCCAGCGAATTGTCATGCACAGCTGCTAGGGGCTGCCTTCGAACTGAATCATGGCAGGCCATTCACTTTGGGGAAGGCTCAAGAAGGAACATATTTCGTGACCCTTTCGTTCAAAGTCATCGTGCTGCTAACTGGCCTACGTGAATGTCTACGTATAAGTCTAGCTTATTAGGGACGAAAATGATGACATTGTATTAGAGACTTTTGAGGTTGGATGGATTCTCCTTTTGCGCATGTAGCATACCGTAGGTGCTACACTGTAAATAGGAAGCAGATGGACCAAGAAACAGAGCAAGTTCAATTCTTCCGAAGCTCCGATTCTTCGTCAGTCGAAAGAGGAGAAGGATGCGGTTGAGCATCTTGAAACAATGATCGCGTGGTGGCTTAGGAAGTTCATAGCAAATAACGAATGGATGGCTTGATGGATGGATAGATAGGCAGATAGATGGATAGATAGATGGATAGCTACAGAAATGTAGCTCGACGAGTTTGATCGGTGTGCCACTCGGGTTAAAGCCACAAGCGATATCCTCCCGTGGTTCATTTCACCACCATGCATGCAATAAAAAGAGGTTACAAAAATCACACAAAAGATTCTCTCTCAAAGTGATCTCTTTAGACCTTGTGTTTTTTGAATGCCCTCAGAGCGATACTACCACCACCACCACCACCATCAGACACTCTTCTGTCTTGCCCAGAGTGTAACACAGAAAGAACTCTCTACTGTAGAATGTCATGCACACACCGTGTACACACACGGAGGGAGAGACAGCATGGTGTGGTACTACTGTATTCTGTGTACCAAACCAAATCAAGAAGGGGGAGAGAAAGAAAGATAGTTCTTTGTGGCATCAGCAATTATGCGACCGACCTGGGAGAGAAACTCTCTGTCGCTTGCGGTATAACAGCTTCCGCTGATAAATCCAAAAAAGATGGGAGTGCACTAATACGAGAGAATGAGGAGAAGGAGAAGCAGGAGAAGAAAGAGGGTTTAGTTAAAGAAGATCAGTCTCATTTGAAAGAAATGGGGTCTGATATTTTTTGGTGCCTCCCTTTCCCTTGAACTGAAATTGGGAACATTCGAGTCTCGACTTTGTCAAGGGAAATCCTGTATGGAACGATTAAATCCACCCTCCATTCTAAACAGAAACACCGTACCTACTACGTATGT
>NC_081447.1:9310459-9310612 GCF_007210705.1 Tigriopus californicus | reverse complement strand
CCTCCACTTTCGGTTGTAATGACAGGGGCTTGATCTGAAAGAGGATAGAAAGAGGATGGATGCTCTGAAAACACGTTCTAATCATACGAGCAAGCTCGGATGGTTGGTGGTACTCAATAGACGTTCAGTAATCGCAATAATAAGACGAGAAGA
>NC_081447.1:9301296-9309392 GCF_007210705.1 Tigriopus californicus | reverse complement strand
CAACAACAACAACAACAACAACAACAACTTGTTCTCCTCCGACTTTGTTGGCATCGTGGCCGTGGTCGACAACCGACCCAAGGAGCAATTCCATGGGGAGGTGAACGCGGCCAGGTTGACTCAAACTCTCTACAAACAATGATTGTCACATCCTCATCTCTCGAATTCTTCCCAATGTGCAATGTGCATTGTCCATTTACTAAAGGGCTTCCTTCTGACTGCCTGATGGCTCCGTCGTCGTCGTTGTCGTCGTTGTCGTGGTCTTGGAAGATGTTCATAGCCGTGTCAGATTTTCTTTTCCCTCCTGCCCCTTGCTCTTCCCTACGTCTTCGTAATCCCTGAAGGGGCCCTTCACCGACCACCACTTTCGACACATTTTGGCCAAATCTGGCTCCGCGAATTCACACACACTCACTCACATTCATACATCCGTACCACAGTTCATACTCAAGCTGAGGTGCGAGAGGTGAGGGAATGTCCAGGGGAAGTCATCCGGACGCTTTGTATTGTATTAGCCGTAGAACAATAACGACCGCCCGGGTTGAACATCTTTCTTTGCCGTATTTTGATGGCCGTAATGATGGTCGTTATTAGGGCGACGCATATTTATGGGCGACCGTGCTTGCCGTACCGGCCAAGCTATCAATCTAAGGTAACCATTGTCTTCTGGCCTGGGGCAGACCTCACCCTTTTGAAGAGGTGATAATTTATCAAGAATTAGAGGAGGACTTCCTTGCCAATTGAGAAAAAAAAGGAAGAAGGTGGCCAAAGGCATTCAAATCGGAAATTGGGACAAACCACCACGAGGGAATACAAACAATTGAGAAAAAGAGGTTGGCGGTGGCTATGCTCGTTTTCATACGCGCTACTTTGGCGAATCCCACTCATTGTACTCATTGTATGCAGTAAGCCAGCACCACCTACATAAGTAGTCAGCTAGAGGATCAACTATTTTCGAGCAAATGCTCTCATTCCAACCTATCGGCAAATTTGGAGTTGTGGAATTATGGAGATTTGAAGAATCAAAACAAAAGGCACTTTGACGAACCTAACCGAGCTTGTGAAGTGATTGTCCACGTACGAACGAGATTACCCCAAAGTGGGTAGTACTGTACATGGTGATCAACTCGGAATGTGTCGACCGATTGTGTAAGTTCCCGTAGATGATGTCGAACTTGTCGGAAAAGAAATCTGACCGGATTTCCTTTACGACTTTGGTATTTGAATAAGAGAAACTTGGGGAGGAGAAGACGCCGGAGCAAGGCTAGTGGACTGAAAATAGAGACCATCGGAAGGGATCCACTGCGTGCTGGAGTGGGGAGTGTGCAATTCATGTGGGGGAGTGGGTGTAGCAAGATCGTTCGTGCCAGAGCTGAGAATCATGATGAATACGCAATGTGCACTTTTGGGACCTCTTTCTCTCTCCCCCTTGGCACTAATCGAACAAAGTACGTCGTTTCTCACTACGTGTCGTAGAATCATACACACCTCAGTGAGTACATACATATGTACTACATACACATACAGTAGAGAGAGAGAGAGAGAGAGAGAGAGGCCCGGTTTCCTCCGTCTTCTTTCATTTGATTGAATTACCTGGGGTAGAATGTCGAAGTTACGGGTGGTGTTAGGTGGAAACGTGTATCCACTTTGAAGTCCAGTACTCGTCGACGCCATGACGACCACCATCTTAAAATGAGCCGAAAAGCTAGTGAAGAAGTGTGTCACGGCGAAGAGTGCTCGAGCACATTTTCCGAGAAAAATGATAACTAATGCATGCTTTTCTCCCTTTTTGTTCACAGATATGCAGATTGTGAGTCCGCAAGCCGGTAACCTCCCGATCCCGCCCACCATGAATAGCCTGTCCAATTATGCATCCTCTATCATGAGTAAGTTGTGGGATAATATCATGGCTTCTACGGTAAAGGACACGGAAAACACCGAGCTGAACGATTCGTTTCCTCTCGCAGGTCCTTTCTTAAACGGTCACTTGGGAGGGGGACATTCCCGGTCCATGGAACCGCGATCCCCTACGCTCAGCGAGGAGGAGGACTTGAGGCAAGCCAGGTCCGGGAACTCGAACGGGGAATTCCATTGCAAGATCTGCAAGGAAACCTTAGGCTCTCAAAGGGAGTACACCGCCCACATTCGGGCCCACAACGAGGTCAAGCCTCATCCAGATCCCAACGACCCCACCGGGCAAGCCAAGGTGTATTATTGTTGCATCTGCAACAAGATGCTTTCGTCCTTTAGCTCGTTGGATCGACACATGCTGGTTCATTCCGGCGAGCGACCGTTTTCCTGCGAGCTTTGCGGACAGACCTTCACTACCAATGGAAACATGCACCGTCACAAACGCACGCATGGCAGTCGAGATTCACACGAATCCGACAATAGCAGTGGGGGCAGTTTGGGTCCCAAGAGACCCGGCCGAAAGCGCAAAATCAGTTTGGATCAGCCCAAGATGCCCTATGACCAGATCTCTCCCAAATCCTACGACTTCTGTCTCCCCATTCAGCGACCCAAACCCATGGACATTGTCAAGTGTGAAGAGTGCGATATCGAATTCCCCAACTATTACGCCTTCGCCCTCCATAAGCACCTCCAACACAAGAGCTCGGTGGCCAGTTTTCCCACCCTATTCAGAAACCCAGAGGTAAGCGAGATGAGCACCGGCAGCGATGTCAGCCCGACCCAATCAAATTCTGGCAAGCCTGAAACCAAAGAAGAGGAAGTGATGGACCTCTCCCCAATCAAAGCTCTCACCCCCAAGCCCGCCGACGACCTGCCTTTCGTGCCTGATGCCTTTCCTACCCGTGAACACACTCCTCGCTCCCACGATCAGACGTCCGTGACGGACTCTTGCGAAAACAACTATGATGAAAGCGAGGGCCTCCTGCGAGAAATGAAATTAAAGGGCGAATTTCCTTGCCGCATCTGCCCAGCCACCTATCCCAATCTCAGAGCTTTGAAAGGCCACAACAAGGAGCATATGGACAAAGCGCCCTACGAGTGCAACGTAGCCCAATGTACCTATTCCAGCCACGACAAGGGCACGCTGACGCGACATATGCGGGCTCATACGGGCGAGAAGCCGTTCGAATGCAAAGAGTGCAACTTCGGGTTCACAACCAAAGCCAATTGCGAGCGACACGTCAAGAACAAGCATGGCAAGAACAATAGGAATGAAATTCGCGATTCGATTGCCATTCATGAAGTGGATGATGATAGCAAACTCACCGGTGACGAGGCCTCGCCGGCCAAAGCTCCTAGAGTCGAGGCCGTGAAGAAAGTGGCCGCCAAATCGGGCCTCTTCGCTCCCTACCATCAAAACCTCTATAGAAATCTGAATGAAGAAAAAGCTGCCACCAAAGACTTCCACAGGGGACGTAAACTCGACGGAGAAAAGACTGAGATCCCATTAGACTATAGCATGTCTACTCTGGCCGAGGAAAAGCCCAGCCACAACAAACTGTATGGATTTGACAATCCCGCCCATAAACTGAATGGGCACGAGGCACTTTCCCCCGGTTTCCCCATGAGCCCCGTTCCTTCGCCAATGCAACCCCTGTTCTTGTTTCAACAAATGGCCGCTGCTCAAATGGCCCAAGCCAACCAGGCCCGCATGGCTCGGCCCTTTGACCTGCCTTCCTACTTATTGGCCCAACAAGAGATGGTCAAGCGACAGCAGGCCCTCGTGGCGGCAGCCACAGCCAGCAAAGAACAGGCCGCTCTCTGGCAATATCTAGCCCAAATGCAAGGTGGAGGGGCTCAAGGGCCTCAAGGGGCCCATATGCCCGTCAGTCCAGCCCCCACAGACCTCAACCATCCGTATGCTAAATTCATCCCCAAGGTGGCCACACCTGATCCCAAGGGTCTGTTCCCTCCCATGTTGGTCAAAGACAATCCTACCAATCATGTCAATCCCAAAGTGATGGCCAACAACGAGAGCGATTATAAAATGGTAATCAAAAATGGTGTGCTCATGAAGAAGAGCAAACAGCGCAGGTATCGAACGGAGAAACCATATGGTTGTGAGATTTGCCAATCTCGCTTCACTCTCCGGTCCAATATGGAACGCCATCTGAAGCAACAGCACCAGGAGGCCTGGGAAAAGTTCAAAGAGACGAACGGACTCAAGGACTCGGACGTGGATAATCGAGTGGTGGATGAAGAGGAAGATGAAGACGACGACGACGAGGAAGAAGAAGAAGACGAAGAGCAGGAGGAGGGAGAAGGGCCCGTACAAGAAAGTGATAACGAGGAGAAAATTGATGTAGATGGTACGGATGATGAAGCTACCATTCCTAGAACTATTGACAACCCTTTGGTGCAAAGCTCTCTTCGGAATGATAGTGATGAGAGAGACGAAGTCGAAGTCGACGAACACGACGAACACGAGGAGGAAGAAGAAGAAGAAGGCCAAGTGGCCAACGAATCCTCGGGTTCTGATTGCGAAATGTCAGGCGAGAAACGTAGTGCCTACTCGAATGCCCCCCACAAACTCCCATGCCCCTATTGCGATCGTATCTTCCCGTGGTCATCCTCCCTCAATCGACACATTTTGACCCACACAGGAGCTCGGCCCTTCAAGTGCGAGGAATGTCCTTTGCTCTTCACCACCAAGTCGAACTGTGATCGACATCTGATTAGAAAACATGGAAACAACAACAATGATAAGCAATTCAATATCTCATCCAATGTCGAGGACCTGCACTTGGAGGGCAACCTCAATAAAACCAGCGGTGGCGGTGACGACCACAACTCGAGCAAAGAATCCATCTCGAGTGACAGTCCGTTTAAGTGTCATCTTTGCGAAGGCAGCTTCCAAGACCGTCAGGCTGCCATCGATCATCTGAAAAGCACTCATCCCAAAGAGCATTTGGCCTTGGAGGCCAAAGGTGTGTTTGAGCTCAGCCAGGAGGCTCTGCCACACCCAGCAGCCCAAGCCTTGGCGGGCGGTCAGGCCGGCTCGGCTGACGATAACAACCACCACAACCACCACGAGGACAACTTCGATCAACTTCGAGGCAAGTTCCCGGATTACGTGAATCGCAAAGTGATTTGTCTGTTTTGTCTGCGCAAATTTTGGTCGGCCGAAGATCTGCGTCGTCACGTGCGCACGCACACGGGGGATCGACCCTTCTCTTGTGATATTTGCTCGAGACGATTTTCTCTGAAGCACTCGATGCTTCGACATCGCCGTAAACATGACTCGGGCGTCTCGTCTGGCAACGACGATGGCAGTGAGTCGGATTCTGAGAACAAGTCCCGGTCCAATTCGTCATCAGCCTCCGGTGAGCGGCGCTCCACTTCGCCCGAAGAGCAGGCCCACATTGTTAAAGCCGCCAAGGCCAAACTGGCATCGGCCTCGATGTCGCCCCCCGAAGACATCAACAAGAAGCCGGATCAATTGAAGAAGCGGGCCAACCTCATGAATGCCATTCAGAAGCTGGCCATGCAAGGGTCTGATTGATTGGATTTCTTCCCAACTCCCTCCACAAACACACACATCCCCCCCCTTTCGATCTCATCACGCTTGCACACACACATCATACACACAAGCACCCATACGCTCTATCCAGAAGCGACTACACCATGATGAATGCACTTACTATTTCATTTCCTCCTTCTATCCCTTTTGTAAATATGACCGATTCTTCATGATTAGTGTTTGTCCCCGGATCGTCTTCATGTACAGAATATCTCGCTCCAAGCACATCTGTGTGCACTTGAGCAAACTTTTCATCATCGTCACTCCTGATTCCAATGATACAATTAAGATGATTCTGATCTTTTTCGATAAGGTTAGCCACATTTATTATGAACGATCTCGACCCCAATGATGATGCATCTCCGAATCTTCAAACACATTCCACGATTCACATGGCTTCGTAATCTCCCCTCGAATGTCCATTCGATGGGAAGCCCTGTACATGTAATATTTAAAATCCAAATACTTTTAGTGTCTGCCTTAAATGATTATGCTAGAAAAGAGAGCCTGGAGCAAAACAGTAATAACACTCATTATTACCATTATTATCATCATCATCATTAGCCTTAAGTTGTATGTTGCCTAGTCTCGCTTCACCACGATGAAAGAAAAATAAAGTATGCGCCAAGCAAAAATTAACTCGTACTTGTCTCACGTTCATTCACTCATTCATTTATCCATAGGCCTAGCTAGCTCACCAAGCCAACAAACCACCTACCAATCTCTATGTAGATAGGCTACGATAGTGACTAAGAGTCGATTCGTTCCCGTCTGCGTCGCGTCAAAGACCCGTTGTTATGAATCGAATGGGTGGAACGGTCACAATTGGAGACTTGACAAAAGGCAGAGAGCAAAGAAACCTAAGGAAAGGAGGCCAGAGAAGAGTTTGAGTTGCGAATTTATCTCGTTAATTAGCCCAATTAAGCGTAATAGCATCGTTTCTTGCGCAGTCATGCTTAGCCAACAAACAATGGAGCTGTGCAGGTTAAAGTCAAAAAAGCCGATCTTCTTCGAATAGCTCATCATCCACCAACATTGTTTTGAATCGTCCGTGTGTGTGTGTGTGTGTGCGAGAGAGAGGGTTCAATGAGAAGCCACAAACCTACGTTTCCAGTAGAATGGAAGGGGTGGTCTAGCGCTGGAAGGGGACTCGGATGAAGCCTCATTCTAGGGCATACGCACTACACTCGCACGCATGCACGCACATACACACACACACGCTAGTTCCAGTCAGGTAGCGCTCTTGAATACTTTTGGACCTACGATGCAGTAGAATTTGACGAATTCCGATTAGATGGCTGGACCCACATTCCAACCCAAATAAACGGATACAATAGATGCCCACCTAAGACGTAGGTAAGCAGGGTTGCCACAGGGGTTACTTTCATCTAACTCCCGTCTATTTTGCTCTTAGGAACTCTTTGCAATTCATCTTGACCTGATGGGCTTGTTTCTCCGAATTGAGTGCACCGCATTTGTTAGCCCTGGGAGAGGTTCATGCGAGACTTCTGCCCTATTGAGCATCCCCCCGAGATGATGTGTAAAATCTCCCGAGTTCGTGATAGAGCTAAGACTCCCTCGAACTCTTTCGTTCACCGTTCTCACGTGACATCCTCTGGGACAAGGGACAATATTTGCAAGTATGTGTCCCAGGAATCTCATTGAATGTTTCATTCTCGGAACTGGCTTGCCCACCAAACATCGGGTCTACCAATGTACCTAATTGGGCATTTCTAGTTCAGGTTGGTCCCTTATTGGCGTATTTGATTGGGCCACAACCAACGCGGCAATTGTCAGAGATGCACGCATTGACATCATTACCGACAGCCATCGTCATTGTCATCATCATCAATAGGTATCGATAGGCTTGTCTCGAGAGCTCGAACGACTTAACCCCAATGCTGAGAGCTCAAAGCTGAGCGAGCGAGCTGAGTGAGAGGCTCTATCGAGCTCTATCTACTATGTTAGTTAGTGCGTCCGTCAGTCAGTCAGGGAGTGAGGCAGTCTCTCTGTTTGTCTGGCTGGTGAGCTCGCTTGGTGTCTGACTGGTGAATACTTCTTGGTTGCTCTGGCTCAGGAACATCATAAACATGCCAAGGCGGACTTCTCTCGAAAATTGGATGCTCACAGTGGGAAACCTGTTTGTTTTCCAACCAAAGCTTCTCATCCTTTTTGGCCCTGAAATGAACACCCCAAAGGATGGTTGGCATGGGTTTGACTGGGTTTGACTTGTTGACGACCAAGTTTATCCAGATACTGCACCACCACCAACCAAGCATCGGCCAAGGTTGAGGAATGCTGTGCTTGGCCAATGGCAGACAGGATGCAACCCGCACATTGAAGAATCATCTCAAGCGCCGAATTGAAATGCACACTTTCAATTGAAACAAAATGGATGAGACGAACAAAATCTGTTCGAGTGGCCAAGGAGCAAGAGATGATGATGATGAGGAGGAGGAGGAGGATAGAGATGGTGGTGGTGGTGGTAGTGGTGATAAAGTCTATCAGCCGCTTAAACTGTAGTTGTCGAATTTAATCCTTGCCATTCCTTTCTAATGTAAAAGCACCAAGACACTTGGAAAAAAGAAACCGTGCCTCGAAAGTT
>NC_081447.1:9281935-9301245 GCF_007210705.1 Tigriopus californicus | reverse complement strand
TGTCTCTTTCTCTTTCTCTCTTTTTCTTTGGAGTAACTTGCTTGGGCTTTCCTTGAATGGTCTTTCTGACTGCAAGAGTGAGACGAGTGAGTACCTTCCCAAGCTTACCTTAGTTGAAACGAGCAATGTGGTGGAGGAGAATGTATCCTGTGTGTCTTCCTTCGGCTTTCGGTGTATTTCAAGGGGGAGGGGGGGGGCTGACTCGAAGATGCAAATTTTCTCTGGAACGACCTCAAACCATTGCCATCCATCCTGTATGTAAGACAAGATCGGCAGTCAGTAACAACAATAGATACAACAACAGTAACAGTAGCAACAACAGCGGTAAGTAGAGGAGGAAGAAAGGTAAAGAAGCCATAATGCGAATGAGTTGGTCACCAGCCGTAGTAGCCCTGGACGACATGCTACCCAACAAGAGGAAGACCAAAACCAAGAACAACACTTGGATGTCTTAACGACTTTCCTGGAAGGACAACATGCTGGCTTCTTGATGAACTTGGGGCATGTATTTACCAAAGATATGTGGCCAAATGTTGGCTGGGGGATGAATTTGACTACCACTGTTAGAACTGAATACGTATCCTTGCAATGCTGGAGAAATTGAACAAGAATACTGGAACACGTCGTGCGCTGAGTCATGCACTTCAAATCTTTTCTTTCTGTCGAAGTGCCAGAGTCGGTCGGTCGGTCATGTCGGTGGCAAAGTTTTGGTCAGTGTTGAAAGAAGCTAAAGATGTTCGTCTGTGTCAGCGTGGTTGTAGTTGACGTTGTCACAGAAGCGCTCCTTGCCTCTTGCTTCTTTTGTTTAACTTATTATGCCGACAAGTATAGTGGTCGTTGCTGCGGCACCCACCCACCTTTTAGCGTTCAAAAAGAGCGAGTTCCCCACAAACTAACAGATGAAAAAGACGGAGAAGAAAGAAAGGAGGAGATTGGGGAGGTTGTTGGTCCAACAGAAAAAGAAAGAGAGAGAGAGAGAGATGTTCTCCGTGTTCCTACTTCTTCTTTTCCTTTGAGCCATTCTCGTAATTGTAATTTTCAGTTCGACTTTGTTAGCTTAGTGGGCACTCAAAGAGAATTACGACTTGACACATGTTATTAGAGCAATGATGTCCCCGTTCTGGGGTGGCTGTTTTTCGTCTTGGTTCTTTGTGGGCTAGGTAGGATGCTGCTTGTTGACCAATCCTGAGTGAAACGAGGAAACATTGTGTGTAATGTGAATGAATTAACAAATGTTTCTCCACTTCAGGAGACGACGACCATTAGCCACTTCCCTTTTTTCTCCCATGTCTCTGAGTGAGTGCTTTACCATCCCAATTGTGCTCGTTCCAAACTTCCTACGTAGCCTAATTATCCGGTATAAAAGCAAAATCCTTCGGCGCTTCTTCTTTGACACCCTCGTCTACTCCATCCAGTCTACCTATGTGTGTGAGAGAAACAGAGAGAGAGAGAGCAAAGAGTCTTTCTTTTTCCGAGAGAACGGCTCCCAACTGAAACGACTCTACCCACTTCTTTCCCTTCATCTGCTCCTCCTTCTTGGCTTTTCCTGTTGCTCCTAGTAGATCCTCCTTAGGTACCTACACGACGATAGTGCTCGTCTACATAAGTATTAAGCAACACTAGCCAGAATTACTAATCACACGACCATCCAGTCCACAACCAACTGTAGCTGTGATCACTCATGCTTACAAAACTCATTCAAGAGATGAATACGACCACGTCGGCGGATTGCCTGACTACCTATACGCACACACACACACACACAACCCTAGTAGTGCATAGGGTAATCTCTTTCTTTCATTCTCGTTCTGCCTTCTGAGGCCAAATGACCAGTAATGAAAGCAATTTCCCTTACATCCATCCAACAAGCCACTCATCTACTCACCTAACTCGACAACCAGGCAATAACAACTACAACAACAATAACAAAACAACATTTATGTACTACCACTACTGCAAAGCAGAAGCAATTGACATGATCAAAACTACCAAAAACGGGGGATTTAAATCAAGACGAAGACGAAATGCAACGAAGTCCCACTTTTGTCCTGGAATTAAGAGGTGCAGGAGACACTTGGAATTTCATCTCATTGGAGGAAAGCAACGAAATTTCTTTCAGGTCGGGCAAAAACTCGAGTTCGCAGGCGCACCACCTACAAAAGTCTTTCCTACCCACATGAAATCACAAGAACAACGAGTTCTCAGAATGGCAGCAACGAATTAGCCTTTGACAAGCATGTCATCGCGGGAAAAATTAGCTTGCTATCACATTACTACCACATTAAGCATTCTCTGATGTGAAGGAAACATCACATGTTTCCTCTGGACCCGATTCCAGCTTACTCAACTGGCTCAAACGAGCCCAATCAGTTGGTATGGCTGATGTGCGCCTGTCATCCGTCTTCCACGTCTTGACTTGAGGACCCGTGCTCAAGAGCGACTCGTTCTTAGTATTGTCCAATCTCTTTGGAACTCATCGAAGCATCGAAAAATACGTTAGGATTTGTAGCACGTGGGGCTCGTTACTTTTCTTCGCCATCTACTGTGCGTATGAACGTTCGTCTTGGTTTTCCTTTCTTCTTGCCTCCACGGATGTTGGCTCAAGCCAGGTTCCTTAGCGAACGCCTCTCTTACCCGATGGGACTCACTTCGCAGGGCAATCTTCAACGGCTTCTTTCCTTTTTTTCTCTTTCCCAATCCTCCCCAAGGGAGGATAAGAAGCAGAGGAGGAAGACGGATAAGCATGAGAAGAATGAAAGAGACTGTGTTGGGGCAGGCACCGGCTTTTCTTACGTGTGTGTCCTTGGCCAGCTGGATTTGGCGACGTGTTCATGCGCGCATAGGCGTACGGAAAAGCAGCCACACACTTGAGATGAGGAAGAGGACTTTTTCTATTCTCGTTCGATCTAAGGAAATGGGCGTTGAAGTCTCCACAGGGAATGAGCCTCCGTATCAAAGGGACATCATGGTACGTCAAACTTCTTGTAATGTCGGAGGAGGATATTTTGTCTAAGCCATTGGGCCAGGCCATGATTACCCGTTCAAAACTCCAAGATTGTCTGTTGGGGGTTTGCAGATCCAGTCGTTCTGTCGTTCTTCCTGCCTTATTCCTATCTTGCATCACACAGAGAGTGCGAGAGAGAGAAAGAGAAAGAGAGAGAGAGAGAGAGCCACAAAGAGATATTTGCTCGTCGCAACGTTGATGGTGCTATCGCTCTATGAATCTTGATAAGAAGAAGAAGGGAAAAAAGAGGAGATTTGCCCGTATCTACAAACCAAGTGAGCTCTCCGCCGATGTCACAACCGAGAGAGAGATCGAGGGAGCAAAATAGCGAATGAGTGAATGTGAGTAAATGTGAGTGAGTAAGCAAGGAAGGGGGCTTTTCTTGAAGCCAATGCACATGTGGATGATGGGGTCATAATCACATTTCCAACCGGCAACAACGCAATGAATTCTTATATGTGCCCCGGGATCGCTTGAATAGCTTTTTAGCAATCCCAGTTTCCGACAGCCGACATCATCCGAAATGAAGTCGGAGTGTTCACATCTTTCTCTTCGGGCACTCACGGGTAAGCAAGCCCAACCAAAAGAAGTGCCTGCTAAGTATAGAGTAACACAAGAAGCTGCAGAAATCGTCAAAAGAATAAGAAAAGGAGTCCTTCTTGTTAGCAGCAGTACAGGGAGTACGTGTTATAGTGTCGTCGTCGTCGTCGTGGTAGTAGTACTAGTACTAGTAGTCATAATAGTGGTAGTATTCCTCATCGCTCGTCGACTTGTGAGCATTCCAGAGGCATTGTGTTGGCTCATTGAATTAGCCTCTAGATTGTTCACTTTTTCCAGGAGTGGCCGCCCGTTGACGTCTAGGAGGCTGCCTCCAACCGTCATCTCGTAGTTCAGACCCAGGGAACACACGTTCATCGCCAGTTCAAGTCCGTCTACGATTGATCTCCTTCCCACCAACAACTCTTCGTTAAATGTTCAAGAAGGATGGTTGCTTGGTTGGTTAGTTAGATGGATGGATGGATGGATGAGTTGATGAATAGATAGATAGTCTCTTCGTATCTCAAGTGTTGACAACGCCTGATGGAGAATGTTAACGGGTTGTGGCAAAGTATAGGGACACTCTTTTATTGATTAAAAATGAATAACAATAATAATAATAATATATCTGGTCGCATTGGTTGGATGGACAGGGTTGTAATGATTCTAGAAAGAACTTGCGAAAGCCTTCTTTGCGTTTTAAGTCCTTTCCTACAAGACGTATTGCCAAGGCCGTTGGAGAACATAATTGCCGAACGAAGATTGCGGCTGAAAGGAAGGCATAGTATTGACATTCAGTGATCTCCGTCAGAGAACATTGTGTCTAAACACTTGCTTTGGCTTTTTATCGAACCCGCTGTCTCCGTTGTCGCGAAACATTTCTTTCAGTTACTTACTAGCAATCGATTTGCCTCTCTCTATTGTGAAAATGGAGATGTATTGCAATTACGTACAGATTACATAATCACACCGTTATTGCATTTCAAATACAATGACATCACAGGTTTGCTCGTAACTTTTTGGTGACCCGGTACTATTACCACAACTGCGATAAACCTGAAGTGACTTGTCAGTCAGTTGGTTAGTTGTTACATAGCTCCCTTCCACCCCCTTTACCTCCCTCAAGCTGCTGCCTGCATCCCAATGAGAGATGCCCCTTCTGACGGATGGACTGATGAGTTGAAACCATTGAAATTGTTGAATGAGCAGTATGTCGACGATTCAAGGTGACTTAAGAGCGATGCTCGGACATGAAAAATCGCAGTCAATCCTAGGGTTTTCACTAACTTTGAAATCTCAAAGGTACATTAAAGTTAGGAGGAAAGAAGACCCAATCAACCTCTAAGGTTGTTACAATTGGACCTGCCCGAACGCATCGGGTCCCGAAATAATGGTTTTAATAATATGCGGGGTGACGGGGTGAGTGCTAACGGAATGCCGCATTCTTCCCTTCTTTCCTTACTGTCTTTCTTTCTATCCTGCCCTCTTTCTCGCCTCTTTTTCTTTGGACGATCTTTTTGACACGAAAGTAACTCCCCTTTCTTTCCGTCTTTCTTGCTCTTGTGGACTTGTTTGTTATTAGAACGCTCCATCTCAGCGCCTCGATCCACTCACTCAGGAACTCAGGAAGATATGGATGGTGGACAACACTCTTCTTATCAAGTGGAGTTGAAAATTGCCCGCAATGTTTGTCTGTCTTGACTTTCTGGAATGCAGGGCAGCAGCCCTGTCGAGGACTTCCAACCAACGCCCCGATCCCAACCCACCTCCCTCCGTCCCCATCTTCTCAGTGCCTCCTTCATCTGCTTCTGGTTGGTCATCTGTGACTGACTGGAGTGGAGAGTATCTCACGGAATGAGGTGCTTGGAATCCCGGATCAGCGTGTCTGATGACAACGAGGATTATGGCCATGATGTTCATCATCATCATCGTCATCATCATCTTGATTGCCATCATCCCATCATCACTCTCCGAGTTGGGCTGCTCCCAGTGCCGATATACGTAAATGAGGGTGAGTGGTGTTGGGTTTGTTGTTGCTGTTGTTGGAACGGAACGTGTTCATCATGTTTCGCGTGGTTCTCGCTGCACCCTGCTGCTCTCCTCCGAGGACCCTTTTCCACCCCGGTAATTTAATCGACACAAAAACTGGACGACCCGACCATCCGTTTTTTTGCTTCGTTTTTGGCCCAGATTTTTCCGTGGCGACCCATGAACGGTCATTGCACGCTCCCCGGCCCGGCCCACGACTCGTTGCTCTCACAAAAGAATACTTAACATTTTATTCCAGACTGGAATCCTCTCGTTTTTTCTTCTTCTCAAATGAGTCCTTTTCAACGACTACTGCCCTTACGAATGAAGAATGTGTATTGTGGTACAATATACTTACATTAGGTGCTTTGCATACGAGGGACCAATTGGTTGGTGGTAGCCACAACCACGGCCACGGCCACGGCCACAAGAGCGAGATTGGGAATCAAAGAGACAGAGGAGAGGAAAGAAACGAGGGAAAAAAAGCGAATCAAGGAGGAAGAGCTTTGAGCATGGCTATCAGCCACCGAGAGGTACTACGTAGAGAATCGTCATCGGTGGGTACTAGTGGTAGGTACGTGCGTACTTGGTGCTGACTATTTGATCCTTTTGGATTGAGAAGAAACTCACATGAGCTTGGGATTACACGGCACGGATCAGGAGGCAGAGAAGATCATCACCATTGCCATGGCAGTTATTGTTGGAGCCCATTGTGATGCTGGAGACAGACGTTGGGGGAGGGGGAGGGTCATGGATGGTGTAATCAGTCCATGATGAACATATGCACACATACCATCTCAGTCTACTTCGCCGAGAAGTTCGAATGGGAGTTGTTCGTGCCCGGTCTCCGTTGGTTGGTTTTTGTCGCAAATTCCATAGCCTTGTAATCTCTATTCAGGCAAATTGAGGAAGCGATCTAATCCTGCCCAGACACAAAGCCCTGTTTAGAAAACAACCAACCCAGGGATAACATTGTATGGACTATGTAGTACGTACAATGCAATGTCCTCGGCCGACGCTACCGGGGGGAAATTTCTTAGGGAAGAAAATAGAGAATACAATATGCTCTATACGTTATGGTCTAATAGATAGAAGAAGTAGAGATTTATCAATGCATACGAGTGCGCGCACAGTCGAATTGATTGTACTAGAATCAGTAGCTGGGATGGTGAGAGCCTGAGAGCACAAATCGGTGCTCGTGTTCCTTCGTCTCATTATGGCTTGAAAGAAACATCCCGTTGGGCTGGCTTTGAAATCCATCTTGCGCTTCAAGAAGAACATTTTGAACCGGATGATGTTCACGATGGGGAAAAAAGTTCCCAGCCTAATTCAGAGTTCGTTGGTTCGAATGCATTTTTATGTATCAACCACCATGTGTGCGTGTTCCTCTGGCCAACGACATTCTCCGACTTCAATGAGATCATGGAAGTTCTCTCTCTCTCTTTCTCTCTTTCTATCGTTCCTCCTCTGTCTCTGCTCCCTTCTTCCCTCCCATCATAAATAATCACTATGGTTTGGCAGGTACGAGCATTATTCACCATGATGCTGTCCAAATGATTATTGCTGAAGATTATTGTACCGCAAGTGTCGCTCTTCAGATCGTCTTTTTCAGGAAGCCCCAAGAAAGAGCACCAGTTTCAAGTACTCGAACCCAATCATCAAAAGCGTTTTACAGGAGAGATGAGGTGTTTAACGGGCCTTTTTTTGGTCCAGGCCCACGGTTAATTGTGTTGTGCCCAATTTGGACTCGGTCGAAAAATGCGAGATGTGGGAAAATTGGTCACCATCGACCAAAATCACTTCATTTGTGGTGAGTTGGATGAACAAATCCCAGTAACGACATCACAATGAAGTTGTTAATCACCATCATCATTATCATCATTATCATCATCATATAAAGTTGAGCAGTTTCAGCTGTAGTACAGTGAGATCGAATCAAATGTTCATTTGTCATCCATGGGTGGGACTGTTTCGGAAGAGGTCTTGGGGCGCTGATGGCTCGTACTTCAATTTGCCACATGTATGCTAATCTTAAAGCATACGTACATGACGAAAGCTACTGAATGATGGCATTCCAAGCCCGGGATTTGGATGGTCTGATTCAAAGTAGTGGTCCACTTCGCGATCACGGTCAGATTTGGTGTCTTTGTCCATCAGAAATGAGGTGACAAAGAGCGGTAAGCAATCAGTGGCATCTGGAGTACATGAGCACCGGGAAGTCATGGGAGAAATCACTCTGACAAGTACTCGAGTCGAGTTGATGTCCAGCCAGATGATCCAGTAGATGAATAGGTGCCAGTTGTGTCGCTCCCCAATCTCCGCACACATACTACTACGAGTAAAACTGGCTCGAGTATGGTCCGAGCTTGCGTAGCTGCTCTTCTAGTAAATGATACGAGTAATATGTCGATGGCTGTCACTTACTTACCTACTTACTTACTTACTTACTTATTTACTGTACGTGCTGGTGTTTCCCAAAGAAAACGAGCAAGACGGGAGAGAAAGAAGCTTCATCAGCAGCATCATCCCCATCACCATCGTCATGATCATCTTCCATCCGCTTGGCCTGCTCCATTTCCAATCCGCATTATTTGGCCATGCATTGTCAATGATCATGTAACGATGATTGGGTTTCCTGCCTGACGAGCTGAGCTCTCGTTTCTCTCTGCGTCTTTCTCCGACTCTTGCCAAGTCCCATGTGATATTTGATGCCATCAGACCGATTTTGAAGTGCTCTGCTCTCCCCACTCACTCACACTTTTACAAGCCGGTCGCTGAGTCTCTGGGGATGGAGAGATAGATGGTTTGGCTAGGTTCTTAGAACCACACGATTGTGATTTGCACACACTCACTCACACGCGTTCGTTGAACAAAGACAGATGAGCAGTTGTGTAGCTAGTATGTGCAACATATGGGTACCTTTTTCTCAGAGGCACATCAGAAAACGGCCGACTTCTCAGAGTGTCTCATCACCATCACCATCATCATCATCATTCTGCTCTACCCTGAGGATGAACAACAACAGAGGAAGAAGACGACGACGACGACGAAGAAGAAGAGCCATAAAAATCAATTTCACATCCAACCTTTATTCACCAGTCACAAGACGAGGAGATGATTGGACGACGCTCCCGTAGCATGGAAGGTCTTGCCATTTCATCCATCCCAAGGATCTCCAAACCTATTTCCTAAAGGTCACCAACGGCCCATTCCCCAGTTCCCAGGCTTGACGGCTCGTTGCCAGCATTGCCCACGGCCCCTGTGAACCTGCTTTCATTTCCTCGTCAAGCGGCTCTCAACTCCCGAAACGAAAAATGAACGGCATCCGGCAACCCAGGCTTACGTACTCGTATGTACGTATCATAATACTCTGTTTACTGCATGCACCCAATGTACTACGTACATGCAGCATAGCAAGGATTTTCCTTCGCCTTATTGTTCGACCAAGGTTCGCCCAGGGCTGACGATGGCTGATTCTAATGTAATACTAAATACTATGCGACCGTGAATGTCGGGCCAATGATCCGATTCGACACTCTGGCCCATCTGGAGCCATATTCGATCGCCTACATACGGCTGATTCTGACACAAGTTGGCATAGCTCCACACCTAAGAGGTGTTGTTTTTTCTTCGCCTTCAGTTGATTTTGACAACCATTTGCACGTGCATTGAATAGCGATTCAGGTTGCCCATACAACACCAAGTACATACATGGCCCAGAATGTAATTGCACGTCTCATTGATGAGTCACGATGAAATGCGAAACCAATGATCGAAAGGCTCCTTTTGTCCTGCCCTGCCCCCAATCAGGTGGGTTGAGGGTCCTGGATCCGTCGACGAACCTGACATTTCAGGGGTCGACCCACCTCCCCCCGTCGTATTGTCCATGTACTGTAAGTATACCTACGGTAGAGCGAGTTAGCGAGGCTTGGAATCTCAGAACAATACCGTTCACATCGATGCTGCCGTGTCTTTTGTTGTCGTCTTCATCTCACCGATATGTCGCTCCGCTCATCGAGTGTAATGAGTGTGGAGAATGTGTACCAAATGGTGGCAGAAAAAATAGTTCATCAGAAAGTGAGGAGGAACATTCCTCAGCAGATTAAGGGATCCGCCCCCCTCGTCCGATCTCATTGAATCGGTGTGAACTCGATTCTGAAGCAGAGAGCTCTCTAAAAACAAAGACTTTCTCGGCGGGCCACTAAAATCGGACATCGTGTGCACTTCAGAATGGCTAAAATATCACCCAAGGATTTGACGGACGTGGATGAGCCACATGAAGGAAGGCAAAAGCTGGAGCCAAAATGTACCAAAATCTACACACACGCGTCTTGGAGTTTGATGTTACCGAAGAAATGTGATGAGTCAAGACGAGGCTTATTAGGCGATTTGAGAGGAATAGGAATCGGACAAAGCCGAATGCATTTTAGTCCAGATCCACACATCGTGTGGGGTGTCAACTTTGTTCAAATTGCACCAAGAGGATGCAATTTCCCGAATCGCCTCATAAAAGCAACTTCTTGCCTCCATCCACCTTAAGACGACGAGTCAGTCAAAAAGACTCAAAGAGTTCCTCACTGTCGTCGTGTTCGTCGTTGTCGTCGTCGATGCCATCGTCATTATTATCATTTTCAACAACCACTACAACAGCCTTCTATATTGGCCGAGGGAACCATGAATTGTCTGATGCTTCCACGTACTCGTCGATCCTTCCATCCATGCATTCATCCATTCATAGAGCTCTTTAGTATACAAGTTTTACATGATGTTATTCGGCAGGAAAAACCGACCCCAAGTGTGATCAAGTTAAATCAGCTCAGATTTATGTCTTCCGTCGTCATCGTCATCGAGGTTGTCGTTGTCGTTCTTTGGCGCTTTCAAGCCCTACAAAAATGGTGATGGGATTGTTGACGATGTTAAGGTATTATTGATGTTGTTGTTGTTGTTGTTGTTGTTGTTGAGTATGCTGTAGTTGCTCTCAAAGTTACCAAGAGTCGAATTGAGCAACGCATGAAGCTCTTTTCTTGTTCTTGGGAAGATGACAGGACCAAATCGATCATGGCTGGCCAACCTTCGCGGCGGGTTTCTAGTTCCACCTTGGAAGTTGGAGCGTGCGTGCAAGAATTACATTCAGTACATACATATGTAGGTACCTACCTAGTAGCCCGAGCTACCGCTTCATAAACCATTGGATGGGACATGAGGAGGATGGCTAGTCAACCTTGGAGTTGAATTAACGAGAACAATGCATCGCCACAGATCGGTTAAGAAACCATTGGTTGGCCGGCTTTCACTCGATGATTGACGAGCGCCATTGATTATCACCGTCCCAGCACATGTGTCGTTGGTTAATCAAACTTAAATTAGACACAGAAACAAGACCGTCTCAACCCCCGACTCTCCCACAAACATCTTCAAACGGTGCCCTCGCTAGTCATGGAGCTGGAATACTACATATTTGGGGCGACAAATCGGACCTCTTTCCGGGTAAATGAATGGATGGGCTTACACTCTACACGCACAGATTGCTACGTACAAAGAGGACGCTTGCCTTTTATCGGTTTGATTATTTACCGTACATATGGTCGATGAGATCTGAAGTGTTTACTACAATGATAGATGGGCCGCAGTCCTCGCTGAAATCGTAAAAGGCAATCCTTTGAAGAGTCACCAACCAAAATGCATTGGGTTCCAATCACTCAGTGGTTTTTTGGCAGGCCTTAATCCGTATGTGGGTCATTTCAAAGGCATGTAATCTGAAGGCACTGGCCTACCTACATCAAGGCATATAAGGAGGAGGCATATGCCACGATTTAGATGATTTTGCATCGCTTTCTGGCACAATGGAACTGCCCACTGATTCAGAAGTTCATTCATGAGTTGTATCGAGGTTCCTATCCGAGGAAAGAAATCAATTAGAGATGCGTTAAGTACGTATGTATATTTGTACATAGAGTGTATATGTGTATGGTGACCTTGGATCAAAAACGCTCTCAGCATATGTTTGATAATCATTTCTAGCACGGCTCGCCAGAAAAGGGATTCTCAATCGGTTGTTTTCTTCTAAATCCAGGGACTTCTTTCGTCTCGAGGCAGCAGACAAAGAAACAGTCACTAATTTTCCTGCAACGTCGGATAATTGATGGCTCGAGTACCTTCATGGTTAGCGAATAGCTTATGTATTCATTTCCATTCGTGTCCGTACAATACCGTTTGTATACCAAGAATACTATCATTTGTCAGTAAACTGGACAATACAGACCGACTTGCATCAGCCCTTGCTCTTCAACAGGCTGGATGATGCTCCAATCAATGTGCGCGTAGCATTGCCTATACCGAACTTGGCAAGCGTGAAAGCGATTACCATTTCACCCCAATTGGACCGTCTGTGGGCCGGGTCCAATATCTTGAAGACCATTGACGCGTTTGTGTCTGCCACGTCCCTTGGACCCGATGAAGTTATCGGATATTTCCGAATTAATGCCAGTGAAGCCATTAGCTCAAGTTTTGGGTGGTTGGCTTCGTGGGTGAGAGCGAGTGAGAGAGAAAGATCATCATAATTAGCCCGGTGAACCCATGTCGGGGAGAGCGAGTCTTCCTTCTTGTTCCTGTTCTATTCTGTCTTCTCGATTTCCATCGTTCGTTTGGAGATCGAATGCACACTCACTCACTCATTCACTCACTCACTCAGAGACAGCAGAATCGAGCAGGCAGCAGCGCAAAAGAACCGAGGCTCCATCCAACTAGGTAGCGGCACATAGTAGGTAGGTACATAGATCGTGTGAAATTGATCCTAATGGCCTGCCAACATGACAAATTTCCAAGGAGCCCTTCATATTCTGAGAAAATCAGAAGCCAACTCACTCCAGGCCTTGAACTGTAAGGAGACCAAATCTGTTGAGCGGGGATACACCAACCAATAAGAATAAAATGATCTGAATTGCAAATTCTGAACATCATAAGTAAAAAAAGGGGCACAGCCAGGATCAAGTAGGAATGTCAGCAAGTTGATCGCAGAGATTGGTCTTTCTGGATCTCGCTCGATCGAGAGCTGTGTTTTGATGCGAGCTCCATCGTTCCCAGGCATGGATCTCCAGCCAATGGCCAATCGACCTATTGGTTTCGTTGGGACTTTTTCGACAGTGGATCGATCAACGAAGCGAAAGGTAGCGAGAATTAAATGAGCAAAAAAGATCATTACCAGATTTGAATGAGGCGAGTGGTCTCTCTTTCGCGGCTCCTTGGCACCAACCACACCGCACTGAGAATCACACTCCTCATATTGTACTACATACATACCTAGCACTACAACTACATACGAATACGTGCGCTGTGGCTAGCTATAGTGGTTTATTAGTGTGACTTCTTCTTCTTCTTCTTTTTCTTCTCCTCCTTCTCCTTCTTCTCGTTTTTCTCGTTCTTCTTCCTCTCTCCTCCTTGTTCCTCCTGCTCTTGTCTTTCGCCTCGTTCAAAGTGAGATATCTGGAACGGGGAAAAAACCGCTCCGCCGAGTTCGTTTCGTATGCACGTACATCGAACGGGCCTTGGCGGATGGTGTATTAGTACTACTAGAACAACAACAACAACAACAACAACAACTGCAACAACAATACTATTATCATGCACTGTGCGTATGTGCGTGAGGCATGGGAAATTGATTCAGAGTTAATTATAGGCTTTGTTTCAACTTTCAACCAAGGGATGAACAATCAGCCCGTGCATGTTTTGTCTTGGCCGAGCAGGGGCAGCAAATTTCGAGACAAAATGAAGAGTGAAGAAGTGCTAATGATGTTGAAGAACTGATGAACAGACCAAGTAAAAAGTATCATCATCGGAAATGGAGCATGATCGACGCCATGCCAGTGGATTGGATTGGAGTGGATTAAGAGCATTTTCTAGGTGGATTCTCAATCCAATCCAATCCAAGTAACAACGCCACTTTTAGAGCCAATTTGGAAAATGAGCCGGGCTTTTCAAGGCTCAGGCTAGAAATCATTACGCTGCTTTATGAACCCAAGGCAGATGCGAAGGAATCCTGTTTGCTCGAGTGAAGTGGAGAATGCTTTTACGCGAAAAAAACTTTGCCGCATTGTTTTGATGGATTAGTTCTGAGCTGCTCGGCAGTGTGCTTATCCTTTGACTGACTGACTCACTCACTCACTTTCTCACTGGTCGATGGGCGGGGTGGTTAGGTCCTTCATGCGAATAGCGCTTTTTGTCATCCAGCTCCTCTTTCGTTCTCATTTCCATTACCATCCATGCCTACTATCCGTCATCAACTTCAATAATTTAAACCCATCTCAAACAAAAGAGGGCTGTGCGTTGCAGGCAGTCATTTATTTGTTCTGAACTGCAATAGGCTTGAGCTGAGCGAAGCCGATTTGGAACAGTTTTGTAAGACAAATTCGAGGGCCAATTCAGTTCCTCAGCACTTCGAGTTACTGCATGTACATGTGCATTGTGGATGCTCTAGTGTACATCCAGTAATATGGCCTCTATGGCTATCCACAGTTGGCTTCAGCTCTGGACTGGAACAAGTCGGTTTTAAATGTAGAAACCTTCAAGTCCTCAGATAATATAAAAGAAAAAAGAATGACGGAAAGGCAGATCGAGTCTTTTCTCCTAATGATGGTCCAGCTTCCACTTTATTGAGCACTATCAGATCCACGTTATGGTGCGAGAGGTATGATTCATGTGGACGTTGACTTTGCTTCGGCGGCAAATTGAGCTCGGTTCCCATCCTGCTTTTTGAAGACGTTTCGTCCAATTTAGACAGGATTCTGGAGCTTCTCCCGTCACCGCCTTGTTCCAATTCTCGCATACATCGACACATTGTGGTCCCAAGAGAAAGAGTGACAAACATCTATGATACCATTGCTACTACGACCACTTTCATTGGGGCTGAGACCCCTGATGCTGATATTACTACACCACTTGCTACAGCTAGCCAGTCAAGGCTGGTGGCGGCCATGGGGCTTTTTAGTGGACTTTGGACGTTACCTGGGATCCCCGGACTGGTGCTGTTCATTCATCGCGTGTTACATCCATCAAACCTTACCATCCACTTTGCTCTTGGTCGGTCTCAGTAGTGTTCCATCAGAGCATAGAGACTGCTCGCTCTCTATTCCACGGACAGCCACCCACCCGAGACTTCGAAGCTATGGCAATAGTACGTAGTCGTGGTAGTTGTGAGATACTCGCCCAGTTGGCTGCTCAGTGCTCACCCTACCACGGTCGTTGGTGGAAAATGCCATAAACTCGGTACCATTCTTCTCGGGGGTGTACTACATACTCCTGATACACTGCACATAGCATAATGTATACTAGTAGTACAGAGTAAGAGCGGAGGAGAATGACAGCCTGGCTGACTGACTGACTGACTGAGTGATTGCCTAACCTCTCAGAAGGATAAAGAAGGCTGTTTTCCCTGGAAATTCTTCACTTCCACTTAAACTAAGACCTAGCAGTCTAGCAGTGTGTATCAAGTCGACTGTAAACTGGAGAAGAAGAAGAAGAAGAAGGCCATAAGGTATGAAGAGAGAAGGTACCGAGCGATTGTTTTCCTGCCTCGCGCCTTACGTTCAACTTCTCCACTGTAGGGACAAATAGCCTTTGGACCTAGTGTACGTACTCGTAGATGTGGAAAACGATAAAACTGTGCCCGTAGTAAGCCAGACAAAGATATGGCTAGCCAAGCTGGAGATGGCTGACATGAAAAAAGGCCACACACTCTAGTTGATGGCTTTTGGCATGACACATTTTTCTTTTGGTTCAAGCCTTCCAATAAAATTGGATCGTCACTTCAAGTGGAACCTTTGCAATAGATGAGAGACCTGAAATGAGCTCAGTCAATCATATTTGTCGTTTCAAATACTAGTTTATCATGGCGGCTTCGTGTCTTGTTCTCGCTTTCCCAATGCCTCCCAATGCTCTTTCTGTCCGTCTCTCTTTCTCTCTCTTTCTCGCTCTACACTGTGTCTGTTTGGTCCACTGCGGGTTTTTTGACTCTTCCTCGCTCCAAGACAGTTGTTGTTGTTGTTGTTGTTGTTGTTTCATTCTTCTTCGGTCTTTCTAGGTAGCCCAGTTTCGGGTTCGTTGTTCATCTTAGTCAGACATGCCATCTCCTCCTCCTTTCCTGCTTCGTCTCCGTCTTTTCGTTCGTCATGGGTCCCTCCTCCTCTTCCTCCTCCTCTTCCTCCTTCCTCCTTCTCCTTCTTCACCTTCTTGTCTTGGTTCCCTATTCTCTTGTTCCAAAGTTTTTCTTCTCTCCACTCTCCCAAGGTTCTGGGAACAGCAGTCACTTGGCCAACGGCACAACGTGGTTGTTCCGTCTTTCACCTCTCCTCCTCCTTCTTCTTCGTCTTCTCTTCCTCCTCCTTTTCCTCCTCCTCTGCCTCGTCTTCTTCCTTCTTCTTCATTTCTCTGAAAGTGGCAGAGAACGTCTGGTGATCCTCCAATGATTCTCAAGTTTGGTCGATACCTCCTTCTCCTCCTCTCTTCCTTCTCTCTTTCGTTCTTTCAATGCATTAACAACGATGTTCTCCCTAGAGACTTATCACACCATGAGAAGCAGAAAAAGGTCGAGTGTCATGCGGCTTGTTCCCTTCTTCCTTTGGCGGTTCCTTCGCCTACGCCTACCAGTCACCCTTTCTCTGGGAATGACAAGTCACAATGAATATTTCTCGACTCTTATTCAGATAGTGTAAAGCACACACGACCATTGGATGGTTCCTCCCGGGACGCAAAGGAGTAAACGAGGATTTCAACTCCATCGCAAAGTGCTAGTTTTTCATTCCCTGCTTTCTTTCTCGTTCCAGGAATGGAACGAATGGAATCATTAATATTTTCGCCGAGTTAGCCCAAGCTAGCTTATTTTCAAGACGTAGAACTGCAGTGAAACAGATTGGTGCACTTTCACATTTCCTTGCTCAGAATTAGGAGGATCCTAGTCACTTTGCAACCCGTGTTGATTCATTTTTCTTCTCAATCAAGTGTATTTAATTCAGAATGAAAAAGCCCTGAACTATCTGTTTCATTCGTCTACGTACTTTGTCCATGTTTTTCCCTTTTTGTTGGCTATATCGGAAAACATCCGTGATGTTGATGTTGTTTTCCGGATTTTCTAGTCTTGAGAAGCTCTCAATCAGTAGTTACTAGCTCTTGTGGAGGCTGACTTAAACGAGAGGCTCCCCCAGTTCCAGACCTCGACGTGAATTGCAATTCCCGTTCCATGAGGAGTTCTGCTAGTCCTGCTATAAAAAGGATGTTATCATGCAATCTCGACATTAGTGCTGGCATGCTTCCATCATCAACTGGAGAGAACGGAGAGGTGTTGTTGTTGTTGTTGTTGTTGTTGTTGTTGTCGTCGTTGTTGCCACTGTTGCTGTTGTTTGCGTTGTTATGAAGCTGGCTGCCAAGCCTGACAGCACCACCCATCCAAGCTTGCGTTGTTGTTCCCTTTGCTTTGACATCATTGCTTTCTGGGACAGCCATCCTATGTAGAGTGAGAGTCCATGATGAATGTTGCACTGTCGTTCAATTTGAACCTCACTTATCTCGGTGCAAGTAGAAAGCTAGCTGAATAAGTGTTCGGCAAACAGATTGGAAGCAAATCCAAGGGAGAAATAAGCCAACCAAGCCACGAAATGACGCCGTACAAAGGGAAGGCAAATTCGCTAAATTGAAGCGACGAGAAAGCACCAAATGATTGTCATGAATATTGGTTGATGGTGATGGATACCTGTCGTTTACACGCAAATGTACTCAACACATCATGTAGTTATAAAGTCCTAACGTCATTCAAACCATGATATTGTATAACAAATGAGTTACCTAGAAGCATCCGTATGTAGTATGCATGTATTGAACAAAGTGGCATTGAAACCTTTCCTTTTTGCCGCCCAACAACGTTGTACCTACTGTGTAATGCTTGGCATACAGAAGAATCGACCTTATGATAAGGCCGACCTTGTGAGGGTTGATGGTACCGAACGCTCTCTGAACGTGATAATAGCCCAATGACAAGGAGGGAAAGGAAGAAGCAAACCATTTCAATGTACTCGTACTTCATGAACAAGAACAAAAAAGCCAGATCTCAAGGAGTCATTATGTTGTCTACACACGGGTGGAAAAAGAGCCAGAAGACTTTGACGAGGGGTGCATGCATGCATCATCTAGATTCTCATCATTTGAAAATTGGTACTCCAAGTTTCACGCCTAATGAAAGATAATACGCCAAGGGGACCGGAGGCGAGGAAACAACGATCATTAAGATCATCGTGATCCAAAAATCTCTCTCCCCCCTCATCGTATTATTTATACTGCTAGGCCCCCTCCCTCAACAAGATCAAACCAGGCCGAACTAAATAAGTCTCCTCTCAAAAAGTCAAGGGAGCGAGAATTGGTTCATTTTAAACACAAGCCCAGCCAGATCTTGAATCCACCACTATCCTCCACTATGATGATAAGAAGCTTGAAACTGGAAGCCTCTTGTTTGATTTTTCCTGCCAAAACGTGGCGATAAGAATTTGGGAAAATAATGCCAGTCTATGAACCTACTCAAAGATAGGCTTAACAACTGCATTTGAAGGCAAGGCCGAGGTTATACGTTCCGAGTCTGAAAAAATGAACGGACCATGGCTCTGAAGTGAGTGGCTTATTTTGATAATGATTCAAACCGAAGAAGTCTGCACGCGTTTGCTGATCACCTTGTTTTCGTTTAAGAAAAATCAGTTATCCTTGTTCTAATCCTAAATGTGTACAATGGGAAAACGATATACCTTTGGACTGTCATCGTTGATTGGAAATTTCCCGGTGCTTCTCTTCGACGACCATCGCTGGCTCAACACTACATATTTGACGGTGGTATGAATCGGCTCTTTACGCAGCTTGTTTTTCAAGCAAAACTGAAAAGTAGCCAAGAATTGCCTTTGTAAGCCTGCTGATGGATGGCAATGTTCTTGTGCATTTGGCCATTGTATGCAGTGGGTACACTAATCAATAAAATTAATTATCACTAATTGCATTCGATTGTTGAATTAGGAAGAAATACTCGAGTAGGTTCTTTTGCGAGAGGCTTGTGAAACGATATGCAGTTCCAGTCGAATATTTACCGTTGTGTCCCTTGTCGATGTCTTTCATTTTTCATGGGCTCGAAATCGACTTTTTGTTATTCACTTTTGCCAATTGTAACAATGATCCCTCTTAGCACTGGAATCTTTTTTAATCAAGACAACGAGATTCAACCGGCTAATTTCAAACGAACGTACTAACGATTGAATTGAAAGAATTTTGCTGTGCTTTTACTTGCAACATCCGTACATAATGACATAAATCATGTTCGTGGTTGATTCAATTCTCCAATAGGTGTACACTGGCTGTAGTCGCCTTGGCCGTACAGCAGTAATGACATAAATCATGTTCGTGGTTGATTCAATTCTCCAATAGGTGTACACTGGCTGTAGTTGATTTTTCTTCAAAAAAAAACCTTAGTATTCAACTCATTACTCAGTTATGACTAGCTACCGTAGAAGTCACTTGATTAGTGATCAGAGCAAAAATCAAGAAGTACACACCTACCAACAGCTTGTGTGGGTAACTTCGTGTATACAGGTGATGCAGTACTCTACTAGGTCGTATAGATTGATGCACCATGGCAATTAATACACACGCTCACTTATCCTTCACAGTCCAGTGTATGTACGAACGAGAACGTATATCTACTTACTATGTAAATAGTAAG
>NC_081447.1:9272427-9281895 GCF_007210705.1 Tigriopus californicus | reverse complement strand
ATCTACTTACTATGTAAATAGTAAGTCGTCCTCTACCCAATTGCCTTAATTGATGGAGGGGCTTTTAAAGTTCGATTAAAATAAAACGCAAATCTCTTTTCCTTTGTTCAAGATATCGGTTACTTTTCTTGCGGTTGTTTCCATTAATTGGCTGATGATCTGGTGTGTGGAGTGGGAAGCTGGTGTTCTGTCTATAGCCTCCTATTCATCACTGGCATATGGCCTTATTCGTCGTGCTACTCGTCACCCATCCATCTACATATCCATCCGTCCATCCATCTATCCGTTCTATTGCCTACTCTAAGTATGTACATAACTCGTGCACAACTCCACACCGAGTATTCTACTATGTAGGTACATACGAGTATGCAGCTCCTTGGACTAATGCTTCGAAACGATGATCAGTGAGCACCTGGCAATCGAGTCATCCTGGAGGAGCATGCCTAAGCCCTTCTTCAGATCCATCTGAACTCCTGCTCGCTGCTCAGGACCTAACTAACTCACTAACTAAACACGTACATAACTAGCTAGCTATTCAGGCATGGCCCATGGGTTGGTTGGTTGGTGTCTTAAGAACGTACGTGTACGTGTGTCCCTCACCTTTTGTTGGACACACGTTTCTTGGCACTCCTGATTCAATGTGCATTAGCTTAGAACACACATGGCTTGTGCCTCGGGAGGAGAGCATGAGCATCACCATACTTCGGCGTACTTGATCAGCCGTCCGCTTCTGTTCGTATCTTAAGGGGAGACAAAAAACTGAGCCCAATTTTTGCTTTCATTGTGTGTGGAAATTGGGCAGAATTCGTGCGTTCCCGAGGCCTCGAGCTCGAGCTCGTTAATTGGTCCCTATGATCACGTATGAGATCAGGTTAAGCAGATGCTATTGACCACTTTGTTCCTCGCAGAAGGATGCTCATTTGACTTGCTCATCCCGGTATCTCTTTGGGTCTGGCTAGGGGTTAGGTGCTGGGATTGGGTTTATCTAGACAGCGGTCTGGTCGTTGGATGGAGGGACATGGTTGCTGTGAACTCAGTCGAATCGGCGGGCTCTTCTCTGTTAGATGTCTTGACATACCTTCTTGAGCTTCTGTTCAAAAGGCTGCTTCGAGATGAAGCCTCGCCATCATCTTAACATTCCGTCACCGGATTCCGAATGGTGATTGTTGTTGCTGTCGGTGTTAGCAGGCCACCAAGATGGTTGAGTGAGCCAACTTCTGGGACAGCTGGCGGAAAAGCCAGATAAGAGAGGAGCGGACGTAAAACCGAGATTGAAGGATTGCGCTTTTCCTGCAGCAATAGCAGCAGTAGATCTCTTCAAACAACATGAATGTCTACGAACTCATCAAACATTCAAGATGACGAGCTCATCATCTCAGTAGGCATCAATTCTCGGGCTGAAATACGAGACTTTTTTGGTCGGGCTTGACAGTTGCTTTTTTCTCATTGCTCTTCGCGTTCGTTGGATGTTACTTTCAATTCATGCTTCCTTTGATCAAGACGAGTGGCTGTTCAATCAGTTTCATCGCCGTCCCCTTCTCCCCACGTGCTGCCCTTTTCTTTAGGAATCCAAAATGTTGAGAAGTGACAAAATCATGCTCCTTTTCTTAAGCCTTCAATCTCAAATTGACTTGGAATGTGCTCAAGCACTTCAAGCCACTCATTCGATTGATTTGGAACAAAATCCCTGAACTTGACACAGAAAACCATCCAACGGACATTCCTTTTCCCGACTTGGAGCAGCAGCCCCATAATCCAGTAGTTCAAAGCTGGAAAGCTGGATGAGAAGGATGGATGATGTTGATCAAGCCCCATTTCCAGGTATCAAGGAATTAAGGCATCAACAACACTATTGGTCCTGGTGGAAATGTGTCTGAATTGGGTCATTGCCCCAGCACTCTCACCCACCCCTCTTGGCGATTGCTCCTTGGGTTTCGGTCGAGTCTAGACACAACTAACTACAAATTGCAACTGCAACTGCTCAAATGAGATTTACGAGAGGTCCTACGACTTCTGAGGTTCTAGTCTGATCTTCTACGTATACTGTTACTATTGTATTTTGGGGGTTGAATAATGCAATGATCGCAGATCGAGTATTTGGCCCCATATTCCAAATGATGCGTTGGCTGGAGCACGTTATGGTGGATCTGCCTGTTTTCAAGGATCGATGAGGTCGCTTGAGACTTGATAATGAGGTTAATGTCGAGTTTGAATGCATCGGCACCCACTGTTCATCGATACTCTTTGGGTTGGTACGTAGATTGCATACAAAACATCTCAAATCACCGATCTGAAAAGCGATTCTTGACAAAGTGCCGATTATGACAGTTCTCGAAATTTATTGGAGCCATCATTTGGAAACACAATGGATCTTTATTTCCACTTGAAACAAGGAGAAATAGGTCTACAGTACATAATGTACGTATATGTATGCAGCAGGTCATTGTCCTTATCTGGCCTCAGTTTCTTAGTGAATAGATGGAGCATCGATGTAACCTGGCCCTCGCCCTCAGTCCAACATGTTTCGTTCTATGTTTACGAATTGTCCAGACATCGTTCAAGTCTGCGAGGATTGGCACTGAACGATATTTGTTTTTGAAGATGAGTTAGAAAAGTGGAAAAGGGGATTGGCCAACCTTCGAAATTGTGGCTCCATATTTTTCAAGGGATGCAAAACAAGCCGATCCGCCCCATGTGCATGTCAATTAAATGCCATTATGATGGATCCAATTCTTGGCTTAGAATCACCTTCGGGCGGGTGTACTGTACCCACGTCTCTGGGATTTTCTTCAAGTCCAAGCAAGTCCCACCATCATCACCACCACCATCAACACCACCATCACCAGCACCATCACCGTTGGAAAGTATAGCTACTGTACAGTACACCTTGGAGTGCTTACGAGGCGCACCGATTCATCTTCCGAATAATGACAGGCTTTATTTGAGGAACATGACGATCATGTTTATGCATCAGATGGGCATTGCTTTTACGTCTGCAATTAAAAGTGCGTTGGGCAACAGGCTGCTGAGGCTGCTACTGCTGCTGCTGCTGCTGCTACTATTACTACTACTATTGCCGTTGTTGAAGTTATAGTTTTGTGTAGTTGTTGTAGTTGTTGTTCCAATGGAACATAGTTGAGTGTGCATCGTCAAGATAAAAAAGTTATCAGGCCTGGCATTTGAAAGTCTTTCTTCCCGCCCCTCGGTTGGCTACGTTCATCGTGCACCAGTACTTCTGCATCTGTATTAACAGCAGTTCGCTTGTCGTCGTTGTTGTTGTTGTGGTGGCTGCTCCTTCTGCTCCAACTGCTGCTTCTGGCGATGATGATGAGGATGATAATCCAAGTTTTAATCGCAATTTTGTATGGTAAAATCAAGTAATAAAATAATTGCAGTGCATTTGATGAGAGAGTCTTTCTCCGCTGGAGAAGATGCATGTGCGAATCACTCACAAGTCGATTGGCTTCCCTGACTGACGACATAACTGCCTGACAGCCTGACATCCTGACAGCCTGACAGCCTGACTGGCTGATAGCTTTTTATATGTGTACGTATAGCACTGTGAATATTTGCAATACCTCTCTCCATTCATCCCCCTATCCATCGACCGGCTCACATTCACACACGAGGTTGGCGGATTATATAAACTGATTAAATGCAAGCGTTCATTCATTGGGCTAAATGGCCAGTAGAACGATCCATTGAAATAAACCATATTTATGGCCATGGAAATGCATGCATTCAAATGCGCCAAAATGCGATGTCCAAATTTGCCAGCCCAGGGACGGACGGACGGACGGACGGACGGACGGGCGAACTAATTGATCCCAAATACGTAGATGATCGGATAGCGAGCTTCACGTTTGTTGGCTTGGGGAACTTAAGGTCCAAATCCAACGGTCGGGTATACATTCTGGCTTACATACTGCGGGTTCTCACACACATGCATAAGCACATAAGTTGTTCATTCAGGAACCAATCATGACCAAAGCGGAGCACTTCAAGCTACGCAAGTGGGCTCTAAATATCCATAAGATTGTGTGCATCCAGCAATTTCAAGTGAACGAGTGTGCTAAAACTTCATTGTGAATAGAACAGAATAACCAATCGAGAATCATTAACCCAAGAGAGGAACTAATACCTCATGTCAATTAAATGCGTCCGGAGAATGGGTGGCTGGCAAAAGTCAATCCGGACACCAGGAGGTGGCAAGCACGTCCCGTTCGAATTTCTTTGCCTTCACCCCCCAATGGTTTCCTAACTTCCCCGTATCCTGCCAACCAAAATGATCCATCTCAGCCAATTTTGTCCTGGCGGGGTCTTAGTACAATTTAATGCCCATATGAATAGAAGGTCATTTGCTCACTCATTGGAGATAACCGTAATCAAAGCTCGAGTTTTTTTCGACGATGAAAGCCTCTAATGTCGCACTAAAAAAATGACCCTGTTCTATTACGATCAATATCGTTAAGTCGTCGCCCAAGATAGAGTATGACACATACCGGGGAATATCCTTTCCGCTTGGCATTGGCTTTGTTGTTAACGCTGTAATTAGAGGGGTTGATCCAAATAGAATATGAATACTTGTCTTAAAGTCTAGAATCATTGCTATCCAAGAAGCATCTCCCATCAAAATTAGGTCAAAATCTTTCGTTCAGGTGTTGCAATGAGGTACTTTTTTTCGGCCCTCATTTTTGTTTGATTCCATTTGATAATTTCCATGTAAAAAAGATTGACTCGCTTCACGGCGAGTGACGTTGGCCACTTGATGACATCTCCCATTGTTTAGAAGGAAGGGGGGGGGGCGTGTGGCTTGAGTTGCCCAACAAAAAAAAGTATTACATATTTATCTGTAACCAAGTACAGTCATGGCAAATCTGAACCCAAGAAAATATTATTAACTTATTAAACAACATACCATGCAGAATAACCAAGAACATTGAGAGGCCAGGTACCTCCATCTAATACTAGAAGGTATACATTGTAACTCATGTAAATATGATTTAACGGCAAGAACCTCTTTGCCACACTGTACGTGCATGCACAACAAACCACTCAAAAATCACTGGATGTCCTGCTCAATCATACTTGGATGGATCTGATATTGATTTTATTTTCCCCTTGTATTGATAAAACCGGTGAAGACCAGGCTTGTTTTGTCCACTTCATAATCCTGTGGACTGCACTCCATTCATCTCAGGCATTGAACAATGGGCCCCCGGCGAATTGTTACTTTTTCAGGGTCATCTTCTTCCTGAACCTCTGCGCCAAAATAATACCGATCTCCCACCATTGCGACGTTTTGTTCGTGAGAAAAACATTTTTCCAAAAGCCAGATGGAAGAGTCCGAAAGACTTTCCAAGAAGATTGGAATATTAATTAGGCCTTGCAGTTTCAATAACAGTGCCAACATTACTCTTAAATACTGGCCTTACTCCATGGCCAACTTGGCTCGATGAAGATGTCTTCTAGGCGTACGAGTGACATTGTTAATGGTGATGATGATAAAGATGCGTACTTGGAAGTGGATGGACCTTGAAGGTGACAGTTTACGGATCCTTCAAGTACCATTAAGATCGGTAAAAACACTGGCTTTATTCAAGATGATATTTACAGAAATTTGGATAGTGGAAGTTGAACCTTAATGGAGGGATAAGAAATTCTTCCCCTGACCTTGTGGTCAGTTTGAAAACGGAAACGATCTCGCTGATCATGGCATTGTCCATTGCAACCGATAATTGTGAGAGAAATGAATGTGTCCGAAATCGTAGAAGCTTGGTAATCCTTGATTTGTCTACCTCTCTAAGACGTCGTATTAAGACCAAAGGCATTACCAAGACACGCACACATATTTGCATAAGAAGAATACTACGCCTGTCGATCTGTTCGGCTGAAGCTAATTCGTACGTACACAAAGTACTCTATAGGTACACATACCGATGAGAAACTACATATGCTTACTGGTATTAGGGTAAAGGGCGAGAAGACTGGTATCTAAGCGTACGTTGGGCTGGATAAACCGCAGACTGCACGGTAAGTAGGTACTTATAATTACTAGCAAGCTTGGGAGTTCTTGGATCCTCCATAGTGGGACCCGAAGTCACGCCACGTGGAGCACCCAAGTCTGTCTGTCTCGACGGACAGACCAACTTTCGCTTTTTCGCTTTTCTTTTTCTTTTTCTTTTTATCATTGTTATTGTTGTTGTTGTTGTTGTTGTTAATGATGAAGCTGGGGCTGAGGTGGATGACCATGGGTCTTTAGCCAACATCTGGTTTCTTATACTACTTGGAGTAGTGGCGGCACTATGTGCGGATTTGACGATCTATCTATCCGTCTATTGATCTAGTGTCTATGTACATCGAGTAACCGGGGTTTAAGTAAGTCACCGTCTAAGTTTCGGCCTGAACGAGTGAGCATGAAATGGAAATGATCACATCCACACACACTCACAAACACACTCTCACAGACATGCCGACATCCACCACGATCACGATCACTGCGAGGAGCAATCCTACCCCGTACGTCTCAAGCATATAACGATTGAAATCCACGCTTGAATGCCGCAGTAAAATGCTTTTTATTTCGAAAATTTATGATCTTGATTTCATTGAAAATTAGTGTGAAATAGACTTTGAATGCAGTTGTTTTATGATCTTTGGCACTAGGATGGAAGAGGGAATAATGTCATCGCTTCACCCAGATAATATGCAGACTGGCTTCCTCCACTTCGCTTACGGTTTGCATTGCTGTGACTATTACACCTTGGTCAAGGAAAACATGTCCAATGTCCATGCAAAACTATCGAGTAGCACACATTATGTACGTACGACCACAGTTGTGGATTTTTCTTCGTAACTCTACTATTTTCCTTATGGGTAAAAGCAAAACCCTTTTACGCCCTTTGATCCGGTATTTCATGATTGATTCATGGGAATGAATGGTCTGTATACTGTCTGTCCTAAAGAAAAGGCTATCTCAGACATCTTTGATAACGTTCATGTGTCATTAATTGGAATGTCGTCGTACAGCATGTTCATGTAAACAAAACACTACACCACACATTCTTGACAGATCCCGCCGCATTTGAAATACTATCCATCGATGGCTTAGGTTTGTTCCCATGATGCAATCAAGTGTGTTTTATGAACATGAGTGACGGCCATGATGCATTCCAGAAGCCCATTCAGGCCTAGGCTTTCTCACTGGCTGGCTTCTTTGCTCGAGAGGTTGCTTGTCCGTGCCTACCGCAATTGTTCACCATGTTCTGATTGCGGCTGGTCGTTGGGGTTGTAAATTGTCATAGATTCGATTTCAGTCCAATTGTCTGGACTCGTTTCTCGCCGCCTCGAGAAAGAAAACAGTCAATGATGGCGTTGGTTGCCATTAAACGACAATAAACATGAGTTCACGCATCTCTTAGTTTGTGCTATGATTACATGAGTAAGTATGAACATAAGGAGTGGGCATCTGACCAGATGCTTAAAAAGGAGGCTTGTGGACCTTTCCTTACGGTATAGTACAATAACCGGCAAGGTACCGTCCTTATATTACGTACACGGAGTATAACGAGGGCAGTCAAGTGACTGTGAGTAAATGAGAGAAAACTGGTTGAAGAGACAGGGGCATCTGATCGATGGGATGTAATTGACCCTTTTCCTCATTATGATTGGCTTCATTCCGCCCCAAATTGCCGGGATGAGAGGTCTGATGAGCGTGAACTTTGGTATATATATTGGTGTACGCAATATTCGTAGCGACGTGTAGCGCCACCAACTCATCGCAGCTTTTCCCAGTATTTGCTCCCATCTACGTAAGGCCTAACCACTCGAGCCTAATCAAGTCATTCACCTGGCTTCATCAGACATCAATTCCAATCAGGATTGCTTCGAATCGAAAGTTGGCCGATATGGATCTCTTCCTTTTGGCCCTTTTTATCCGCAATGAAAATTCACCACCACCACCACCTCCTCCTCCTCTTCCACCTCATCTTCAGTACGTACAATATGATGGTGTCTGGGACCCATCCCCCATTCCCCCGTCATTGCCGGTATCGCTCTACGAACCGTAAGTGGCCATGTGTGTTGTTGCAGTTGTTGTTGTTGACGGTGGGTGGTGGTGGTGGGTGGTGGTGTAGTGGTGGTGATGATAATGGCGATCAATCCTGGATAGAGATAGATAACATCCTTCCTCTTTCTAGCATTTAGATGACACTTGAACTGGTCCGTATGGAACACTAGGTGCACTTAGTCATCGACATGAGCAATCTATGCACTCCCTTGATCTGGCTGGGCCTGTGATTCTCTGAGTGAATCATGGCCTTGTTCACAACAGGTATTTGAAGCAAAACAGCCGGCCTAACTAATCGATCGAGGCTTTTGTATTATATACAAAACATAATGTACACGGTTATTAGTTACAGAAAGCTGAAAAAATCCAGACGACCTAATTGTGACTGTCATAGCTCTTGATTTTTCTTGGACTTTTTGGGTGCATTTCCTTGTGATTGAAAGTCCAATTTAACTTGAAAAAATACCTGTAGGACAAGCTTGTTGTTCATTTGCTCATACTGAAAGAACGGTCTCACCGACAAGTTTCAGACTTTCCTGGCTCCAGCTTTCCAATCCTAAAACCCAATCGAGCTCTATGTTACGTGTGACTTGGGTCTTATCCTATTTCTTAGATAAATATTTGCAGCTCCAATCATCGTCAAGGTGGATAGGTATTCCGTTTGAGGCACCCGGTACAGGTCCAGTTTATATGCCAAGGTACATATGAACACAATCCAGAGTATGAGAGGACACTAAGTTCACCGGGAAAATGAGAAATGTTTCCGCTGCGTGATAAGAAAAGTCCGATTGGGCATGGCCCCTCCTCGCGAGTCCTCTTTGTTCAAATGGCTGCTGATCTTACCTGAGAAGTATTCAAGTTCACATCCTCAGTCCGAGATTTTCTCGTAAAAGCCAGATTTCCGCCGAGCGACAGCTCACGCAGACAATCGCTTTGAACCACCACCGAGATTTCTCATGGGGGTTACTTCCAATTTTCATGATGCATTCAACCATCCATCCATCCATCCATTTAGTCGTCCGTTCCTCCAGCCCTTCTTTTGCCCGTCTCTTAGTCCAAGCTAAGGAGTCCTCCTCAACCCTCTTCTCATGATGCTCCGTGTCTCTAGTAAGTCAGTCTACTAGTGCCAGTCTTTCTTGCTCGCGTTCTTTGGTGAGAAAAAGCTTGGATTATTGCATGCACAGACCAGGACAGTAATAGCTGATTTCCTGTTACCTGTTGTTCTTGAAGCCAACAGCATCTCTCTCCCACTGATGCCAACAACGACTTGGATAACGACACAACCACGACCACGACAACGAAACAAGCAACAACAACACAAAAACAAAAAAAACAAGAACAACAATAACAATAACAGTCTGAGAAGAAGGGATCGTTTGATTCTTTTCTTCTTTTCTACA
>NC_081447.1:9270244-9272376 GCF_007210705.1 Tigriopus californicus | reverse complement strand
TGTAGAAAAGACTAGCAAAAAACAAACGATCCCTTCTTCTCAGACTGTTATTGTTATTGTTGTTCTTGTTTTTTTTGTTTTGTGTTGTTGTTGCTTGTTTCGTTGTCGTGGTCGTGGTTGTGTCGTTATCCAAGTCGTTGTTGGCATCAGTGGGAGAGAGATGCTGTTGGCTTCAAGAACAACAGGTAACAGGAAATCAGCTATTACTGTCCTGGTCTGTGCATGCAATAATCCAAGCTTTTTCTCACCAAAGAACGCGAGCAAGAAAGACTGGCACTAGTAGACTGACTTACTAGAGACACGGAGCATCATGAGAAGAGGGTTGAGGAGGACTCCTTAGCTTGGACTAAGAGACGGGCAAAAGAAGGGCTGGAGGAACGGACGACTAAATGGATGGATGGATGGATGGTTGAATGCATCATGAAAATTGGAAGTAACCCCCATGAGAAATCTCGGTGGTGGTTCAAAGCGATTGTCTGCGTGAGCTGTCGCTCGGCGGAAATCTGGCTTTTACGAGAAAATCTCGGACTGAGGATGTGAACTTGAATATTCTCAGGTAAGATCAGCAGCCATTTGAACAAAGAGGACTCGCGAGGAGGGGCCATGCCCAATCGGACTTTTCTTATCACGCAGCGGAAACATTTCTCATTTTCCCGGTGAACTTAGTGTCCTCTCATACTCTGGATTGTGTTCATATGTACCTTGGCAATAAACTGGACCTGTACCGGGTGCCTCAAACGGAATACCTATCCACCTTGACGATGATTGGAGCTGCAAATATTTATCTAAGAAATAGGATAAGACCCAAGTCACACGTAACATAGAGCTCGATTGGGTTTTAGGATTGGAAAGCTGGAGCCAGGAAAGTCTGAAACTTGTCGGTGAGACCGTTCTTTCAGTATGAGCAAATGAACAACAAGCTTGTCCTACAGGTATTTTTTCAAGTTAAATTGGACTTTCAATCACAAGGAAATGCACCCAAAAAGTCCAAGAAAAATCAAGAAGCTATGACAGTCACAATTAGGTCGTCTGGATTTTTTCAGCTTTCTGTAACTAATAACCGTGTACATTATGTTTTGTATATAATACAAAAGCCTCGATCGATTAGTTAGGCCGGCTGTTTTGCTTCAAATACCTGTTGTGAACAAGGCCATGATTCACTCAGAGAATCACAGGCCCAGCCAGATCAAGGGAGTGCATAGATTGCTCATGTCGATGACTAAGTGCACCTAGTGTTCCATACGGACCAGTTCAAGTGTCATCTAAATGCTAGAAAGAGGAAGGATGTTATCTATCTCTATCCAGGATTGATCGCCATTATCATCACCACCACTACACCACCACCCACCACCACCACCCACCGTCAACAACAACAACTGCAACAACACACATGGCCACTTACGGTTCGTAGAGCGATACCGGCAATGACGGGGGGAATGGGGGATGGGTCCCAGACACCATCATATTGTACGTACTGAAGATGAGGTGGAAGAGGAGGAGGAGGTGGTGGTGGTGGTGAATTTTCATTGCGGATAAAAAGGGCCAAAAGGAAGAGATCCATATCGGCCAACTTTCGATTCGAAGCAATCCTGATTGGAATTGATGTCTGATGAAGCCAGGTGAATGACTTGATTAGGCTCGAGTGGTTAGGCCTTACGTAGATGGGAGCAAATACTGGGAAAAGCTGCGATGAGTTGGTGGCGCTACACGTCGCTACGAATATTGCGTACACCAATATATATACCAAAGTTCACGCTCATCAGACCTCTCATCCCGGCAATTTGGGGCGGAATGAAGCCAATCATAATGAGGAAAAGGGTCAATTACATCCCATCGATCAGATGCCCCTGTCTCTTCAACCAGTTTTCTCTCATTTACTCACAGTCACTTGACTGCCCTCGTTATACTCCGTGTACGTAATATAAGGACGGTACCTTGCCGGTTATTGTACTATACCGTAAGGAAAGGTCCCACAAGCCTCCTTTTTAAGCATCTGGTCAGATGCCCACTCCTTATGTTCATACTCTATTAAGCTATATGGCCAACAAGAGCCGAGGAGGATCAAAATCAAACACATGGAGGGGGGTGATTTAATAAGGAAGCCATTCACTTCACCCGGTTCGATCTGTGGC
>NC_081447.1:9270074-9270216 GCF_007210705.1 Tigriopus californicus | reverse complement strand
GAATTGGTTGCACCGCCGCTAGTACGTAGTAGAATGGGTGAAATTCGGCTGGGCCAAATAGGGGCCAAATGGCGGGATAAATTCAACCATGGCTTCAATATGGAGGCTTGGGAATCGATCCACTCCTGCCTGGCCTAGATCA
>NC_081447.1:9269741-9270043 GCF_007210705.1 Tigriopus californicus | reverse complement strand
AACCAAAGAAAGGTTCATTCGGTGATTTCGGAATCGGGATGGAAAAATTCCACCCGGACAGCAGTTTCTTGGCCAAGAATGATGGTCAGTGGATTCCAGGATGGTGGAAGAGAGAGACCCACTTGCTTGCTTGCTTGCTTGCTTGGTTGCTTGGATGGATGGTTGATGGGTGTTGTTGCTATTACGTTTCGGGATGATTCGCCCTAGGTTGAGCCCTCATTTGTATGCTAAAATGAACAGGGAAAAGAAAAATACCCCACGAAAGTAGAAATTCGTAAATGGAATCCATTTTTTACTCCACG
>NC_081447.1:9260045-9269705 GCF_007210705.1 Tigriopus californicus | reverse complement strand
AGCCCTGGCTATGGGTGGCAAACTCATTTCTTATACCATCGTTACGATTACTGCTCCTACTGCTTCTGCTTCTGCTGCTACCAGGAGGGGCGATGAATGTAAGAAGTCAATTATTTTGACTATTCTTTGGCTGCCACCGCTGACAGAGCAAAAAGCAATGAGAAGAGACAGTAATGAGCACTGATCAAACCAACTTAGTTGTTAGTAGGCTAGTGAGCTTATGAATGTGCACCAGTACGACAATAGCCAAAACAATATGGCACAAGAGGGAATGGAAGTGATGACGACGAAGATTATGAGGATGAGGATGATCCGGGGTGGACGGAAACCTCAACTCAAAAAAACCTTGGTTCAACCCGCTGTAATGATCGACGTCAAATGGGAATGCACTGTATATACACATATACTGTGTGTTGGGTCTCGCTCCACTCATTGGGTTGTTGGATTGGTGTCGCAGGTATGATCAGCCGGAAGATCAATGGCTGCTCGAGCTTTATTTTGAACCTCTTGGGATTTGAATGGAATGTGGTTGGGTGGTTGCGTCGTGGTCAGATCGTGTCAAGGGGACTTTATTGGGGGCCGCCCACCTCCAAGTTCCTGAAGTGTGCATCTCGGTGACATTGATGGGTATCTATCTGACTCTCTTTCCCTCTTTCTACCCGCCTTTTTTCTTGGCTTCTCTCGTGAACTATACTTGCTCTGCAGAAGAGCCGAGATTCCTCCTCTTGCCACCGGCTGGGCTGGATCAAGATTTCCCAAGCCTTCTTCCTACCTCCCTACCTAGTGCTAGCACTCGCAGAACATGAGCTTGAGGAATACGAAGAATGTTCGTTGTAATCCCGTTGCCTCATTCCCTTTTCGTCTCGACTGAACTTGGAAAGCTCAGCGAGACATCAGAAACCCAAGGAAACTCAGGAAACCCGGGTCAGATTGCCCTCATTTTGGTCAAAGGAAGATCATTTCTTGGAACTCATAATCTTTGATTGTCAATCTGAACCTGTCATAAAACAGTATTAAACGTCGATGGCGCATTTCTGCCACAAGAGATTAATTGACTACGCCAACCAGCTACCAGCATTACCACCACTACCACTCAAAAACACCACCACCACCACCACCATCTACGGTTGTTGTTGACGTTGAAGTCGGCGTGGTAGCTACTGTTGTTGTTGTTGTTGTTGTTGTCGTTGTTGTGGTGGTGTCTCTTCTTGTACCGTTATAGCGTATTGTTCCAAACAGGAGGCCGACAAGAATATCGGTGCGATGGCCCCCTGTGGGTGCCTCAAGTGAAAATCAAGAGGAGTAAGCCAACCCACGAGCATGCGGTACGTACGTACATAGACCCCGGCACTGAGAGGAGCACAACCCATCCATCTGTTTGGCCTGATGGACTCCGGGCACTGTGCCCAAAGTGATGCCTTAAACTACCCCCTACCCATTCTTTCAGAAACCGACTGACTGACTGTCAGACTGACTGTCGAACTGACCATTCCATCTCATGGATGCTGAGCACTCTCCTTCGTTTTCTCAGCTCTTTTTTTGACTCAACTGGCACATCCCTGAACTGACCAACGGATTAGGGCTGGATGGTTGTCTACTGCCCATCGACTGAGGGGCTACTCAACCCGGAGGAGGCAAAAAACCACATAAATCCAACCAAAGAAAGGTTCATTCGGTGATTTCGGAATCGGGATGGAAAAATTCCACCCGGACAGCAGTTTCTTGGCCAAGAATGATGGTCAGTGGATTCCAGGATGGTGGATGAGAGAGACCCACTTGCTTGCTTGGTTGCTTGGATGGATGGTTGATGGGTGTTGTTGCTATTACGTTTCGGGATGATTCGCCCTAGGTTGAGCCCTCATTTGTATGCTAAAATGAACAGGGAAAAGAAAAATACCCCACGAAAGTAGAAATTCGTAAATGGAATCCATTTTTTACTCCACGGACATGACAACGCAATCGATCCGAATTGGTTGCACCGCCGCTAGTACGTAGTAGAATGGGTGAAATTCGGCTGGGCCAAATAGGGGCCAAATGGCGGGATAAATTCAACCATGGCTTCAATATGGAGGCTTGGGAATCGATCCACTCCTGCCTGGCCTAGATCAAACCAGATGAATAGAGGGATGGTTGGGTAGGTGATGAGACTCAAGTGTTGTAGGTGAGCCATGGCACATCCCCTACGGTTGAAAAACTCAACCACAGGCTCTCATTGTTTAGTTTTTGGTCTACAACGTATACCCTAGATGTTGTGTGGGCTGTCTGAATGGTTTGATTCTTGATTTGCATCCAACCCTTCCAAGTCGATCATGTCAGGACATTCTTGGTTGGCCAATTCCTCGTCCGCCGAACCTCATCGCTGTACGTGTACCATGGTAATTAGGGGTGTGAGGGTGCTCTGCGAGGTACACACTACTATTGTACTCACAGTATCGCAATGCCGTCGACGAAGTAGAGACCCAAGCCCCAGAATTAGATGGATGGGATGCAACAAGGAAAGATATTCAGGTGTGCCATGATGTGCTGGAATCTGAAGACTGAAGAGACGCGAGGAGAAAATTCGTTGGCAAGGTAGACCTTAATTTTCCCATGTTGATGATAATGGGACGGGTTGAAGTTTTTCCTCCCCGTCTGATGAGACCGGGCTCAAAGGCTCAGAGACTTAGATGGAGTGGAGAGTTAGTGTATATGAATCAGTGGCAATGCCCCCGTTGTCTGTACGTGAAGGCAGACCGGAGTGCACCAAAGACGGGTTGGGGGTTGATCAAGTATGCAGCATGTACTACGCAGTCCACGATGGCTTGTAGAACGTACACAGTACATATAGTATGTACGTACAAGAGGAGGTGCAGACCTCGAAAGCACGCATCGGAATGCAATGGAAAACCTGGGAGCACCTCCAGTTTGTAACATCGTAACGTGTTGGAAAGTTCGGCATACAATTTATTGTCTAGGACGGACTCGATCTTGTAACCAAGATTGTCAATAATTAGGGATAACATCAATCCCAAATTTCCAGCCAAGCAAGGGTGGTTACTTACTGGCACATCTTCCATACCTTGGGTCATCTGACAGAAATGAGGTGGCTTGCCATTTCCTCACTATCCTACATTCATATGCTCAGTTTTGTCATTCATATTTGTTTACCGACTCGTCACAGAACGATGGACATGGGTTGATTGGGTTTTTGGCCGACGGACTCTTCTGGCCCAGCCAGCCTGGAATGCGCCTAAGATGGCAAAGAGAACAATTTGGAATTTATCAAGATTGATACCATCGAGAGTGGCCGAGGGGGGTAAATGAGGGGTTGTCAAATACTATTAAGCTATATGGCCAACAAGAGCCGAGGAGGATCAAAATCAAACACATGGAGGGGGGTGATTTAATAAGGAAGCCATTCACTTCACCCGGTTCGATCTGTGGCTGCAACAGCGGAATTTCGCGCACAATGAATACGTAGGTACACACGTACAGTACTTAATGCAGTCGTAGGTTGCACATCGAGGCCAAAATAACGGGTGGCATCCACGATGTAGCCCATGTCGCGAGAGTGATTTCATGGATGCCAGAAATCTGTCCAATTTGTTCGAATGGGATTAACAACGTAGGTGTGGGATTTTTGAACGCAGAAGATCTCCCGGGTGTCAGGAGGGGCCTCGGTTCAGGCATCGTCGTTCCAAGCACAGGTTGGCGGCTGAGGAAATTAGTTCAATTTGAAATTCCATTAGTCACGCTTGCGTTGCTCATAAATGGTAGTGATAATAATATTGTCTCTCATCAGGGGCTCGCTCGTTCGTTCCTTCGCTCGCTCCTTACCTTGGACTCTCGGTAGCCTTTTGATCATCAGGCAGATTGGAGCGTTCCAATGATGGGGTGATGGGAAAAGACCACACACGCAATCATAGGGCCACAATATGTACAAACTAGTGAGCTGGCTAACCAACCAACCAACCGACCAATCAACCCACCTGAGCCTGAAACATCCGAAGCAAATTTTTCGACAAGGGTGCCTTTTGAAGAAAATGTCGAAAATCTGGAACGACGGTAAAATTCACACACTCGAGGGACATAGGGGCTTGAGATCAGGAGATGATGATGGTGATGATGATCATGACGACGACGGTGATAGTTCACTGGATGTTCATGGTCATGAACATCTAAGAGGAAATTGAAGAGGGGACGAGGGAAACTGAGAGAGGAGGGGAGAGAGAAATAGAGAGGCTGAGATTCTCTTTGGTAGATGCCTACGTATGTATACACAGATGGGTGTAAGGTCTGTCCATGTATTTTCCCTGGACCCAATACGAGAGAAAAGAGAATCATTGACTTTAGAAATCCGATGCTAATAAAGGCTTTCGAAACACCATAATTATTCAACCTATCACATGTGAGACATCTCTTTTTGGGGAGGCATCTCTCGGTTTCTGGTTGACAAACTGCCTTATCATGACCTGAAAAAACGCCACGTGTCTCTCCGTCTGCTCTCCTTCGCCTCCTCCCCCTTCCACTTCTCAAAGAAAGGAACCATGAAAAGAACGACTGGAGAGGCAGGCCAAGATTTCCTTGAAGGTGACGTTTACTTGAAAGACACATCCAAAGATTCTTTATGGAAAATTATAAGTTACGTTGAATCCAACGGATCATGATGGAATAGTTCAGATCGCATCATGAATGATATCTTCAATTCATGTTCTGGTTAATTCACCAAAAGGTTTGGACTAGTCCTTGAATTCCTTGTCGATTAGAGCGTAATCAAGTGGGTGATGAAATATATTTGTCGGGACTGATCTTGGAACCGATCGCTGAAAAACCTTTCGATCTGGGATTTGATCTGAGTAAGTGAGAGTAAGTGACCAAGGCGAGTAAGAAAGCCAGGAGGAGATCTTACCCACCCCATGGATAAGCTCCCTACGCACGTTGGATGAGCCAAATGACCCCAGAAAAGCCTCTCTATCCCACGCACGAATTAGCGTAACGGTTTTCTTTGGGCTTGTGATGTCCTTTGATAGATTTCCAGCTCAAACAACTAAAAGGAAAAAGGAAACTAGCAACTACCTATGTACGTACGTATGTATATACCGGTACATGCGGGTATGCAGTTGGCCAGTTCTCAGCTTTACAGACGCGTTCGGAGGTCGGATTTTCTTAAGGTCCATTCATCCGATCTCCCCATGCAAAGGAAGTATTTGATGTGATGACACAATGCAGTTTCACTCTTTGTGTCTCTGTGTCTCTTTCTTTGGGTCGCCGATTTCTCAGTCAGGAGGAAGAACAATAATCGCCGCCAAGCCAAATAAGGGGAACGACGACAAGAGAATGGGGGAAGCTCACCCAATCATCGGGATCAATATTAACGAGTATTTAAAGCACCGTTGGCCGTATAGGGGGCCTGGGAAAAAAAGAGGTGCTCTGAATCGGCTTCGACTCAGTTCGTTCGAATCGAAGCCATCGTCGTCGTTGGTTTCTTATTCAAGGTGGTTGGAAGCACTCTAACATAAGTTGTGAATGATCTGGAATTGTTCATGGCCTTTGACAGGGGTTATTTGTTCGCCGAGAAGGCAGAGCAGGAGGAGGAGGAGAAGAAGGTATTCATACAGTAAAGCTCATCATCAATAGATTGGCTAGCTCACTTCCACTTCCTTGTCTTTCTCGTTGATCTGACTTGTCATGATGAGCCATCAACAAGTCGCTGGCTGGCGGCTTGTCAAATTTGGCCCCATCCACATGCACACAGAAAAGACTTTGGCCCAAGCATGTCATTATCATAACTCGTATTGTTATTGACATGGCTCCGCCTTGGTCGTGGCGTGTTTGTCTCAGGTACTGTAGGTACACTCGTATAGCATAGCAGCATACGAGAAATTCAGAGACGCATGGTTTCGATTCGTGTGAGAGCCAAAACCATCCAAACCAAACCTAGATGGAGAAACTTCTCGGAAAAAAAGTGTCCTCAAGTTTCCATATGTGTTTTTTTTGCTGGTCAAAGACCTCGACCGTTAACGATCTGACCTCTCGTCACGTCATTGCATCTAATATGATAGCCCATTAGGGACAGACTTGGATGCTACGTGTGATTTTTGGTGGTATGAACCTTGCTTCCAAAAGAGACAAGCTACTAGGTCTGTGGCCAGTGTCCACTGAAAGAGGCACTGAGTGACAGAAAAGGGATATATGATGGCAATTCATCTGGGCTTAGCCTTGAAAGCGGCTAATTAATCTGATGTTGATTTACTAATTGCATTAACGCCGATCAGATCAAGAGGTAATGCGTTCTTTTGTGGCCTGTCATTACCATGAACTTTCGCTGTATACGCCACTCATCGAGAAATGCCTTATTGTCGTTGTTGTTGTTGCGGTCGAGCCATGTGGATGTTTCTTCGCTTCGGATTTAATTGAATTTGGTTGGCATTCCGCAATCCGTTGTGGTGACACTTTGGTCGGTGTGTCGGGTGCTATGTTTCATCTTTCAGCCCCCGTGACATCCATATTGACAGGTATTGGAGAGCGGGATTGAATTATTTCCATTTTCATTGCCAAGCCAATTGCCATATGCATCAGTGCTTCTTCGTCTCTTAGCGTCTCTTAGTGTCTCTTTGTGTCTCTTCATCATTGTCTCTCAGCCTTGGCAAGTTGGAAGTCAACTAGTGGTGATTTGATGACGACACAGCGTTTCCAGATATCCAGGATCATTATTGTCATTCATAGTGGAGGTGGAGTAAGAAGAGGAACAAGAAGCTAAAGTATGCTGTCGGTGTATGTATGTATGTACGTAGATGAGTGAAAACACAGTCGACATCCCTTCTCCACTCGCTATTTTTCTCTGGAGTCCGTCCAAAACTAGCCGATAGAAACTGTGCATGTATGTTTTTGCTGCAGTACTGCATATCTTATTGTGGGTGTATTTAAGTGTATGTAGCCTAAGGTAGGGGAAGTTTGACTAAAGAGGGGGACCAGCCAGAGAAAATATCTAAAACGCTCCAATACATTCACCCACCAGATCATGTTCAATGATTCCGAAAATCTCATGCCAGACTATTTGACGAGTTTAAAGATTCAAATTGGCAACAAGCCTCTCATTTTCCGCCATCATGACTTCAACGTATTAGGTGAACAATGTTCTATGCTCGGTGCGCTCTATGCTAAACCTATGAAGAAACAGAACGAAACGTTTTGTTTTCTAATCCACACTCCCAATCCAACATATTTACTAGGTCCACAATACTACTAACAATATGCATCCAGCCAAGAACAATTGCCCGATGTCAATCCACCCATTGTATTGTACAACATGCCTATGCTTAAGTGATTAATCAATTGTTCTTCAGACCTAAGAACATGTCTATTTTGGATATTATTTACGAGTAGGTTGGATAGATTTCCATCATCATCAAGTAGAGTGTAGTAATGAGTAGATTTTCAGATTGCCGACCAAAAACAAGACTCGCGGGCAATTCACGGGAATTCCCAGAAAAACCGAGAAATGAAAATTAATCTTAACTCCCTATATTAAAAAATACCAATATAAGTGCTATAAGGACAAATAATTGCATGTAACGGCAAATTATGATTCGTGTCTTTCAAAAGCAAGCTTTAAGTATACGTAGGATATCAATTCCGTCGTTAATTGGAGTAATCTTCAGTAAAACTTGGCAGAGCTGAGAAATGACCAGTATTGAAAGGATTGATTCAAAAGCCTTACGTCCAATAACGTGCAAGATATATACTTACATCTTTCTAGAAATCTGCTGAAATGGTTGATTTTCTACTTTTCCATATATTTTAGCTAGCCATTGATTTTGTGCTTCAGGTTATATTCTCATGATGATCCCTAGAATTTCACAAAACATTCACTTATCAAAAAAAATTCCGAGAATTGATACAGACGGTGCTACATTATCTATCATGCCTGATGCATCTTACACAAATCGTTAGGCTTTCTACTTTGATATGAATGACGACAATTTTCAGTGAACTCGTCCAAGGATACCAGATCCTTCAAATACAGGTTAGGAATCATGGTAATAAGTAGAATAGCGACCAGAGTTAGCTGGAGTTCCATCATCCTTACTCGACTAATAGACTTCAGTTGGTTGGGAGAAATGTCGTGAAGAGATATTACTCGGGATGGTTTCTAGTTCTCTATTCAAATGTTGGACTATTTCTTGGGATTTCCCGTTCTCGCTGTCCGAGAAACAAAACTTAGGTTATGAGACAGTCAGACAAACGAAAATGATGGCTCAAATCCAATGAATGCAGCCCTCGTTAGTTGTACCTAGGTACAGTTGCCAGCAATAGGACGTTCAAACAGGACCTAACTAGAGACCTGGGGGTGGTTGGTCTTTGGGTGATTAATACGAAGATTCGCCGTTAGAAATCCCATTCTTTCAATCTGTGTCTGAGGTAGGAATCTGAAGTGACCAAGATTGCGAGCAAACGATGGCCAATCAATGAATCAAGGAATGGTCCACAGAATGGTGGTAAATATCAATCTCATCATCCAAACTACACAAACCACTGTTTTGTTAGGCTAGATATGATGGCCAGAAAATGTAGATGATTGTAGCAATTCATGGGATACGTGATATCCCATTCTGCTCTAATGGCAGAAACATGCTCAACTCAATAAAAGGATAGCAACAACGATCTTTGAGCCGGGGCTTGAAGAGCTGTGCCCGTCAGGCCGCTTGTAACCGTTTTGTCACTTCTTGGGCAACTCATTGCGCGTTGCGTTTTCTCGTGAAATCTGGCTCAAATTCTTCATCTCCTCCCTTGTCTTTTTTCCCCTCTTTCATTTTGATTTTTCGGTCTTTGGCAGAATATGGGCGAACAATGACTCGATCGAAGATGGTTGTTGAATCTAGAGTACCAACGGACCTGGTAAGTGCTGAGATAGGCAAGGTGCCTTAGTTAGAACTGTGTTGGGAACGACCAAGACAACCATGAAGGGATCTGTGGTCAATTGGTGGAGAAAAATTCATCCGATTTTGAGGATGGGGTGCAAAAATCGATTGGAGAGCTCCTTCCTTCTCAGTCAGCACCCAGCAGCCAGTCATCCTTGCCTTGGTCCACTTTACTGTACACTGCTTTCTCACCGAGTCCGCGGCTCCATAGGTACTCACTCCTCCAGTGCAGTCTTTCAGTCAGTAAGCCAGTCAGTCAGTCAGTCAATCAGTTAGTCAGTCAGAACGAGAGAACGAGAGAACGAGAACAGACAGACCACTTGCCGACGGCCACCTGCAGAGTCGGCGAGATTTGCTCTCGAAATTTATGAGCCTAAACGATCTCCTTCTTCTTTGTCGTTGTCGTCGTTGTCGTCGTTTGGTGTTGGCGTTGTCTTTCCATACCTCTTCTTCCGAGTCTTTCTTGGCCATCATCATGTCCTATCCTACTCGCTGACTCAGGACTGACTTTTGCTACGGGGACATCCAAATCCACAAGCGTGTACGTACGTAGAAAACATGCATGCATTGTGCCAGCCCCACGATCGCTCATGAGACTGGCAAGCTTGAGCGGTGCTCATGATAAGAGTTGAAGGGTGGTTGGTTCGAGGGGGTGTTGTTATCCCATTATTCTCACTTTGTCATCAAACAATGAACCCCCCCCCCCCCCCTCGCCTCCCGGCATCCATCTCGCATCATCGTCTCATCATCCACTGACCAG
>NC_081447.1:9259333-9259923 GCF_007210705.1 Tigriopus californicus | reverse complement strand
ATCTCGGCTACTTACCACTATTACTCTTCCACTCACTCCATCCGTGCTCACAACAACAACAACAGCAGCAATAACAGCAACAACAGCAACAAGAGCAACCAGTACCACTGTTCTCCAGAGCGAGTGATGCTCTGGAAAATTGGATTCGGATGCTGACATCGTTACTCGTGTACGTATGTCGTGATGGTAGTGAGCAACACCATCGACCACGTCCACCGCGTCCACTTGGGCGGCCTCGGTTCGAAGAGGTGTGTTGATTCCCAGCAGGTACGAGAACATGGCTCCCGACTTGCTCCGAATCACTCGGCGAGAAACGGAAAGATGGGTGGGATGTGAGAAGCCAGGTGAGAGGAGACAGGGCATCACGGGGCTCAAGAAACAGAGCGTTGTCAAATGATTCATCATCATCATAATGTGGGAACCAGCCGTGATGATCCGCTCACAGATCAGATGATGATGCGCCACTCTTTGTTTGCCAGAGGAGGTGAGGACGACCATGATGGTGATGATGATCATCATCATCATCATCGTCATCAACAACAACAACAACAACAACAACAACAACAACAACCCCTTCTGGCTCATCTTCT
>NC_081447.1:9259094-9259297 GCF_007210705.1 Tigriopus californicus | reverse complement strand
GGCTGATATTGGGTGCGAGCTACCCCCCAAAAATGCCCACCGCAAATTATGATGCTCATTGCTCTGGAATTGAACCGAGCAATGTTTTCTCACGGCTCTACGTGCCTATGTGCCTGCTTGCTTGCTTGTCGGTCTGCCTATCTGTCTGCCCGCCTGCCTGCCTGCAGTTCTATTCTGGCAATCCCGGGCAATCCAAGGCGAAT
>NC_081447.1:9191119-9259058 GCF_007210705.1 Tigriopus californicus | reverse complement strand
ACCTTGTGTTTTTTGAATGCCCTCAGAGCGATACTACTACCACCACCACCACCACCATCAGACACTCTTCTGTCTTGCCCAGAGTGTAACACAGAAAGAACTCTCTACTGTAGAATGTCATGCACACACAAAACCATCCAAACCAAACCTAGATGGAGAAACTTCTCGGTAAAAAAGTGTCCTCAAGTTTCATATGTGTTTTTTTGCTGGTCAAAGACCTCGACCGTTAACGATCTGACCTCTCGTCACGTCATTGCATCTAATATGATAGCCCATTAGGGACAGACTTGGATGCTACGTGTGATTTGGTGGTATGAACCTTGCTTTCAAAGAGGCAAGCTACTAGGTCTGTGGCCAGTGTCCACTGAAAGAGGCACTGAGTGACAGAAAAGGGATATATGATGGCAATTCATTTGGGCTTAGCCTTGAAAGCGGCTAATTAATCTGATGTTGATTTACTAATTGCATTAACGCCGATCAGATCAAGAGGTAATGCGTTCTTTTGTGGCCTGTCATTACCATGAACTTTCGCTGTATACGCCACTCATCGAGAAATGCCTTATTGTCGTTGTTGTTGTTGTGCGGTCGAGCCATGTGGATGTTTTCTTCGCTTCGGATTTAATTGAATTTGGTTGGCATTCCGCAATCCGTTGTGGTGACACTTTGGTAGGTGTGTCGGGTGCTATGTTTCATCTTTCAGCCCCCGTGACATCCATATTGACAGGTATTGGAGAGCGGGATTGAATTATTTCCATTTTCATTGCCAAGCCAATTGCCATATGCATCAGTGCTTCTCGTCTCTTAGCGTCTCTTAGTGTCTCTTTGTGTCTCTTCATCATGTCTCTCAGCCTTGGCAAGTTGGAAGTCAACTAGTGGTGATTTGATGACGACACAGCGTTTCCAGATATCCAGGATCATTATTGTCATTCATAGTGGAGGTGGAGTAAGAAGAGGAACAAGAAGCTAAAGTATGCTGTCGGTGTATGTATGTATGTACGTAGATGAGTGAAAACACAGTCGACATCCCTTCTCCACTCGCTATTTTTCTCTGGAGTCCGTCCAAAACTAGCCGATAGAAACTGTGCATGTATGTTTTTGCTGCAGTACTGCATATCTATTGTGGGTGTTATTTAAGTGTATGTAGCCTAAGGTAGGGGAAGTTTGACTAAAGAGGGGGACCAGCCAGAGAAAATATCTAAAACGCTCCAATACATTCACCCACCAGATCATGTTCAATGATTCCGAAAATCTCATGCCAGACTATTTGACGAGTTTAAAGATTCAAATTGGCAACAAGCCTCTCATTTTCCGCCATCATGACTTCAACGTATTAAGTGAACAATGTTCTATGCTCGGTGCGCTCTATGCTAAACTATGAAGAAACAGAACGAAACGTTTTGTTTTCTAATCCACACTCCAATCCAACATATTTACTAGGTCCACAATACTACTAACAATATGCATCCAGCCAAGAACAATTGCCCGATGTCAATCCACCCCATTGTATTGTACAACATGCCTATGCTTAAGTGATTAATCAATTGTTCTTCAGACCTAAGAACATGTCTATATTTGGATATATTTTACGAGTAGGTTGGATAGATTTCCATTATCATCAAGTAGAGTGTAGTAATGAGTAGATTTTCAGATTTGCCGACCAAAAACAAGACTCGCGGAGACATTCACGGGAATTCCCCAGAAAAACCGAAAATGAAAATTAATCTTAACTCCCTATATCCCTAAAAAAATACCAATATAAGTGCTATAAGGACAAATAATTGCATGTAACGGCAAATTATGATTCGTGTCTTTCAAAGCAAGCTTTAAGTATACGTAGGATTCAATTCCGTCGTTAATTGGGAGTAATCTTCAGTAAAAACTTGGCAGAGCTGAGAATGACCAGTATTGAAAGGATTGATTCAAAAGCCTTACGTCCAATAACGTGCAAGATATATACTTACATCCATTTCTAGAAATCTGCTGAAATGGTTGATTTTCTACTTTTCCATATATTTTAGCTAGCCATTGATTTTGTGCTTCAGGTTATATTCTCATGATGATCCCTAGAATTTCACAAAACATTCACTTATCAAAAAAAATTCCGAGAATTGATACAGACGGTGCTACATTATCTATCATGCCTGATGCATCTTACACAAAATCGTTAGGCTTTCTACTTTGATATGAATGACGACAATTTTCAGTGAACTCGTCCAAGGATACCAGATCCTTCAAATACAGGTTAGAGAATCATGGTAATAAGTAGAATAGCGACCAGAGTTAGCTGGAGTTCCATCATCCTTACTCGACTAATAGACTTCAGTTGGTTGGGAGAAAATGTCGTGAAGAGATATTACTCGGGATGGTTTCTAGTTCTCTATTCAAATGTTGGACTATTTCTTGGATTTCCCGTTCTCGCTGTCCCGAGAAACAAAACTTAGGTTATGAGACAGTCAGACAAACGAAAATGATGGCTCAAATCCAATGAATGCAGCCCCTCGTTATGTGTACCTAGGTACAGTTGCAGCAATAGGACGTTCAAACAGGACCTAACTAGAGACCTGGGGGTGGTTGGTCTTGGGTGATTAAATACGAAGATTCGCCGTTAGAAATCCCATTCTTTCAATCTGTGTCTGAGGTAGGAATCTGAAGTGACCAAGATTGCGAGCAAACGATGGCCAATCAATGAATCAAGGAATGGTCCACAGAATGGTGGTAAATATCAATCTCATCATCCAAACTACACAAACCACTGTTTGTTAGGCTAGATATGATGGCCAGAAAATGTAGATGATTGTAGCAATTCATGGGATACGTGATATCCCATTCTGCTCTAATGGCAAGACATGCTCAACTCAATAAAAGGATAGCAACAACGATCTTTGAGCGGGGCTTGAAGAGCTGTGCCGTCAGGCCGCTTGTAACCGTTTTGTCCACTTCTTGGGCAACTCATTGCGTTGCGTTTTCTCGTGAAATCTGGCTCAAATTCTTCATCTCCTCCCTTGTCTTTTTCCCCTCTTTCATTTTGATTTTTCTCGGTCTTGGCAGAATTAGGGCGAACAATGACTCGATCGAAGATGGTTGTTGAATCTAGAGTACCAACGGACCTGGTAAGTGCTGAGATAGGGCAAGGTGCCTTAGTTAGAACTGTGTTGGGAACGACCAAGACAACCATGAAGGGATCTGTGGTCAATTGGTGGAGAAAAATTCCATCCGATTTTGAGGATGGGGTGCAAAAATCGATTGGAGAGCTCCTTCCTTCTCAGTCAGCACCCAGCAGCCAGTCATCCTTGCCTTGGTCCACTTTACTGTACACTGCTTTCTCACCGAGTCCCGGCTCCATAGGTACTCACTCCTCCAGTGCAGTCTTTCAGTCAGTAAGCCAGTCAGTCAGTCAGTCAATCAGTTAGTCAGTCAGAACGAGAGAACGAGAGAACGAGAGACAGACAGACCACTTGCCGACGGCCACCTGCAGAGTCGCGAGATTTGCTCTCGAAATTTATGAGCCTAAATCGATCTCCTTCTTCTTTGTCGTTGTCGTCGTTGTCGTCGTTGTTGGTGTTGGCGTTGTCTTTCCATACCTCTTCTTCCGAGTCTTTCTTGGCCATCATCATGGTCCTATCCTACTCGCTGACTCAGGACTGACTTTTGCTACGGGGACATCCAAATCCACAACGCGTGTACGTACGTAGAACATGCATGCATTGTGCCAGCCCCACGATCGCTCATGAGACTGGCAAGCTTGAGCGGTGCTCATGATAAGAGTTGAAGGGTGGTTGGTTCGAGGGGGTGTTGTTATCCCATTATCTCACTTTGTCATCAAACAATGAACCCCCCCCCCCCCCTCGCCTCCCGGCATCCATCTCGCATCATCGTCTCATCATCCACTGACCAGATGCTCATTCCAGCGGCTTAATACGTGTTCGCTAAATAGAGAAAACAAGATGATCGGGCTCATCACTCGGAAGCCACGAGGCGAAGGACGGCTTACCACCCTTCGTTCCGGTTGTGAGCCCTAGAACTCCTAGATCTTTCTCCTTCGACAATTGCAGCGCAGGAGCTTTGAGTGCTGGATGTGAGGGTGTCAAACCATGACAGCTTCCATATGATGTCGCGAGCAGCATTTTTCGCCTTAACACTTGGAAACCCGTGCGATCCGATTACAGTGATGGAAATAGAGTTAATCTTGAGCACAAAGTCTCCAGCGTGGCTCGAATTTGAGTGATGAGCTTGATCCATCCGGGTACACAAAGAACCTACCTATGTAGGTACTCGTACTCATTGACAGGCACTGCATACCGTTGGGCAGCCAGCTTTGGACTCGTACCTCAATCCAACGAGTTTGTGCCATGTTGTCCAAATGCCAAAGATGAAGACGGATTTAGCAAGGAGTTGCTAATGCTAATAACTAATAGGTATGCCGCCCATCCAAGGTGGGGTGGGGGGGTGTTTCTGACCTCATCATCCACGACTGACATTGAAAAGCAGGAGGGGCATGCATCCTGCCTTGAGTGCTATGCTTGCTTAGCACCGCAGTACTGCTTGCGACACGTACATACAGCCAAGGGATCGCCCCAAAGTGGACAAAGGGCAGGTGAGGTGACCAGAAACAGATCAAATGACATGGAACCATGTCAAAACAATTAGTAATTAGCCACAGCTTGTCATTGCTCCCCGCCTTCACCTTTTGCCGAAAACGAGACCCAATCTCCTGTTTTCAAGTGGATATTAGGGTAGTCGCAAGAAACATCTGAATCGGTTTTGATCTGTGCCCTATTTCTTCTTGGACCACTCGGCCTGAATGTCAAGTCCTCTGTGAGGGGCTTGTAATTGTGCACGGTAATTAACGTTAACTGAGGATTGTATGATCTGATTTGCATTATTCGAATGCTCCCCTGATTGATCAATAAGGAAATGGAATGCCAGGCTGTTTAGACAAGTGCAAAGGATATAATATTCACGTCCCCGTTTAGGGGAATGCAGCCTCGGTAGACTCTTGAGAATTGAGAAAGAGGTGCAGCTGTAGGTATTTCGGCCAAATTCAACCACCGTAGAAGATCTAGCACCCGCCTGTCTGTCTATTTATTTATCTATCTATCTATCCATCATATCAGCGAACCTTTTTCTTACTACTGCATGCAGTTAGTCACTATGTTCTGCCTGCTCAATAGTAGGTTCGCACTCAGGTGGGTTCAAACATAATTATTTTAAACGATGATGGACTCGCTCTGTTCCGAGGTTCCAAGGTTCCAAGTTTGATCCTGATGCCATAAAAGTCAAACTTGTTGCGGGCTGAATGTGTCTGATTGTGGCTGGCGAAAGATTGAAGAGGAACTCTTCGAACCAGCCAACAATTCCAGTTCCATCGGGATTAGTTGGATAAGACTGTTCTACTGTTCATGGAAGACAATTCTGATTAAGCTTGGCTTCATTACCTATTGTGCCTCTCGTTTTGGAGCTCGATCGGTTCCGTTTGGCCGCAAAGGGCCGGCCTAAATATCATCAAATTCGTCCGCCGCTCGAGCATTTAAGTTTATGGCTTCAAGAAAAATTAGTGTGCATAATGCATAAACTTGAATTTAGAAAATGCTCCACCAAAAAGCCAACCGAGGCATCTCCTTCTGGTTCGTAAATTTTTATATCCCAGTTTTTCTTGCGCTAACGTGAGATTTTAGGGGAAGGCAATTCGGATCCTTTAGCATATATAGGTACTCTAGGTACATCCAACATGCAGCGACGCATTCTCTGATTGAGTTAAGGGATTGAGTGAGGGAACAAAAACGTAACCAAATCTACCAGCCGTCATCAACATCTTCACCAACAGTAGCAATAACAACAACACTAGTAATAAATTTTAAAAAACACACAAAAAGCTCGGCCTTGTCGTACCTGAGCTCAGAAGGGTTCAAAAACAAGGGATTCGGAAATGGATGACGATTTCGGCATCGGGGCTCGTTCCCGATGAATTGCTCCATGATTAGACAAAAAACCTGTGCTTGACCAAGAGTCCCATCCATCCATTCATGCATGGTCTGAGGCACCATGATGATGATGATGGTAGCAATGATGATAATGATGATCAAGGGGGTTTTATTGCCCCCAGGGTTTGTCAGCCCTTCTTCGTCTCGTTCCCAGACTGTGCCACAAACCGTAGATACAGTCAGGCAGGCCTCTCTCTACGTACGTACGTAGTATGTACGTACAGTACATGTAAATAAAAGCATAAAAGCGGCAAAAACAGATCCCTCATGGACTTTTATGCCAAGCTGGAAAATGTGATCAGCTAATTATCTGACATATTTTTCTCATGGAAAGTCAACCCGACTGAGAGGTACAATAGATACCGTACGTATTGTAGGATCAGTGAGTGGATGGTGGTGGAATCTTATTCATGCCGCACTACGTATTCAAGACTCGGCGTGTGTGACAAGAGTCTCTGAACTTCCTCTCAATTCAATTCAGAAATGAAATGACAATGCAAATCACGAGAGGAAAACCAGGAAACCAATGTCCAGAACCTCACGAGATCATGCCACCAAGCACATCAAGATATTTGAACAATTCAAGTAACGACAAGCTATCGGGTGGGTAATCGATTTGTATGATAAAGTGTATTTTAGCCAATGATCGACTAACATATACGTAGTGGGGATGCTTGGAAACGAGCCATACAAACGACCCAACGAAATCAACGCTTCCAATTGCATCATGTGCAAACCTTGATCCAGAGATTTTTGTTGGAACTAGTCAAGAAGCAGAAGAAGAAATTGGCACATGCCTCTAAAAGCAGATGCACTCGTGAGTCTGTCTCGATCAATGTCAATATCATCATCGAGGGAAGACATTTTCGAATCATTCTGTCTTCCCCACACCGGCTCATCATGGTTACTAATCATTTCACTCTTGTAGAGGGACGAGCTGAGCGCATCCGATGGACTTTGTTAGCATGAGGATGGCACCTTGGCACCAATATCAGTCGAGCTAGTCGAGATTTGTTCAATATTCCTCAGAAACTTGGGAGGATGGGTTGGTTGGCCCATGGATTAGCCGATTTTTACCGTGCTTTCAACTCTGTCCACTCTCGCAGTTTTATCCCAATTCGTTTGGTCCTGTGTCTACGACGACTTGTGACTTGCAAGAAGTTATTTCTTTGTTGTTTCGCTCCTCATTTCCGTTGCCGCCAATTGGCAAACAGGTGAGATAAGGTTGTGACTAGTGACTAGTGACGATTAGTGCGTGGGGGTGTGAGTGAGTGAGCGAGGGATAGTGGCAGTAAGCAATGCTTGTTGTTCGACTCATTTCGTTCAGGACTATAGGCAAACCCCAACTCGAGGATGGCTATTAGTAGAGCCCGTCATCTTCGATTCACTCCTCCACCAAGACGTAATACCTACTTACGGATACGGAGTGTGCCCATGTACCTTCTTAGGTGGCTAACTAACCAATAACTTCCCGCTCCACCACGTCTGTCTACCTACCTACCTACCTACCTCTCTACCTCTCTCTACTCGCCCTAAATGGATGGGTGGATGGTGGGTCCAAAGAATGGTTGCGCAAACAGGAGGCTTGCTCTCTCTGTCTCTCTGTCTTTCTCTTTCTCTCCGTGGTGGGTTGACTTCCTCATTTTTATTCTCGGGGTTGGTTGTTTCTCGTCAACCACCAGTTTTACTGTTGAGCCTCGCTAACGCCGGTCTGCTAAGGTGCTCCGTCCAGTAGCTGATAGTGAAAGCAGGTCCCCTTCCATTTCATTTGGCGTCGGTCAATCCCGTGGCCCCCCCTCAATCAGTCCGACCCCATTTAGGAATAAGGACATTCTTGCCAGCTGCCTTCTCGACTTCGTCTTTCTTGGGGCCACTGACATCTATCCACCCATCGTCTTGATATTATGATATTGGTCATTTCATTAGAATTCATGAATTATCTACGAAGGTAACTCGACCTTCCCTGATGAGTGAAGACAGTTTCACTTGATGCTATACAATGAATGCAAAACGTACACACAAGCACACGTACAGTACGTGAAAGTACAACCATGAATGATGATGAGTGTGAACTTGACACTTCTTCTTCAATAACACTAAGCCTCACGAACCCAATGATGATTTGGGTTTCCTTTCCCAAAAATGGATGCATTCGGCTCGGGTGCATTCAATATGAATCTTCATCATCATGATCATCCTCACAGACAAACCTAGGCAAACTGTGTATTTCGGTAACCAGGCGTGGGATACACCATAGATATGGTCCTAATGTATATACGATAAATATGCTCCATGTACTCGTATGTCTTGAAGCGCGAGTTTACCTAGACGTGACATCCGACATCCATAATAGCTTTGGTAATGATCAGAACCGGCATGAAATTAGTCAAACCAATGGGATCGTGAAAGGGCAAAGTGGAACGAGACGAGAAACAAATGACCTTGTGGCATTATTTCATTACACTTGGTAGAGCCAAGAGCCATAAGCGGCATTTTGGGTTTTGTTGTTGACTCTATCTAGTTCCTCTCGTCCGTACTACTATATTTATATCTATGCTCTTATTGCAAATTATATTGTACAGTAAAAGAAAAGCATCACATTTTGAATGTGAAAAATTAATAAAAAGTACAGGGTGTTTGAGTAAGAATGATGTCGGCTTTTGTGCTCCTACTTCATATTTGCGATAACTTCGCAATGGTCAGCCATGTGATAGTTTAACCCAACTCAGAAATGTATGACAAGCGCAGTTTTATCATATTTGAGCTTAACCTTTCGCGTCGATAACTGCCTCAATACGGGGCTTGAAGGGGATACAAACCCTGTTAAGCTCAGCCTAAAATCAGTCGGACGACAACTTTGTAAGCTTTGAGGGAACCCACAGTTTGTAAAGGATAGTTTCATTCATCTTTTAACATTTTCAAACATTTTTTTGCCCAAACCCTCTGTCCATGTGGGATCAAAATGAGCGGGCATTGTACCAAGCTTTCTGCATAGGCATTTTAAAGCACGATGGGCCATGCAAACAATGGGCCAGTCGTTGTGGTGGCGCTTGTCTTACTTTCGATCTTTTTTGCAACGTGATAGCCGCCTCTTCCAAGAAATGATGCGTCATGTTGCCCATTCATTCTTCATTGATGGTCAGGCAAACCCTCTTAGACTATTGTTACCATTTGGTGACATTCATTCTTATTCTTTTGCTTATTATTATTGTTATCATTTCATCTGGAAGTTGCCATTTCACATCGGCTGCTTGTGAACTCCATTAAGAGCCTTGAGTGCCTACAAAGCTTCCATTGGTTTCGTTTTGCACGGCTTGGCTTATCGTGCCACGTTAGAGTATGCTTTGACCATCGTTTTTTTTTTTTGTTGAGATTAAACCAAAACATAACTTGGCCTCAGATTCGTCCGAGCGTGAAAGGAATGAGACATATCCAATGGGTAGGTGAGTGTACGTGGCTCTCTTCATCATCAAATTAAATAGCTGACTGGTGGGCTAAAATGGCCGGAAAGGCTACCTGGCTTCTGACAAAGTAGGCCAATTTCTTCGTTACACCTGACCGATCGTCGGTCTCATTGTTTGTGAGTGTTGTAGGTCCGATTTTCAATCCGTCTGTCACTGAACGCGAATAATTACAGGGCCAGTCATCATGATGATTGGTACGTATTTAACGAATAAACACGAGCCGAGCATCTGTTGGTTGAATGAATCGTGCTGGCGCTCAATGATCTTGAAAACATTAAATCGATCGAGTTTCACTCACATTGGTTGAAGTTAACAGTCTTGGGGAATTACCGACAGCAGGGCCTTGATCAATCTGAGTTATCAAGAGATATGCAAATGTCGTACCGATAGTATCCCTCAACCAGTAACCCCTCAAAACAGACAAAACCTGGCAAAGTTTAGTAGAAATGGGCCGGTTTCTTTTGATTGAAAAATAGCAGTCTGTACAGTCCTTGCCTATACACTGCGCATGTACTAGTACGAGACCAACAACTTCAAAGCTGGATTTGCATGGCTTTCACGGAGTTGATGGTTTTCGTAGCTCTACGCTGGTTCATCTTGACGATCGTGTGCATAAGCAATGAAGCGACAGGCAATTCGGAACAAACGAGTGATTTTCGTAATTGCCGATGGCCATTCAACGATGGATGGATGGATGGATGGATGGATGGATGGATGGATGGATGGATAGCAAAGCCTCTCTCTTTTACTCTCTTCTTGTACTCTCACATACATACACAGGCATTGAATGTGCATGCTCTGTCAGGATATTGTGCATAGATGTTGTGTAAATGTGTTCGATTACACCTAAAACAAAGGAAGTATGTCAGGTTTTATCTTGGGACAAAAAATCCATCTCGCCTGAGTTGGATCCAATGAACGGACGAGAAATGAACTGAGACAAATGACGCTGCTTGTGAATACATTCATTTACCTTGCTTCCTTTCCGCCGGCGGTAACTTCGTTTTGACAGGAGGCCTTTTTATGAGATGCAAATATTAGCCAGCCAAACCGAGCCGAGTGCTGTCCCACTTTGATTGAGCTACACTTAAATACGTATTGCTTTGACGGTATCTACATGTGTACATAGGTTTGTCGATGACTCTGACCGTCGTCCAAATAAAGAGACACTTCTCGTTGGTGCAATTTAATGAATTTCCAAATAGTAGGCTGTACAGTACCTACACACACACACACACAGCGTTGGTCACATGTACATATGTCTACTGCGGGTACGTCCGAGAACTTGGAGATGGATCTCGATGTTTTATGTCGTTGTGTGAGAAGCCTCCCTCCCCTTTAGGGACGGTACTAGCTAGTACCATGACTACTACTACTACTACTACTACTAAGTAAGAACGCTATCATGTCAATCCATGCTCCAGTAGGTTTGATAGTCTCGTAGTTGATGTTGCGAAATCGTGAGAAGATCAAATTCACCTCCTTCTTGTTTTTTTCTGACGTGGATGCGGTACAGTATGTAGTATAGGTACTTGCACATGTATTAAGATTGTATACGTGCACTGTATCTGAGTGTACAATTGTCCGTTTACACCACCTGCACTCTAGACTGTGCCTCGGGGCCAAAAGGGACGAAATATGGAAAAATAAGAGGAAATGGGACCACCATGATTACTTAAACGTGGTCTTCAACCTTCAATCAGTAAGTTGTGGAGGGAATGGACAAAATATTGTCAAGTGTCGCTTGAGCTCTCCTATCTCTTGTCTCGTAGTTGGTCATGGAATTGACCAAGGATCGGTCGGACGGGTCTTATGAGTCCGGATCTGAAACGAGTGGCTTGATCGAAGTGTACATGGGTAAACGTGGCGGTGTACAATGTAATGCGTCTGAAGGCTCGGCCGAGGTTGCCTCTGAGATGCCAGGAGTCAGATCGTCTCTCTGGATATTCTTCATTCATGGAGGGCAAACATCAGACAAAAATCCTTCGCTTTTTGTCACGGAGGCAAATCAGTGTTGTGTGAAGTCGGATTTCACCTGCTCCGCCGTTCCTTCGGAGATGCGAACCCGGCTGGAACACTACTACATACATACGTACGTAGAAGAAAACTGGAATAGTAAATTTTACTACTTTGAAGTTAGGCGTGTACCTGGAGGAAGTAGGCATATTTAGTGAATGAACGGACACTCCACATCCACGGGTGGGTTAATGTAAGTGCGAGTGTACAATTTGGACTGGCTGCCATTATCGAAGAAGAGAGGCACTCTCGCTCATACGAGCGAGTTGGCTTCGCCTATCCACTTTGCATATGCCACCGAATTATTATCATGAGATTTATGCTTCGTTGCATCCATCCCACCGTTCAAACAGTGATAAATAGAAACGACGACTTCTTGGCTTGGTTTCCTCGGTTTGCTCTTGTCCACCTTCTTACGTTATTGTTGTTGTTGATGTTGCTTCTCTTGCACTTTTCACCCCTTTCTTTACAATGTCGGGATTCGATCTGAATGGAAATCAAAGCTAAAGGATTCGCAAAATTGAGGGCCATATATCAAGTCCGGACAGCAAGCAACAAAAGACAACGACTTGAAAACTTCTCGTCACTACAGTTGTGAGGAGGCCCAGTCCGTGCTCAAGCTTTTAGCTGAGGTCTTAAGAGATGTTCGTTCCGTACAAGTGGATGATGGCTGGCGATGGAAAGTGTGAACTTTTAGTCGTTATTCCTTCATCCTTCATTATTACTTCATACGTATTAAGCTTCCCAAGTCCTCGCGAGATACTTTATGAACAACGAACAAAACGTCACCTTAAGATGTATGTGTGCAATTAGTTTTGTTTTCCCCCAGTGGTTGTTTACCCTTGGATGATGTGGAAGCCACCAGTAACAGATGAATAATCTCAGGCCGGCATGAGATTATTCAACCATATGCATGCAACGAACGACAAACGATCCCTCCCGCCACCATCACAAGCATTGTGGAGTAGTATGTATGTACACCAGTACTATCCAGTCCGAGCGATGAAACGAACGATGGAGAAGGATGCTCCGTGTTATTAAAAACAGATTATGATTAAGCAAAATCTAGGCAATCCCATTAATTGCTCTTACCACTGGGGTGAATTGAGCCATCTAAGGCTCATGACACTATTATCTACCTACAGAGACTGTTTTGTTCTGCCGTACCTCTTCATCGCTTGGCTCTTTTTATGCTAACCTATAGCGTTGAATTGGCAAGATGATGGTCAGAAGTTGATTTGGTCCGAAGGGTCCGAAGAAGAATTCTCCAACAACGAATAAGCAACGTCTCGACAAGACATAGATTTTTATGCAGTGTTTCAAATAAAACGGAAACAAGTGTCTCAAGCCAACAGTAGCTCGCATCTGAGACATCTCTCATCCACATCCCTCAAGTATAATTAGTGATTCATTAAAATCCAAAACTCTGTCTTGACGCGTCTGGAATCAAAGCCTACCAACCAACTAACTAAGCAAGCAACCAACCAACCAACCCACTAAACCACCCACCCACCAAAGAGACTCTTCAAGTCGGATGCAATCTCGACCAAGTTGGCGGTGGTGACGGAGGCTACCGTACGCCTTGTGGTCGTTATACGGACGGACGACGTACTACGTACCACCTGCACTCCTCGTCCTTTGCATGCACGAGTTAGAGTAAATAATATGTGGAAAATTCAGCTTTAGATGTTCACGAGATTAGCCTTGTGAGGAGATGTCTGCACGTAAGAAAAGCTGGAATCGGATGAGCAGTGGTCGGACTCAGTAGCCAGCACTGCCACCACCAAGATTATTCAAGGCAGTGTAATTTGAACACGCTTGAATCTCATGAATAATCGGCTAGGCAGTCGAAGGAGAGCTCCCACTTCCGTTCCACATTTTGGATTCTAAACAGGACCCTAAGACTAAGATGCTGGATTGCATTCGAATGGAATGGAGAGGACAAAAAAAGAAGAACAAGAGGAAGTAGGATCAAGAGTAGAAGAAAAAGAAGAAGGAGGGGGAAGAGGATGAACTGCCATTCTAAAACTGAAAGCAAAATCACTAGTAAATAAGGTCACGGAACGTGTGAAATGGACCAAGCAAATCGTTCTCTGCGCTTGGATCAGGGATATGCAGGATGGAGACCTCCCGTCGGATAACATTGGAGCTAGAAATACTGCCACTATTACCATTGCTATTATTATTACTGCTACTTAACTACTACTAGTACTGACAATGATAATCACATTAAAAATAAAAACACTACTACTAGTATTATTAGTCTTGGTGAAGATGGTCGTTGCTGTACAGATAATTGCATCTTGAGTGCGGATGCATTTTTCCAAGGGGATCGAGAAGGGGAAAGAAGGCGAGAACGAGAGATAGAGAGAGCAAGAGAGAGGGGGGAGAAGGAAAGGGAGAGGGAGAGAGAAGAAGGGCGTGGAATTGATCCAGGACGAGAGGAGAGCTGGACTGGTGGTGGGCGAATGTGAAGGGGAAGAAACTTCGAAGTCATTGATGAGTTTCTCTTTTATATTTCCTGTGTTCTTCACACTCAAAAGATCGGGATGATCATCATCACGATTGAACCCGGCAGAGTCCCCTCAGTTCATTAGGAGCTGAAAAAAAAAACCGTTGTGATATCATAATCAAGTCAGGGATAGCAGGGGACATGAACTGCTCTACAACTGAGGTTGTTGTATGTAAGTACTCGCAGTCGATGATGATAGTTCTAAATCTGTCCCATTCTTCAACCCAATTTTTCTCCCCTCCCCTTGGTTTTGTTCCCATCTCACTCACCAACTACGACATCCCAATTTCCCAAACTGGACCGAGGATTCTTTTGCTTTTCATCTCAACACTCAGGAAAGCCAGGTTACAGGCCAACAAGCACTTTTTATAGAGAGATTTATTTCATCCACCTTGCTCCAATCTCAAACTCGAAAACCGACACTCGAAGGTCTTATATATCCTTATTGACAACTCGTGTGGAAGTCTAAAACAAGGCAAAGCTTCAACTGCTTTTTTTTATCCTGTGAAAGGTATCCATAACAAAGGGCCGTGGTGGATGCATCAATCGATCATATTCGTCCAAGAGCCATTTTTTTCTTCAAATTTTCCCTTGGTCAGATTGAAAATCTCATGTAATGAAATTCATTTTCTCCGGGAATCGATCTGACTGACATTTGTGAGACTAAATTGAGCCTCAGGATTGACACATTTTGATACCGTGATTTGTGTCTGAAGCGATCACATCAACCAATGTCACATTAATTGGCACGTACCTCTACTTTTTGCTAAAGTTGATCTACATAATTTGATTCGATTTGACTACCAATGGAGGATATCTTCCCACCAACTTCTTGTGTTGGTGATTGATCATTCAAATGGTGCTTGCCATCCGGGAAATTGCCTTATGTGGCTATTTTAGTTTTAGTGGGGAAACAAACCACCAACCACCGAGTTCGTCCCGAGTAAGTGAAAACTTTGGATGTCCAACCTCCTTCCTCCCTCCATGCGTTCCTCCTACTCTCCGCTCTGAGGCGAGAACATACTACAGTAGAGTTCAAGTGAAACAACGATGCACATCTGGGCGGAACCAAAGTGCTTCTAAAGACAACAAGAGCAGTTTTTTTTTTTCGCCACGTATACCTTCGGCAAGGAATGTGACGAGAGACCGAGCTAGGAAAGACTAATCTCGCCAAATTTTAATCACCTCGTGGCCAGATAGACATCATAGCATAATTGAGGCTGAGCATTTTCTTCTGCTCTCAGTGATTACTGATTACGTACGTACGTTCTGGCCGGCAAAGGTGACGGTGGTGGTTGAGGTGTTCAAATTTTCATTTTTGCTCTTGGCCTCTTCTTACTCCCTCACTTCACTCTTTCTCTCCTCTTTCAGTCCTCTTTCCTTGGCTATGCAAATACAAATCATTTGGAGCAGTACGTATTTTTGCCACGCTTAGCCGCACGCACAAGCGGGATACCCCCTGGTTAGGACACTTACCCCATCCATAAGAAGTTCGTTAACCACACAATTCAAAAATTCAGAACACTGACACATAAAAGGAGTTATTTTGGTCGCCGGGAGATTCTTTGATTTCACCTCGTTTTTTGGTGTTGGGAATCGCTGAAGGCATTCACTCTCGTATGTATCTAGCACGGATATGTACGTATGCTAGTTGAAAGATGTAGTAGACATGTGTCGTCGTTCCACCATCCGTACCACAAGTTGTTACATATAAGCCCACGAACTCGACACGGACACACTTGCATACACTTGAACATGAAATATGATAAATTTGATGAGGGATCCTCCTTGGCCGTTTAAACCCAACGGGTTCCAACGCTATTCATTCGCCGCATCATCTGGTCTCACTCTGAAGTCCGCCTCACGGTTTGGCACCGAAAGCACCCTTCGGTCAAATCGTATACTTATGTTTGAAGAGAAATAGTTCAACGAGGAGAAAGGGATAAGGCTCATCCTGGTCGTACATACAAGGACGTGCGTGCTTCATGATTGGAAATAGGACGGCGAAGAAATATCAATTGAGATACATCCTGTACGTAGATGAGAGATTCCCATTCTCCCGTTCGCCGCCGAGTTTGATTTGTCATCTCATACACCCTACTATAGGATGGGACTGACTTGCCTATCAACGATAAACTCACATCATTTTTCTTTTCTGGACCTCCCGCTATGCCTCTCATCCCTAAAACAAAGTCAGTTTGGCCGATAAGAGAGAAAATTAGATCTTTCAACCCTATCCTCGTTCTCATTGTCTATACAAAACGCTTTTTCTGATTGTCACTACACACGTAGTCTACAGTAGTAGGTACGTGAAATGGGATGCTGAGCCATGACCTACTGATCTCTGTTTGTGCCCTTTTTTATTCCGCGCATTAAAGATTGGGATGCATCAATATATCATGAATGATTTCTTTACTGTTTCTAATTGGCCAGCCTTTCGGAAATAAAATGTTTGCAACTGACAAAACAAATGCTCAAACATTCATGTAAGAATGCCATCTGATGTATCCTTCACAAGCTGTACTCGTAACAGGAGCCGCGTATTTCAAAAGATCAAATTCATTGAGTGGGCATGTTCGGTTTCTGAGTGGTTGGTAAGCATCAGAATTGAATCGAAGGAGCAGAAATCACATGTCTCTCAAATGGATGTGCAGTATAGCTATCTCTGTGTCTGATTTGCTGTCATGAATCTCATCGTGCAAATGACTGAGTGTCCACGTAAATCCATATGGTTCAGAAATATTGATGATGCCATATGCTGATATGGCTCGAGAGCATGCAAATACATTACTGTCAGCACAAGCACCAATCGGAGAGGCGACTGGAGGGTTGGTTGGTTGGTTGGTTGGTTGGTTGGTTGGTTGGCAGGCTGCCTACTGATTTCTATTCCTCAATGCGAGAAATTCGTTCGGTGCATGCATGGGGCTTGCCAGCTTGAGAAGGCTTGAGGGATATGGAAATGGCGGACGTTTTATGCGCTGCAGTGTGGTCATTTTATGTGCTAAGCCGCCAAAAATTGTGCTACTTGTCTTTTGACGAGGGAAAGAGAGAAAAAACAGAGAAGGGGGAAGCGAGAGTGCTGGTCCCATTCTGGACGAGATGGTTTAGTGGGTTAGAAAATGCGACAATTTCACCGCTTTAGAGGCTCAGAATTTTCAACAGATTTCGATCGGCCTCCTGGAAGAGATCTGTCAGAATGTAAATCGTCATCAGACGAATGTGTTTCGTTCCGCCAGCCACAATGACAACTATCAAGACTACCACCACTTCAAGAACAAGCCCACAGTCTAGGCCTGGGGTGGATTTCTTCCCTTATCTGGCACTTCAAGTGGGAGATGATCAAGATATGTAGGGTACATTGTGCTGAAAATATGAAGCCAAACGAGTTGACCCCTCGTCCGTTCTCTTTCTGTTAATTTCTCTTCTTCATCCCCTTGGCCACTCGGCCACTCGGCCACTTGTCCTCTGTCCACTGATATGGACATACCACATATTTGAGTACGGATTCTTGTCGCTCACTCGCTCCATCTATCGAGTGTCTGATTGAAGGAAGGGATGTTGAATGTTCCTTGGTGTTGAAGGTGACATATCCGGTCCTAAATCACATCATCCACTTCTTGATCGATATGAATTTTCCTTATTCAAATACCGCTATGATGACCTCCTAGTCATTAATGTTGTTATTGTTGTTGTTGTTACTGGTGCTGGTTTCCTTGTTCTCATTTCAGTCATTCTTGGTGCCTTTGAAGAGCTGGATAGGCAAAACCTTCCAGGCCTTCTACAAAGAGTGCTTAAATGGGAAGGGCAGCGCGAAGGCTTGATCTGATTTGAGTACTATAATAAATCGTTTGCTACTGCGCCTCTTGGTCGACTTCCCTCCCATGGAGGATGATTGATTGAGTGAGAGACTCGGGATGCTTTGTGATATTCAGGCTTATGTCCTTCAGCTCCTCCTTCCATCCCAAAACATCAACAATAACAAAATTAACCAAATACGACCAACAAGACAATGACGAGCCATCACCACAGTCACGACACGCCCTGATAACTCCACTCATGAGCTTTTGGTCGGCTTCGCATACACACGTTTCTTCCCACTTGTTTTCATTATACAATACACTCAACTTATCAAGTATCTGACCTGCTGAAGTCAAGAAGCGTGACATCCAAGAGGAGCTTTCATAGGAACTAGATACTAGGATCCACATACATAAAAACGGAACATTGTATTGTAGATTTGTAGTACTTTATAGTATCGAGACAGAAGAGAAAAAGAGTGGGACGGCCAGAATAGGAACCAACAAATACGTAGAAAGAATGAAATTTAAAACAGTCCGGATTAGCCAGGTCTTTGCCCAATCGGAGGAGCATTGAGCAATGAGCGTACTTGCTGACTTACTTGCTTTCTAGCTAATGAGTTAGAGTTATTCGTCTCTCAATGCATGCAAATACACACTCATCTCTACTATGTTTCCAGTTAGACATCTGCAGTTGGCTTGCAAAGAGAGTTGTGTTCTCGAAAAAGCAAAAAAAACAAGAAATCCCGCGCTGCAGAAACAATGCAAAATTTGTATCGAGATTTTTTTCCGATAATTTTTTTCTTATAATTTCTCGAAACAAACATTTGTCTGGAAGTCGAGTCAGGTGGATTCAACTCAGGCTACTCCTGATTGTAAATTATACTTTGTAACTGGTACATGGATTCTTCAGACGCCTTTCTTTTGCTGAGTGAATCAAAGGTCTCATTTGAGCGGCTCATAGAACATCATGACCTGAGATACAAAATCAATAGTTAGAGAATATCTAGATTTTATGAGTGAAATTACTTATTTGAAAAATTTGAACACACACTTTGAAATTGATAAGCTGAAAAAAGATGTTTTCAACACCATTGGACGTAAAACTTTCGAACTAAGTAAGATAAACCCTCAATGGTGGTTAATTTCAGTTCAGAAAGTAGGAGACGAAACTAAGTAGCCACTGAATGAATGCCATAAGTATGCTTAATTCATAATTCGAAGGAGAGCAATCATGTTTGGCGCCTCATGTCATTATTAGAATGACATTCCCCTTTGCATATATGCACACTTATTTAAAAGTGATTTAAGATGTATTTTCATTTCTCGCTTTTCGGTATTTCTCGGGAACTCCCGGCATTGATCTTGAGAATCTTGCGTTCCCGGTAAAGAAAAATTGGTTAAGAAATCCGAAACTTTGCTGTCAAGCAACTGAACTTATGGAAACCATATTACACGAATAAGAACATGACGTTAAGGAATGATAGGGTCATTTTTGTCACCAATGCCTTAGATCAATTCGATTCCCCTCCCTTACTTTTTGAAATATGGTATGGAAGGATGGATGGATGGATGGATGGACGAATTAGACCAATTCTCAACCCGGATTCAGTCAATTCAAAACAATTTGTTATACATACATAGGCTTATTTCGTGCGTGGGCCGCGCCCGACCGCTCTCTTAATTACCTGTCATAGTGAGCAAAGTGATTTGAAATCATTCAATTACTTACTGGTCTTGGTTGTCAGAGCTCAGAGCTGTTTTCAAATAAGTAGCGAAATGGTGTCTTGTCTATTTGTTGTCAATAGGCCAAAAGGGACGTAGATGATGTAATTTACTCAGACGAGGGTACAGTGCCACTAACTAGGTGAGGTTAGTGACGATTTCATTCATTTTCTTGTCAGATTATGACTAAAAAAACTTCTCACTCGCACTCGCTTATTGGGCAACAATTCCTAGGACAAGTTCAAAGGTTCTATCGTACAAAACGAACACGTGAATTTGATTTCTGTCATGAAGTAGCCATTTGGTTCAGATTAGAGACGATTGTTTCGCGGAGTTGGTCCAATTTATGAGAGGCGGGATTTTGAAACTGTTGAGAATGGCCATAAGCAACTCCTGAAAAGCTAAAAAGACCCGGACAGACACTTGGCTCTTAAAGAGCAGAGTTTCTCAGGCTAATCTATTCAGAAAGTCATTGGAATGAAATGAGAGGAGTGGGCCAGTGAAGGTGTTTCTTGAAAACTAGGGATGCCTCGAGCAGGACCCAACGAAGGCTTTCGAACTGTAATGCCTCCTTATGGTGGATCGGTCAAAGATACACACACACACACACATACCTCTACTTTTTCAATCGATCGAGCTCTAAGTATCGGGTTTACTTTGTGAACTGTCGGGTTGTTGTTGTCGTTGATGGTGGTGGTGGTGGTGGTGGTGGTGATGAGGGTGTTGCTCAATTGGAACTTCGTCTCATCCCTATTTTACGTGTGCAGTGCTAGATACGTTCCTTCATTTCGCAAGTACTTAAGAATCATCAGTGTGAGTTTATGGCCTCATTGCCATCATCGCACTCATTTGGTTTGGCATTGCTCGTGTGTGTGTGTGTGCGTGTGCATTTGAAACCATTTGAAATGTGAAGTTAAAGGGGAAGAAGAATCAATCTCGAGGATTTGCCTCTGCTATTGTCTCTAATGAATGGCTGATGGCTTGCCTTGATGGTTCAAGTTGCCGGCTCTTTTACTTTTGATAGGGCAATTATTGCGGCATGCCAGCCTGGGCTTTTTCCATAGACTCGTTCTTAATCAGTTCCACTCGTTTGAATTGGTTAATGAGTGGAAATTACAGAAAAGAAGAATCAATTAAAATATTCAAAAGGCTATGCGGTTTGATAGCTCAATTGACTCCACTCCGTTGATTTCCCGATTCGACCTAATGCCCACCGTCCATTACCTATCTACCTACATTTACCATACCTACTATATAGTATACTATTACTACAGCTACTCAGACCGTTCACCTACGTACTGCGTAACATCGGTACAGCTCGGTGCCAATGACGGCTCTGGCCTTAGGGGGGCTGGTTGGACGGAGCCATTACACGTTCAATCATTTCCAACTCATCAAACGTTAAAACGAAATCACTGGCCAAGGAATAATCCTGTCCTCACCTTCTTTGAACCGAGGCAATATCATTGGAATTCCGAAGATCTGCCCTAGATTCTGGAATGAAGGCTCGCAAACCAAGATGCTAAGAATACTTTGCCAACATCATGATGAAATGGCTTGAAATTGATCATCAAGCAATGAATGAATTGAAGTGCTTGATCGCCTTAAGAACGACCAAGACCTGTTCGATTGCCCAGCCATAATACGTGCCACAGCACACTGGCTATTCAAGGCCCTGCCCAATCAACCATTGGTGGACGCGACCCTTGACTCTGGGCTCCCGACTTTTGGGCAATGTGAGTATTTTGCCAATCATTTCAATCGATGCACTCCAGTCATAGATTCCGAGAGTGATTTTGCAAAAGCCTCAAAGTCCAGACATTGCCAATGGGCCGTTGATTGAGCAGAACTCAGGCCGTGCTAATACAGTCGATAGGATGGACGCGGTGAGCACAGCAGTATGAGGGATAGTGGCGGTGGTGGCAGTGGCGGTCAGCAAAAAAGAGGTCGTTAGACAAGAAATCACAAGTGAATGGATGGAAGAATAGAAATGGACAGTCAAAATTGAAGAGGCCCAGAACAAGATCGAGGGAAGACTCGATCGAACCCCTTGCCAATCTCAGTTCACATTCTTTACTCGGACTTTTAAAACATGCCAGTGTTGGTTGCTCTGGGTGGTTGGGTGCGAGTTGTGGGGTGGACACTCGAGAGGGCTTCATCTAACTTTTTGATATTTGAACCATCATCATAATGAAAATAGCATGACAAATTCTTGAAAAGTGCATAACGGAATTATTGCTCATAGGTAGTACAATTGGATAATTACAACGGGTTACAATTTTGCAAGCAAATGATAGGTACGCATGTCACTCAATTCGCTAACCAAGTCCAATTGACCGACCGACCAAGTTGGACCTAATTGTCATGGTTGGTGTACCTAGTTGTTGAGTACATTGTACCTACTGTGTTGGTTGTGTTCCCACGGATCGTTCGCCTTCCTTTTCCAATCTGCGAGTGTTCCGCGATGAAGAAAAATGGATGGCCATTTCATCAGACGGTCAGTCATACCAGCCACCAGTCGGTCAGGGAACGGGCTAAACCTACTCGTCGTAGTACGTACTGCAGATGATGTACATACACTGTACATACACAACTACGAAATGATGTAGTACTAAGAAGAGAAAAGTACAGAGACTGATAGAGAGCGAAAAAAGCAAATGAAGCCCTGGGATGGTGGCTCGAGTGGAATTTCACTCTAAAAGCATCAATAACCGGACAAGAGTGGGTCATTCATTTCAAATATCTAGATTGTCATTGATTCACAAAGGCTCGGCTTGGGGTTTTCAGTGGCAGGCAAGGTGACATTGTGATCTAACCCAGCTTATGAACAATTGAACCAAGATCGATGCATTCGATCTGAACGAACCAAGGCGTCGAATAATGATGTGAGCTCCGATAGCACGTGTCAAGTAGCGCCCGTCCCAATTTTTGCATGGTTAAAAGCCAGTTCTAATTCAATCTCTGGCCATCTCCCACCATCTGAACCGAGTGAGGATGAATCTTGGATATTTGAAATCATCATTATCTTTGGCCACGATACCCTCCAAATATTGAACAACTTTTTGAATATTTGAGTCTGTCTACCCCAGAGGAGAAAAAGAGGGAGAGGAAAGGCGAGTTTATTGAGTTGTTGAATCATTGTACTGTCTGTTTAGATCTGGTTCGTATCTTCAGTTCAGGGTTCTGAATCAGACCGCTGCCACGCTTGGATCTGATAGGACAGGGAGGGAGGGTATCGTTCTTGCCTCCGAATATACGTAGATTTTGAATTCAAGTCAACACTCCACTTCTCGAAGCGGGTTTAAGGCACAGCCGTCAACGGAATGCTGAAATGAATGTGCCTTGGGTTCGTTGATAAAATGTTCTCCGATTAGCTCCATTATCAATGTCGATCCCGAAACGTGCTCACTGTTCACGATTACCCACCAAGACCCACGAAATACAAGCTCTTGGTGGTTGTTGGGCAAAAAGACGCAGTCCAATTCAGTCTAAGTCTGATAAGAGTCGTCTATCACATTCTGAATAACATGCAAAACGCATCCTGAGTTTCAAGACGGATTTCAGTGGGCGCAAGCTGAAATACTAGCAAGTCTGGCCTCGGGCTCGTTCCCGTTCTCAACAATATCCATCATCCATCATTGGCGTCGAGGTGGTTGAATCCGGTCGGTTTCCCCTTTTTCATTAGTAGATCCTATTCCACTGAGGTGCTTCACTTCACTTTGCGTAATTTCTAATTTACCTTGTACACTACATATATTTGAAGTATGTAGGCCTAGAGAAGGCACTAATGCATCCAAAGAATCAATTACTACCTCATGATCTAAGTTACCGCAAATGAATATTATGAGGTTAAGGATTGGGATGACTGAGTGATGCCTTAACGAGCGTGAATTCAGTGAATGGTAACGGAAAGACCGGACCTCGATGTCGGATAAATGGAAGAAAATTTCATACGGATTGCCCAAGACATCGGATAGCGGGTCAAAAATGCCCACCATGCCAGTGGTTCGGGTCCATTTGTGGGTCTACCCACACTTTGGCCTGGTGACATCCGAGAGATGAAAGAGAGTCACTGTGACTATTACTCCGATTTCGACGGCCAATCCGCCACTACCACGGTGATAGTGGGCGTGGCCCGCGAACTCCCATTATGCTCTGGACATCAGCTCCAGCTCCATGATGAGATACGAGATCTGGTGATCTGGTGATCTATGAGGTTATTAAGTCTTTATTGCGAGATTATTTTTCTCATTGGATCACAATAGATTTTACAATCTGTTCAGTTTTACATATATGTTGTCCCATTTAGGGTTCAGGGTCCGCCATTCGAGGCGATGATCCACTGCAAGGGGGAGGGGAGACCTAGGATCGAACCTATGAACCCGAGCATAGCTCGGTCGCGCGTTAATCAACTGCGCTACAACCAACTCCCTCATCACCACATTACTCCATCATAATTACATCTATCCATTTACATATAATTGGAGGAGGAGAGCTGTAATTTCGTGGCCAGAGCGCTTGAGAATTTCACTTGCTACTAGGTTGAGGTTCCATTTTGCTTGTAGTATGTAGTACAATGTACTACGTACAACAAGGTACGTACAGCAGAACTAATGACGTAAAAGATGAATGCAGCGAGATTAGTCGTCTGATCCAAAAAGGCAATGAATGGATCTTAAAAAGGTGTTCAAATTTCATTCACGAGGATCATCTAGTTCTTCTTTCCACGCAATCGCTTGAAACAGGCCAAAGAATATATATAGCATATGTCAAATTGGAGCACTATTTGTAACAGATGAACACTGTGTGGGCCTAGGTCAAATGCATTTGAGTCCGTCGCCCTTACGGATACAAAGACAAACTAGAAATTGGTTAATGCAATCAAAGCCCGTCTTAGCTTAGATGACTTCTTTTCAATTACATACCGTGGCTGTCTTTTTATGGTATATTGCATCTTTTGAAACGTTCGTCTCACGCGAGGTACAATTGTATCGAATAATGGTTAAGGCAAGATACGTATAAGCGACCACTCGTTTCGCAGATGAAAACTTGTCCAGGATTTTGAGCCCTTAGCAAAGGAATCAATGATTGTAAATTCCATGAACGTCTATGCTTGTTATAAGAAAAAATGTTCTGGAAAGTTTCCTGTCAATTGGTTTGCTCGTAATGAAATGATGGTCCTCCTTTATTGAGGCATGGAACATGATTGAGGGCATGTCACTCGCGCAATGATTGAGCAGTCATGACCAACTCAAGCAAGACCCGTTGTAATTGTATCAGAAACAAGTATCAAATATATATAGTTCATTGGGACATTGTGATACTCGCCGAATGTTGGTAAAAAAATGGCAAATATTAATTCGCCTACAACATGTCGACATTGGCGTCCTTTATAGTCAATCTACATATAGTATACGTAAGAAGGCGTTGTTGGTGTTGGCCACACATTTCTTGGTTCAAAAATAAACTGTCACAAAAATAGACATAAAATGTCTGTCTCACTTCTGTCGCGGCTGTTTATTGTCAAAAGATGACAATTCTCGAAATGAATGCTTTGATGCCTCTAGAAATATGATAACCAGAATCTCTGTCAAGTTCTTTACATGCTTGGATGCAAACCCCAGTCAAATGAAGCCGTGAAAACGCTGTTTTCAAAGCAAATCGTCCGAGATCATTGGTCCGTCCGTGCGTACCATGCAAAAGGATGGAAAAGAATGAACTGAAATCATTTTTAGCCTATATCAACCAACGACTTATGAGAGCCCAATGAGGACGAGAAGGAAAAGGCGTTATGTTCTGCATTCCGACCAGCGCTGGAATTTAGAACAAAGGCAAAGTAAAAATAGATTCTCTTCTTGATTCCTGGGAAACTTTGACGAATTGATGTTTTTATCTTTGCCCAGTTTAGCAGCCTCTGCTCGCCACTTCTAATAGTCGGACGAAGCATCGGGAAGGAGAAACTATTGAGTCTACAGGTCTATCTATTCTGATGGTCCAGCTCTTGAGCCGGGATGGGGTTGGCTTTCAGCTTATCGGGACTTCATCTTCTCTCCTCTCGAGATTTCTCTGGATCTCTCTTGAAATTGGAAAATAACACAGACAAAGCTACCTAGCTAGCTGGCTGGCCATCCATCCATCCATCCATCCATCCAACTCTCCATCCATCCCCTGGATTCGAATAGCTCCACCGAGCAGAGATAGCGCCTATTTACAGAGTGCATCTCTTCATTCAGCCAACGAGTCGTTGTACTTCACCCAAATCTCAAATCGCAACCAAATCCCATCTCATTCACTGACTCACTTGATCGCCTCGAAGCCCGAAGATCACTTGAAGTGGATCGAGCTTAGAATGTTGATGGGTTTGTTGACCAAGATTTGGACACCTCTTGTCCTTATCCTTGGGCGTGGCGTGACGTGGCCGTGGTCAACTATCATTAAAAGAGAATGGAATGAAGTCGAACGACGACGAGGATGATGTTGATGATGATGACAACAATGGATAGATGAGAAGATGAGATCTGCTAAATACTTTTGACTCCAAAGATGGATGTCATTCAAATCATCATTGAGGCAATGTTAATATATTCTCCAATCGTTTTCAAGGAGAGGTCGGGATAACCTGTCTCGAGTTTACAATGTAATGTATTTGAGGTCCTCAGGAACCATTTGCTGAAGGTTATAGAGAGGACTTAAGGATCATGGCAGTCGTTGTCTAGGTTTTAGTGTAACCTGAGTGTTGGGCGTAAATTGGAGAAAATGGGCGTGTTCGTAGATCCAGGACTTGAAGTTGTTCGCTTGTAGTCTAACAACGAGTTAAATTCAATTTTTGTTTTAGATTTTTAGATTCAAGATGGAAAAAGGCCAAGTAACCGCCAGCCAATTACGTATTCATTCAGTCCTTTGCCCCTAGAAGGTAGAGATCGTCTTTAGATCATACATAATCCATCCACAGTCACGATGTTCTTTTACCATTCTGATCTTGATCCTTCACGGGCTTCCGGTCAATGGTTTTTGCGTCTTCACGAGTTACCGCTGACGAGTTCATCCGATTATACGTACGTAGTAGGTTCAGTCGAATACGATTCTCTTCGTCAGGGCCCAATGGGCTCCTGATTCATGAAGTCTGCTTCCTTCCTTTGAAAGTTTTTGCGCTTCATGGGTTCACTTAACTACTTAACTATGTAAGCAGGCACTTGTCAGCCATTCATAGCGTCAGTCAATCTTGATAAACTACATGTAATACAATCAAATCAGATTGGTGGGTGTACGTATACTACGTAGCTATAAGGGATAACTACTCGGGAACGAGATGAAGTTTGGCCTGGCTGAAGTGCTCACCTTCATCAAGCTTATCTTTAGTAGTTTTCTTCCCTCCCCGAGTCAACGAGTCCCAATGTACTCATGTCTCCCCTTTGCAACGGGTATTTTTCAGTATGTGGTACGTAGGTACTTGTATAAGCAAACTCATGTACATAGTACGTGTGTGTATACGTACGTATGAGCTGGAATACATGCCAGCCACATAACCATCCCCATCCTCATCATCTTTCGTTCGCCTGCCAGAGAGCTGCACGTAATGTTCCACCTTTGGCTCCTCTTGTTCCTGCAGCTTTTCGTTACAAGTCCATTCAATCATCCCTAAACACACAAGTCCCTCGGGTATCGCTCCCTCTGTCTCTCTCGCTCTTGGTTGGCCTCCCCAAACAGAGAGGCTGCAGACATGACTTGTTACATCGATATTACTCGTTCCTCTCTCGCCTCTTTCTCTCGACTCGAATGTTGGCTTTCAGCCTTTCAGCCTTACAGCATGTTCTGCTGTTAGTTTCTATCATCTCGTTCTCAATTCTTCTCTCTCTACGTCTCTACTCTCCGTATTTAGTCCCGTCTCATGACCCCTGCCACACCTAAATCACCAACCTCACCTACCTACCTACCTACCTACCTACCTACCTACCTACCTACGTAGTGGAACTCTCTTCTTCTCTCATGTTGGGGTTCCAGTAACGGTTCCTATCCAACCCAACCATGAAGGCACGTTTATCGCTGTGGGACGAGAGGGCATGAGGGGATTCTTGCAAACTCCATTCTGCCTCTTCGGTTTCTCGCTCTCTGTCTCGCTCGCTCTCTCTATCTCTGCCTCTTCGGTTTCTCTGTCTCTCGCACACTCGGTTTCCTCTTAGCTCTCTTTTCGCTTCTGTCCCGATACCTCCGCTGTTTGCTAGACGAAAGAAACAATGTTCCACTTCTTCTCCACTCCATACCTCTCTGGCTTTTGTTCCATCAACGTGATGACATGAGAGTCAGCCATGACGATGCAATTGGAACCCCGAGACTGGCGTTCTCTCCCTCCCTCCTTCCCTCCCTATCCCTCTGTCCCTGGTCCCAGTACAGTAGTACTGAAGTCAATGGAGGACCAGAGAGGCCAACAAAAGGGGAAGCAAGGAAAATAGGAAGGAAAGGAGGAAGGAAGGTGTGAGAGAGAACACAAAGCACCGACCAAGAGGGGACGAAGAGTAAAGAGAAGAAGATACGGGATGTGAAGGGACCAAAAGTAAGAAGAAGAGGGACACATCAGCAGGGAAATGTGCGTGATTTGGAAAGTCGAGAAACTCACCGCTGATGGAAAATAAACATTGAAAGCGTGCCATGGGTTTCCCGTCATATTGAGTGATGACATGAGCTCTTGGTTGAACTTTAAGAACGTGTTGAGAGACAACCCTAAAAGGAAAGGTATGATGATCTGAATCGAGGATCGTCAAACCGCCGTCTTGGCAGATGCTTCGAAGAGCAACGATTCAATTACAACTACATGAAGTGTCCTTTCTCCTTGCACCTTTTCACTTCCGACCTTCGTTAAATTCTCCTCTTTTCTGTGTCCCTCCGTCTCCTCTTTCTTCCTTTTCAGCCATCTTTTTTCCCATCCATCTTTGTTTTCTTCAATCCTTCTTTCTCTGTCTCTCTCGCTCTCTTTTCGTCGGCCAACAATACCTGCCTTTCTGCCTGCCTTCATGCCTGCATGTAGAGTAGTCAGTCAGTGGAACGGATGTAATCTCTTTAATGGAGCAGCTCCAAGTTCCTGAGCCATTGAACTTGACTGCTTGCCCGGTAGATTAGCTTACTCCCGGACTAGCGAGGCTGACTGACTCAGTGAGTGACTCGTTCCGTGCTTGGGTGCATGTGTTTGCAAAGTCCATTGAGTAGACAACGCCTCTTCAGTCTTCGCCCAGTGGCTTTGGAACCAGAGGAACCCCTCCCAAAAGGGATGCGAAGAATTGGCCAATACCCCGCTTAAATGGCTCTGAGCATGATGATGATGATGATGATGATGATGATAAGAATGACGATGGCGATGATGGGTAGCTAAGACCACAATCAGGGGGCTGAGGGACGCAACAAAAGAGGATCATGGCGATTCTCAAAGAAAAGCAAAGAGAACTCCCGAGGGAAAATTGGGTGCGGTCGAAGCCAGATTAAATGTAACGTTGAAATGGGATCTGGGAGAGCAAACCAGATGGGAGCATTGCATTGCATTGATTGAAAAGAAAACCCGACACCTACTGTAATACATGTACAGTATTACAATAGTGTATGTATACGCGAACCTCGAGACGCCCTTTCAACTAGGGATCAATCCAGCGGTGGTTTGGTTGGCTGGATATTGACCGAAAGTCATCTCCCCTGCATTTCCTTGTAAAATTACTTCAGAAGAGCGACTGGGTTTTAATCAGAACTTGTTTTTTAATGGCAAGAGTTTGAAGGAGATGGATTTGATATTTGGCAACTTTAGTCCTAAATTAAAGAAGAATTAAGCCACCCGATTATGAAAGTTTGATGAGCTTTGTTTTTATTACGAATGTGATGGAGAATGATGATAATGATAGTGGTGGTGGTACAATATAATGTGACTCTATGGGTGCTCGAAACTGTACAATACTGATTTGTCTACGATCAATTATGAATTATCACTGGATACAAGAAACTGGACCACAGTGCGAAAATGTGCGCATCAAAACAGAACCCTGTTATTCATTCCAAGATATAACACGATTCTTTGCCTTGAAAAGCTCGCTTTATCTTAGAAAATGGCTCGATTACCTGGGATGATTTCTGTAGTACATATGCAAAAAGTCAGAGAGAAAGATTTTTTAAAGATGATATGGCACATATATTCGAGGGAAAAGCACATGAATGTATATGAAGACCATGCACACTTGAACGAGGCCATTAGGTTTTCGTCGATACGATAAGTGATGGTGTCTTTCATAAAACCAATCCAATGGCAACCAAGAGAGAGGAGAGAAAAAAGAGCCTAAGCAAGCCCAAAGCAAAGGAACACCTGTCTAAGTGTTTTTAAAGAGAAAATTCACATTCAAATTGGATGATTGACTGATGAAAGAGTCAGAATTTTTCAAGTTTGAGTAGATTCATTGAAACTTGAAGTATTGATTGTCTTGGAGTAACATCTCGTTTGTTCACTTTGTGCCATTATGGATTGAATTTATAAAATATCTTCTCCACCTTGCTTTTCCACAGCTGAGGACAACTTGGCAATGGTATCCATGAGACTTTTTTTCTTTTTCCTTCCCTTGAGTTCGCTCGGTTGTTGTCGGTGATGATGATGATGATGATGATGTAGAAGATGATTGTGGTGGCCATTGCTGGTAGGCGAGCTTGTAATTTCCGCTTTCGTCGTTCCACCGCAATTCTTCAAGGGAACAACGACTTCCAACGTATCCCTGGAGAGACTCAAGGAGGAAAACTCCTGGTTGCGATGTTGCTGTTGTTGTTGTTGTGGCGGCTGCTTCTGCTGTTGCCCTGACTGGTCCTGGTCCTGGTCGTCGTCATCGTAGTCGTCCTCAGGCTCACCACCTTCGCTCTCGTGTCCAACGTCGGTCACTTGGCCGTTCGCCATTTCCTGTTTCGAGTGCTTACTATCACGATGAAGCTGGAGATTATCCTCTGTGGAAAAACTCGAACTGGGACAGAGCTCACACTTAAAAGGTCTCTCTGAGACATTTCGCATGGAAAAGGCCTGGTCGTTGTTATTGTTGCCATGCTTTCGTAGCTGATGTCGGTCGCAGTTGGATTTGGTGGTAAAGAGCAAGAAGCAGCTTCGACATTTGTATGGTTTGTCCCCAGAATGCGTGAGAAGGTGACGGTTTAATGAGGAAATCCAAGGAAACTTTCGGGGACACTTTGGGCATTGAATCTTGTGTGGGGCTGCTGAATAGGCACTCTTTCTCCGCTCAGAAGCGGTGGACGATGAGTCGTCTCCATTGCATGAATCTTCATCGTCGTGCATGTCCTCATCTTCACCTTGACACTCCTCTTCCTCATCGTCCCCATCCACCCCGTTGGAATCCAGAATGGCTTCCAGATGATGATTGGACGTAGAATTTAGGAGTGTGGAAACACTCACTAACTCGTCCTCAGTTTTTGTGTCGGCTTTTCCGTCCACGACCAACGTGGCCGCATCGTTTGACACTTCTTTTTCGTTCTCACCGCCTTCCGAGTCTACTTCAATAACCTCCCTCGGATCCGATGTATCTGATCGATTATCTTTGCTCTCATCTTGGTCCATACTCTTTTCTTGTAGATGGGCCGCCAAGGATGGAGTAGACGACGAGGTGCTCCGCCGAGAACCTCTGGGTTTCGATGACCAAAAATCGGGGTGTTGTTGCTTGATGTGTCTCTCCATATTTGATCGGAGAGTGAATCGGGCATTACAATGGTCACACCCATAGGGTCTCTCAGTTCTATAACGTCGTTGCTTTTGTTTTTTCATCAACACGCCATCTTTAATCACCATCTTATAATTCGACTCGGAATCTGAACTTTGATCCAAATCGTTTATGTCTCCATCAGACTTAGATTCTCGTTTGGTCCCTTTGGCTTGTCGTTTTTTCTTTTCCGGGATGCTATTTTCAGATTTCTCCTCATCTCTGCTAGGTCCAACGCCATTGGTTGTTGAGATGCTCGGCCTGGTTCCATCCTTGCCAGGGTCTTTGCCCTTCTCGCCGCCTTGAGGCTTTCTCAAGAGCTGGTCGCTTTGAGGCGAGCCTGGCAAGAAGGCACACACATCCTTTGGTCCAATAGGAGCTTGTGACGGAGCCGAAGTTCCACTTGAAGTGGTTGCAGCTGCAGCCGCTGCTACTGCTGCCGCCGCCGTAGCCGCTGCTAAGATGGTCTGATGTTGGCTCCCATGGCTTGGTACTTGAAGACGCTGCTTCATCTCAGCTTGTAAAGACTCCAAATGCGAGGAACTGAAAAAATTCAGGGCTGATGCCATCGATGGCATGAATTGGGCCAAAGGGAAAGACATAGGGTTTGCAATAGGAGTTGCAGTAGTTGCTAAGGTAGATGTTGTTGGGATGGCACATGAAGTAGGCCCTGGGCCTTGCATCAATGGAACCCCGGGGATCATTAAAGGGGAAAACAGTCTCATTGTGAGAGCCGTAGTGGGATTCAGGGCATCTAAAGCCGGTAGTGAAAGCTGAGGTGCCGATCCAGACACTGTTGTCGTAGTCACCGGGTTGGGGGGCAAGCTCGTAACTCCGAATTGGTCCGTTTTGGTAGGTCTACTTAAATCGAGTGGTGTATCTTCCTCGTCCACATTGGTTTTCTCTCCGCTCAGTTTTCCACCTTTGTCTTTTAATTGAGATGGGAGGAGTGGTCGCAGTTGACTCAAGGAGTGGTAGTGGCTTGTTCTAGGAACCATAGAAGGCCCTCCTAAATCTCCAATCTTCTCTTTGGGTTCACACGACCGATTTGTTCGCAACTCTTCGAATATGTGATCAGCCTTATCAGCATAAGCAGGGTGCTCTCTCATGGCATGAGCAATGACCTTTTCACTTGTAAAGAAATGCTGTTTGCATACTTTGCAACGAAAGTTCCCATGATCGTCCATTTGTTGCATTTTGGGATTAGAATGTTCTGCATCGTCCGTTTCATGAAGAATAAGGCACTCTCGGATATCTTCTCTGTTGGTCTTGCCGTGCTTGTTCTTCAAATGGCGCTCACAGTTAGCCTTGGTGGTGAAACCATAATTGCAAAGCTTGCACTCGTACGGTTTTTCTCCTGTGTGTGTCCTCATGTGCCTGGTGAGAGTGCTTTTATCTCCACTGGAGTAGGTACACGCCCCTACATTGCACAAGTATGGGGCCTTATTGAGATGCTCTTTGTTGTGGCCCTTTAAAGCCCGAAGGTTCGGATAGACGGCGGGACAAAGACGACATGGGAATTCTCCTTTCAGCTTCATATCCTTGATAATTGGATCATGGTCATCGTGCGCTCCAATGAGTTCGCCGTTCTCAGACGAGGTGTCATTGCCCTCGGCACCAAAGTCAGAATTGGAATTCTCATGCCGCTCGCTGGACTTAGATCGGTTTGACGAGGTGCTTGTTTGATGCGATTCCTGATTGTCCCCCAGATTCAATTTGGGACCAGGTGAGCCATGGGATTGATATAAGGCACAAGGGGGGGCGTTTGTATCACAATATTTATTAGGGGTGACAATGGGTTGCTTATCTGAGAAGGCACTGACAGGTTTGCCATGTCGGGGATCCTCATTGGCCAGGAATGCTTCGGCCAAGCGAGGAAACTCTTGGGTCAAAAAAGCGGTGGAATGATTCATCAAACTACTTGGTGGAACAAACGCAGAGAGAGAAGTAGGCGGTGCAGTGGGAAGGCAAAGTGGGGCGATAGCGGAGCTAATTGAACTAGGTGGAAGTGTAAAAGGATTGCGATGAAAAAATTTGTGTACTTGAAGCATGTTTGGATAGTCACAAACGAAACCACATTCATCACACTTGTTCGGATTGGTTTTGTGATGGGCTAAGATGTGAGATTCCAGATGAACTTCAGAAGCAAATGATTCTTGGCAGAGGGGACAAATGGGAGATTTCGTCGGATCCGATTGTATCATTCCCGAACTCGTGGGGGTCAAGTGATTGGGCAAGTTGACCAAAGGCTCCATTTTGGAAATCTCTGGAGTCTTCCCACTTTTCTTAGTAGGAGATAGGCCGCCATCACCTCCAGGGGATGCGGGCGGTGCCTTGCGCTTTCTGCCTCCACCTCTTCGCCCGGTGGACATGATCAGTCCCCCCATGGCTTCACCGTACTCTTGAAGTTCCTTCGCGGTGTGAGTGCGCTTGTGGCGATGCATGTTTCCATTGGTGGTAAAGGTCTGTCCGCACAATTCACAAGAAAAAGGCCTTTCACCAGAATGGACTAACATGTGACGATCCAAGGAGCTGAAGGATGACAACATTTTGCAACAAAGGCTACAATAGTACACTTTGGCCTGTCCTGTTGGATCATTTGGGTCTGGATGAGGTTTGACTTCGTTGTGAGCCCGAATGTGGGCCGTGAATTCTTTTTGTGTGTCTAAGATTTGAAGACAACGTGGGCATTTGTAAGTGTGGTCGTGGCTGGTGGTGATTACGGTGGTGGCTGTTATGATGGCTTTGGGGATTGGAGGCAAGTCTTCATCCAAGAGGACTCGCTCCTCAAGGACAGTCTCCCCATTTTCTTCGTCGTCGTCGTCGTCTTTGGTTTCGTCTAGGTCAAGATCAACCTCACCCATCTCATCTTCTCGTGTCTCTTTCCAACTCTCCTGGTCTTTCATCTAGGAGAAAACACCCGTAAAAATGAGTTAGGTCACGTCTCAAAGAAGCACATGATCAATCAATATAACAGGGCAGATTGAAGCCAGAGTCCAGAGTCCAGAATCCAGAGCTTCCTCTCTCTTTCTCTCAGAATCACAATGGCATTAGTCAGGGTGGCGGTTGTCAGCCGTCAGCCATGTGGGGGAAAGATTAAAAAAAGCTTTCTCTCACCTCATCCAGTCTGGGATCGACAAGCTCTGGAATTGCTGCAGAGACGGGACTTTTTGCTTCGAGAGCATCCGAGCCTTTGTCGTCTTGATGTTCATGCTCCGGAGGTTGTGTTGGTGTGACCCGACTTGTTCGTAGTTGCTTTCGCCGCTTGGCTCCTTGGACGACAGAAGAGGCCACCGTTTTCTCGTCACTTTTGGACATGATATCTGAACAAGTTAAGAGGAAACATTTACTCATTTCTGTTCGGGTGCCTTCTTTCATTATCAAACTTACGACCGACTGAACTAATTTTTTAGCGTTGTGGTGATCCAAATGACAAAGCCAATAGAGATTTCAAATGATCCAAAAGATGGCCAAATAGGTTCAGGCTTTTTTGTATCTCAGCCATCCAGTCGGAGTCAATTTAATGGGTTCTGAAAAGCGAGAATTACCAAGAATTGATCATCTTTGATTGAATGGTAATCCTGGACCGTACAGGGTCATTGTTTTGGGTCAATTAATGTGAAAATAGTGAGGAAATAATATTTGTGACATCACATCACTGTTTGTGAGTGTCAACAAGCCAAAGTGTCTTCTGTTACATATTGGCATTCTAAATTCTTCATTAGAACCACAGTATTAGATATGATGGGCTCAGCTGTCATTACCCGAAAAAAAAATGCCTAACCTTATAGTTTCATTCGAACGGTCGATTTAGTACGTACTTGATCCCATCGACAGTAATGGGCGAGAGAAGTAGTAGCAGTAGTAGAAGTAGTAGCACCACCACCACCACCACAAATGCCAACAGGACCTCCTTAGCTTCCAAAGGGCACTTAAGTTACCATGAGCTTGAACAGATACATGGTGGTGGGTCACCGAGAAAACAGATCAGGGCAGATGCTTTGAATACGAATACATATGTGCAGTCTTATCGTCATCTCAAGGCATTATGCCGAAGATAAGGTGAGTGAGAAAACATTTTGATTCATGATGCCGTTAAAGAGAAGGGATTATAACATCCCCATTGCAATCTCCTCGATGTTTGGAGTCTGACTTGTTTCCGAATCTCCTCAAAAAAAAGCACTGCAATGCGCTGTTTTGCTGATGAACTCGATCAATCTTTCATATCTTTTCAAATTTGCCCCGTTTGTCTAGTGGACTCAGCTTTGAGAAAAAAAATCTACAGATTCTAAAAATGTGATCCATTCCATATTGCTCGCTCCGCAATAAAGGAGGGCAGATAATACTATAAAACCAACTCTGAACTAAATCTCGAGAAATGGTTTGCCAATTCCACAGTTGAAGATATTCGGAAAAGCCCGGCGATGTTTTATCCAATCTCTCTACAAGACAGTTTCGAAATCAATTTCTTGGCCATTAAAGCATGAGCAATTAGTTCCTCATCAATATTGCTTCACTTCCAGTTCCATGACAACTCAAATAATGAATCTATGTTCAAAGACCTGTATCAGACCCAGTCGGACTACTTTTACAACCGTTATCATAATAGTAATAATAACAAAAACAATAATGACGACCACAGCAACAGTAACCACCACCATCGCAATTAGCCACTTGGCAGGCTGCATTTCTCGCACTACGTACTGTATGCTGTACATATTTGCAGCCTTCGCTTTACTGAAGATTTTGCTCAAGTTTAGGAGGTCTGGTGTCCAATGGATTCTCATCTGTGGCTTTTGTTTCTTTTCCGTTCCTCCTCCAGTTCAGTGGGGGATCAAGTCGAGTCGAGATTTATGATAGATTTCCAAACAACAAAGAGCTAGTCCATTCAGTTTCTGACTCCTTATAATCGCCGCCGTCATCATCATCATCATCATCATGATCACCATCACCACCAACAAGAGACCTGAAGAATATCGAGCATTCGGAGGGCAGCGATTTCTTTTCTCAACTTCTCGTTGAAACAGGAAATGACCAATGAAAAAAGTGCCTCTTGCTTGGACGACAAAGGCTATCATGCAACCGCCGAGAAGAAAATGGAGAGCAAGACAACACGCGCCTATCAAGAATGAACAGGAGATCAAAACCACCACCAGAGTAAAAGAAAGACAATAAGGGCGGAAAGGGGGGGGGGTCGAAAAATGAGATCAAGATCAACAGGATCGGCAAGAGCCGCTCATCATCAAATGAGCTTCGGATGAAAAGGCTCATCCTAGATGAAGGTGAAAAGCGTTCGATGGCATCCATTAGTTCAGGAATTACGATTCCGTTTTCAGGATATTTTGATGGTTCTAATGGACAATTTCCATCCGTCCAATGGATCAAAATCCAATGATTTCTAATATGTCCTATCCTGCCACATCATCTTTTGGAAACTGAGTACTCTTCAAAAATGTGTCATAGTTTTGGCCCATTGGACGGTGATCAGTTGGTCTAATTTAGTCTTTGAAATTCTTTTCCAATTGTCCAACCAACGGAGGATGAAATGCATGATTAGCTCATGTGGATCATGTTCAATCTAAGATTTCCCATCGAGTCTGTCATTTCAACCACATCATTACTCCGGTCTCTTCTGAGGTAGAGCCAAATTAGGCGTTCTCTGAGATCTGAGAGAGCTAGATGGTGAGGAAGCCCGTGCCAAATTACCTCTTATTCTCCATTTGGAACCTACTAGTGTTCGTACGTACTGTAGATGTGGAGCGCCAATGGAAAGGCAAAGTGGTGGGTGCTCTTTTTCCCATCCTCAGTCACACTTGATTTTCAGTTCTACGTCTGAAGAAATTGGCATCTTTTTCTCTCAAAGCCAAGTGAGTCGCTTGGGGCTGTCTCGTGCTGCCAGTAGGAGCTAAACGCACTAGCTGAATGCCTACCATACAATGCAAGAAGAAATGGCTCGGACAGCGATGATCGAGTCGGGCAGTCGTATGTATTGTGTTCGTGTGTATGTACGTAAATACGTACGTACGTACAGATACATGTTTGTAACGTACGTATGTACACTACTAGGTAGTAAAGGAAGTTTACAAATTGAGTCTCCACTCAGAGCAGACCGCCGCACTTACAGTAATAGAGCAACTACTTTGATGGTACGTGAGTCGGAAAACAAAAGTGTGCCTCCCAGAGGCTGATTATCTCCGTCATTATTTTCATCACCATCATGATCATCACGGCCATCCCTCCCATATCCAAAGAAGAGAGACAAGAACGAACGAGAGAAAAACTGAGACCAAAGAAGTAGGAGGTAATACCAGTAGTAGTAGGGATGGCGGGAATGGAGGCACGTGCGAAGATTGTTCACACGAAATTCCAGCTTAGAAAACCCACTCAAGAATAAAAACGGCACGTCTGGTTGACAGCGACAATAAAATAGCAATTACACTTTGTTGGTCAAGGGCTCATCCACGGCACTGCTGGTCAGACAACGAAAGGAAAATCGGACTTCTTTGTCTTATCACGTCATCTTTTTCTAAAATCTAGTTCAAATTAATAGACCAACCTATCGTCATAAACTGCTAAGAATCATGTTAACATTTTTTCTACAATGGCTGATGCTAAACCTTGACCGGGAGGAGTAGAACTTGAACATTCGCCATCATATAACTAACAAGTTCTGATCTGATGCAAAATAGATGATACCAAGCGTCAGCAGCCCTAGAGTGTGTCCATTTTTGGTCCAACTTCAAAGTGATAATGAACCGATAGTGAAGTTCGATCCTTTCAATTTAGCAAACATGCACAATTGGCGAAGAATCACAAAAGCAGCGGCAATGGCAGGGAACAAAATATTAATGAACAAAAAAAAACGATCTCGCAATCATGCATCATTTCCACTTCAGTGCTTTGTTCTTCATACTTGGCAGTCACATCCCTTCGATCTCTATTCTAATTTTGCCTCAAGCCACATCGAACTTGCTGTGGAAGTAGTTCAAATCCATCGGATTACTTGGTCGTTGCGGTACATATCTTGATAACTGACACGAGCACGAGCACCAATGGTAGGAGTATGTAGAATAAGAAACCCAGCCCAGCTCGGACTACCTTTATATTGCCTTGGCAGCTAATGTGTGCGTCCAAAGTTAGCAGCGATCCTCTCATATCACGCATTCAAAAACGGATCCTTCCGTTTGTACATAGGTAGAACACTCTGGGTTCACTCGTTCCAATACATGTATCTCACGGCCAAAAGCAAGGCCCAGCTCTGAGGTAGGTTTATGGTCATTTGAGACAATGGTACTCACTCGTATGACCAGAACGGAGGACAATCTGGCCGGATGGGTGAGGGAATAAGTGAATGGATGGATTTTGATGGGTAGATAGATACAGAAGCAGTGAGTACAGCCATACGCACGCCTCGCACTGGGCCATAAACTCAAGAACATCATTAAGCTAAGCTAACTATGATGGACAAGACGGATGCGATGTGTTCAAGCGGTTGTGACAGAAATTCAACACTGATTGCTCCAAACAAGCCGCTATGCATTACAAAAACTGAACTAATCACTCGAACGGCAGAGAACGATGGACATGGCACTACCCTCCTTCAGTAGAGCAAATTGTCAGTGGTAGAAGGTTTAAAGCCAGAGAATAAAAATTATAAAATCGTCTTGGAATTCGATGCTCATTATTGTTATCATTCTCGTTGTTGTTGTTGTTGTTGTTGTTTGCATACAGCTTGCGTCTTTGACAACTCCGGACTCTTATCAAGGTGGCATTCACTCGAGGGCAGCTCAACTACTGGACAAACTCGAGAGGTATTGTAATGTGGTCAAAATAGCCTGTAATGGTCTTTCAATTAAGAACACAAATCCTCTGGTCACGCGAAGGACAAAAGGGCTATCCTCTCAACCATACGGAAGCTCAAGTTGGTTGAGTATTGCTTTGGCATGATAACATCTAAATGAGGGATCTGAATTAGAGATTGAGATTTAACACGGTCCCGAAGAGATAGAAACGTCTTGAAGCGAAGATTAAGAAGAACATGGGAAGAAAGAGACCAGTATCGTCAAGAGAACGGCGAAAAAATTGGGTAAGCGCTGGTTCCTTTGCTGCGTTTATCAATACTGCTACTACTGTATGTGCTGCTAGCCAGGCGTTCCTTTTCATGAGGAAGACAAAGGTCTGTTTTCCGATAATGTGCCTTCATTTGCCCAGCGTCTTTCATGTCGTTTCCCTTGATGTCGTCCTAGCGAGGGAACGAGTCCATTTTGTTGTTGTTGTTGTTACCTTGTCGTTCGTCTTTGTCGTTTCGCTCTTTTTCTTGAAGTGAACCTTCGGAGAGTTTGAGAAGGACCGCTTCATACCTTGTAGTATCTATCACATGCACAGACTCACTCTTTGTTCGGGAGTGTGCGCTCATGTAGAGCAGAAGCAGTTGTCCAACATTGAAAGGGTACCATTTGGGAGCTTCATGTCCTATGACAGCATTATCGTCAATTTCTTATCATCTATAGCTTCTTTTCTGTGCCTTGCAATGACAAATGACAACATGGCGTCTCCACGGGATCCCAAATGGGCGATTAGGCTAACACTCGTTGCCTTCCTTTTTTTCCCTCTCTCTTTCTCTCTTTTCGCTTCTTGGCCTTAATTCCTCTTCCTCTTCTTCTTCCCCGCGTCAAAACTGGACGTGCGCTGCCCACCTGTATCGGAATTCAGCCTCCTTTTATCGAGGGTTCAATATGCTTCAAGCAAATGCTATCTCCCATCATCAAGGGAGGGACATATATACATAATGCAAGTTCAATAATAGAAAAATTTGAATGGTGGTACCCAACCAGAGTGGCACAAGCATAACAGATAGTGCTCTCAACGACCAAAAGAGTACGAGTGAGGCTTCAATAGCGACCGACCGCCGAGCACTTGAGGATTCACGAAAAAGGCAGTAAATGTAAGCGACGAAAGAGCAACAATGGACCAGCGGGTCCAATTTTCCTAAGTCATCCACGGTTGGTCATGGAGGAAGTGGTGCTCTGGGTCCATGGCCTGTCCTTCCTTCTTTCCTTCGATCTTTCTCCCTTGAGGCGAGGACGTCTTCTTTCTTTCTTTTTTTCGTCTTCTTTTCTTTCCTCTCCTCTCTTAACGTAGACTGAGTGGCTTCTTTCATCAACCTCTGCCAACAGTAACTCATCAGTGTTTCAGGGACAACTCAAACCCGAACTACGAGCACTACTCGCTAACTTGGCCTTATTTGGTGAGCGTTGAACGCAGGGACAGCCTCAAACACTCCTCCAAAGCATTTGAGCGGGCATCAATAATTCATGGAACATTGTGGCCTCTGTCACATTGTGAGGATCCATAAAGAGGAGAAGGAGGAGCAACCAAGTCTTTCTCCCTCTTCCTTCGAACCACTGTCTCCCGTATTCCATTGGTGGTGAATTGTTCGCCACCGCCAACGGTCTCGTCTTCCAAGGCCTGGCAGCTCTTAATTGCGAAGCTTAGACCAACCCAATGGTATATGCGACTACGTAAACTGGTCCAACTACATACATATATAATCTATCGCCTTTGTATGACATTGAAAGGCGTAAACGGGAGAAAATAACCGCTATCAGCGGGATGTGTTGCCCCCACCTTCTTCTCGCCTTGTTCAAATACTGTTCGTGAGTGAAAGGATAAAAATATAGTGTACAAAGAGGGGGGAACCTCTGTTCAAATTAGGAAATGCGTATGCAAAGTGCTGGAGAGGAACAAACCATATCTACAGTATCTATCAAACCTTCTCCTTCTCCCCTCCTCCCCTCCGCCCCTCCTCCCTTTTCTTTATGTCTCCTGTTCTCTACCTCGGCATCAAATATTCAGAGATAATTACTTTTATGATCGTTAGGCCGGACTTGACTTCTAACTTGTCTCTTTGATTCACTCACTCGTTCTACCCATTACGTTAATAGTCAGGTTCTGTTCAGCTCCAAAGAGACACAAAGCAATCATCATTATCATTTTTATCCAGTCCAGCCAGCCAGCTAGCCAGCAACTCTTGAAATGGTGGAATTTGACGTGGAACAAGATCAGAAACCGCAGTTTTCAGATAATCGGAAGTGAATTGAAAAGTCCATCTCGCGGAGAAATTGTTTGTCCCATTGGAACAAAGAAATCCTTGCCAACTGCCTATTTGTGCAAAAGGTTTTACTACGTCAGAGAGAGAGGTCCATGATTTTTTGTTCTCTAAAGTAGGAGCGGGGCTCGTGATAGAGCTTCATAAAAAGGATATGATACCTGTCCCCAACCAGACAAGTCCATTTTCGGTTTTACAATGCTCACAAGGGGACGTGGATGATAGTGATGATGACGATGATAATAATAATAACTTCACATTTGCATGTTTTCACGCATTCAGGTGAGTTTCCCCCAGACTACTCCTGTAATCACACATGTGTTTGTTTAAAAATGAACCATGACAAAGCTATCGAGGGTGAAGACTTTTTCTAACGGTCTGGCCAAGAACAAAAGCAGCCTGCTGCTTGATACTTGGATTCATTTGGCAATTGTTTTGATAGATAAATAGGTAGCGACATCCTGAAAATATGGTTGCTCCAACCAGGATGGACGCTTCGATATGCTCTCTAAACTCTCCTCCTCGGGAGACTGCGACTCTTACCTTACTTCTGTCTAGTACTTTCCTACTTTAGAGATTGGCGTCGTATGAGTACCAATACTACTTTCCGCAATGACTCTGAGGATGAGGATGATGACGATAAGGTTGGTGCGAAGTGGGCCGTCATCGATCACCTTGCGTTGTTATTGATTTTTTTCACCTCTCCCCACGACAAAAGATGCATGAAGCAAGCAAGCACTAAGCCACGGTGTCTTTTTTCTCTCTCTTTCTCCTCCATAGCGTACACATGATCACAGATATACATATCAGAGATGCACAAGCATCAGACACATATTTCATCACTCTACTCTTATATCTTATTTGCAAAGACACGTCCCCCAATCTTAGGGAGTCCAACCTCTCACATTTTTACCCTGAAGAGATAACCTGAATTGTGTTGCCATTTCTTAAAGGATTTATGTAATTTCATGTCTGTGACTGATGCCGACTGCACAGGGGTGTTGTGGTTTAGCTTCGTACAGAGTACCTATCTCGGTGTGATTTGCTTTCCCATTATCATTTTGCGCTTTAATAGGACCAAAGTAGATACGATGAAAAATCGTTAACGGTCATTGAGAGAGAGAGAGAGCATCTAAAACGTACATGTCAAGCCTCTCAACTGCATCTACGAGCAAAACTTCGTCAAAAATTAAGACCTCTCATCACCAATCTGCTCATCGTGTTTCTAGGAATGCCATCTTCCACTCAAGATACTTTTGGGGCTCGATTTCAATCAAATCCATTAGGGACGGTTAATAAAAAAGTCTAGTCTGTCTGTATGCCGATCGGCGTGTCTCAAAAGATATCTGGTGAGGAACCATCATCATGGTGGACAAAGTCTGCCCGGGTTTTGGTCCAATTAAAAACTCTATCCAATGGCAGTGAATGAGCCTTCGCGTAAATGGACGGAACCAATCAACTTCAACTCGCAAGTTAACGAAAACGATTTGAAATGGAAATTGTCACTGACCCGCCAAACCCCACATACTTAATGGTCAACACCAAGTTATCAAGGAATGTCTCGACGACACTCATACGTTGCTGCTATATGTTTGATACGTCGTGTTGTCTCGATCATGATTTATTTTCTGATTCTTATTTACTGGGTGTCAAATCGAGTCATGCCACTGTCCGCTGACGTCTACGAGTAATTCAAGGACAGTTTTACGTAGTTGAGTGTACAATATTGCAAACATGCAAACTTTCGGTAAGTGAACAATCATTTCTGTGTGACGTGGTCAAAGAGAGTCGTTGATTGCCAATGGCAATGCAGAAATAGGTAGCATGAATGGTGCTCAGCTTTTCGCAGTGATTGATATTGGTTTGGCGTAACTTTTGGGGTTAGTTGAATTTGATTGTTTAATTTGGAGTCAACTGTTTGTTTACCTGACGGATTGGCTGATGGTTTGGCCGACTATTGTAGAACTACCACTGATCAGGCCAGCACTGAGGGATGAAGCTTTTTTGGTCCACTCGAAAGTTAACAACTGACGATTACGTACTACGATTGTGTTTTTTTCAGCGATGCCTCATGGATGAGTGTTAGTCGAATATTGGCTGGATGGAACTTTGTCGAATAGATGATGGATGCATTGATAGAGCGAGAGTTAGTGATGCTGTTATTGTAAGGATGCCACGAACTCTTGAAAGGCTTCCGTCTCCCAATTGAAGGCACTCGGTGGAATGAGAGGCTCAGGCTCCGAAGACTGAGGTGTATATCTCCCAAAAATTCCCTCTCCTCCTCCTCCTCCTCCTCTCTTTCTCGGTTAGCTTACGTACTTACTACTCCCTTCGGCTCTTGCCATCCCCACAACCAGCAGCTGAGGCACTCAGGACCAACCAACTCCAGCGATACTTTAGGTTGTAGGACATGCAGGGTGTTGACGAGGTAGGTGGAAAAAGGTGGAGAACGAGAACAGCAGTAGAAGGTGAAGGTGGTGGTGGTGGTGGTGGTGGTGTTTGCGACAAGCCGCCCGACGGCTAAAGAATCCCGCTATGGTCCCTTCGTTTTCCCCCCTCTCGAGGTCTCTCTTCTCTCTTCCTCTCTCTCTTTCTCTCTCTCTCTCTCAATTCACCTGACTTCCCTTTGAGAAGGGAGACAGAGTGGGGGAAAAAGCTCAGGGAGAGAAAGAGCCTCCACCACGCACGTGGGCAGTAGCCTCCTCCTCCTCCTCCTTCTCCTTCTCCTCCTCTTTCCCCTCCTGGATCCTTTTCCGCGTCTTCCTCGTTTTTCTCTTTGGGACCGTTCTCCTCCTCCTCCTCCTCCTCCTCTTCTTCATTCATCCAGGTTGAGTGAGCTCTTCATCAACGAGAGAAGAGAAGAGACGAGAGAAAGAACGAAGGAAAGAGGGAACGAGAAGACGCACAAAGTGAAGAGGCGTTGGGCTGCAGGCCCAGGAGTACCCTTTCATCGCAGAGTGAGAAGCCTCCCGCCCCAAGCTTGAACCTGTAGGTGGCGAAAGCAGGATCCTCGACCTCTTCGAACCATCACGACCTACAGTAACCACCACTCGCCTCGCCCCATGTCTTGTTCTTCTCGACAAGTCCAACTTCGTGCACGGGGAAATCCGCATGGAATCCAATCGAGACTAGTGTACATGGTGAGGCTTTCTCTTCTTCCTCGTTCAAGATTGATGAACTTGGAGCTCCCATGCTCCAAGAGTTATTCTCGTTGACGGCCAAAGAAGACGGAGATCCCTTAGCCGCTCGACAACGGCTCATTTCCCCCTTGAATGGCGGAAGACTACTCGAACGGGTGAGTGAAGCAAGAACGAGAGCTTTTCCAGAAAGATTCACCATGGAGGCTCGACTTCGCCTCGTTGCAAAAGGTCCCCCAAAAGCTCCGAGAGAGAAAGAGGGAAAGAAAGAGAGACGCGTATTGCCATGCGAAGGGACCGCTATGATCACTCTTCCGGGGGTCCTGTCCTCTTCTTGGAGCACAGACGGTGATCCCGAGCAAAGCGGCCAAGCACGAGTATGTGTTGTCCAATGATCTCCATGACGATGCCTCAAGCCGGCTCGAGTACCTGCAGCCATTCTGAGAAACAAGGAACGGGAAAGGCCCCCTGATCGCACTTCTCGAAAACGCCAGACTTTGTCATTACCAATGGCAATGCAATCGAATTAATTCCCTTCGGAGTTTGCTTGGCTCAGATCATTTTCCCTAAATCCAAATAACCGTCAGCAGTTCGAGGATTGACATGGCCGAGATAATTTGCTAAGTGTCCTTGAACTTTTCATGCTTTCAACTGTCAAGCTCATGAATGGTCAAATTTTGCAATTTTGATTAAAAATGGTTCATGCAATCAATCAATAAACCGTAATTTCATTCGGTACCCGATGAATTATTGTTATGTAAGGCACTCGCATTGGTAGTTTTGTCCTCACTCATCTTGTTTTAACCTAAGCTTCCAAACGGTTCAAACATTCCCTCTGTTACAGTTAGCGCGAATGGGAGAATATGTCGGAGAAGAACGAGAATGAGAAGAAGAGGGAGGAGGAGGAGGAGAAGAAGGTGGAGGAAGACAAGGAGAAGGAGGAAGGAGGAGGCTGTAGGAGAAGAAGATGCAAAGCCTAGCAGGGCAAGAGGAGAAAGAAAGTGAGAAGAAGATGCGATCAACAGAGTCAACAGAGTCAACAGAGTCTGGTACAATCAGCAAGCAAGAGGAGCACCGAGAGACGAGACGAGGCGAGATCAGAGCACACCAGAAGAGAACGAGGCGAAGGAGGAGAACGAGAAAAAGAAGGAGGAGGCAGACGAAGATGACGAAAACGAAGAAGATGAGGATGGAGAAGAAAGTGGAGGAGCAACAACGGCCTGATGAGTAAAATCACATGGCGAGAGGAGAAGAGAAGATGCGAGACGCTCAACGGAAAGTCTCTTCTTCCATTCTGATTGGCGGGAAACTCTAGCTTATGTGCCAGCCAAGTGGAGGGGAGTGGCGGTCGAGAGTGGTTGTGCAAGCTGGAGAAATGTATCATTGATTCTCAGGAAGGAAAGCAAGGGCTTCGCTCAGCTTGCTACAGTGGGGCCTGGATCATCCATGTGCATGTGGGATAGGCTAATTGGGTTGGGATGAAGCTCGAAGAAAGAGGAGGAGACACGCCGCAGCGAAGAAAATACATAGTATAACGATGCCTTGTCTCTTGGCTAAGTTTGACGTCATGTGCGGGTTTGCCCTTAGATATCATTCAATGGAAACTATTGTTTCTGGCGGAAACCGAAATTCGTCACATTGGTTTAGCTCAGATTAGCAATTTGAGCTCTGGCCTCTTTCTTGTCAGCCAAAGAACCAGCGAGAAGCCCAAACCTCACATCGTTCTAATGAATAGGACTGCGTGCGTGCTCGAGTCATGATGCATCTTGTTGCATTTGGGGGTTGCAGGATTTGGATGGATAACCTAAACTCACAAGGGATCTCGAGACAATGCTCGTTTAGTCATGCTCAACCAAGTGGGCGAGCAAAAGTGTTTTTTTTTGCCTCAGGGCTAGCAACCGATGATGACTACATATGTAGAGTAGTAGGTGAGCACATGATACCCCAAACTACAAAACCAAGGGCCACAAGGGCTTCTTCCTCTTTAGTTGCCTTCTACGTACGTTCGCAGTTCTAGCTCACCATGCAAAAACAACAAACAATGTGAGGCGACTTGGTCCAGGTTCTTCCTCGTCTTTGATGTTCAGGTGTGCGACTAAAAGGAAGACGACCGATCTTCAAGGGCCACCACCACCTTGACCCACGTGGCGCTCAATTAATGGGCGGAAGTGCAAGCAACAAAAGGGACCAAGCAAATCAAAGGCGGTCCACGCACTGTTTCTGGAACCGGGTTCGGAGCCAATGAAGAGAATGAAATTGATCCGTGAGATCCAGTGGACTATGGGTTGACTGGTTGACTTGATGGGTTGACTATGAAGTTGTGAAACGCATCATTATATGCTTATGCTGGATCAAAGCTGGTCAATGCCTTCGTCACTGATGAAGCACCGACTTTTGCACTGGATTTAGGTGAAGTGAATAGGGGAGCTTTTGAATACCTGGATGAATTTGCTCGCTATAAAAAAGTAATAGCCGTTTCATGGACGTACATTCAAACCAAGACTGCCCAAACTGTCACTTTTAGTCCCATTGAAAAATTCTCTCCAGGGACACAGTGGTCTTAGAATGAAAAAAAGCTGGAGCATCCTCCTGTCTTGGCTCAGATCATTTATTTCTTGAGGCAACTCGCTCGGTCACGGATACCTCCGCTCAATGTGGATTTCCCGCTGTGCAGACCCGTTGGCCAAGAGGTACGGGACAGGCAAGCATCTGGTAATCAGTTTCAAGAAAACCATACGGATGATGGACCCTCTCAAAAGCATCTCCGCCTCTTTGTAGTTGCCCCTGTATGTGCTTTGTGGAACATAGCACGACGGTTCTTTTTCTTTTCAGTTGTGTTATGCAACATCCAATCCAAAAAGCGTCTTCCAATTAAAAGAGCCTAACTACTGTATATTGAGAATGTTTAAGACTCTTTAGCAACGGTTATCGTCAGTAGTTGGTTTCTATCAAATCGAATTTGGCCTAATTTGAGAAGCATCCAGCCACCATACTCTTTACCTAGTTTTTCCAGTTGGAGGAACTAATGGTTTGATGCGCCAAGATTTATGATGTCGATTGCCAGTTCGTTGTTAAAAAAGGCGACAAGCTGGAGAAAAATTGAAAGAAATCCTCTCTAATTTCCATCATCAGAGAGTAAGGAAGTTGAAACTTGACGAGAAGACGGGGAAACAAAAAAAAACCGAGACGACGAAGACGGCCAGCTCTGTCTCTCCAGTCTGTGTAATTTATGACTTCTTCCTCTCGGCCTCTGAGTATTTTTGTTCTATTTGCACTCGAAATGATCAGGCCAACGCAGTCAGAGATTATTCATCCGATAACAACCACTCATCCGACAATGTGTATGCACTACGGTACAGCAATGTAGCGTGCGCACCTACGACGGTAAGCACATAAGTACACATTATCACAGCACAGGATGGTTTTTGCACCCTTTTGGCCCCCGTGAGAGTGTTCCCTCCCGACGATATCCGACCAGCAGCAATTGATAAATATATAGTAATCGCACACACGTAGCATATAGTACTAGTAGTAGCAGTACTAGTGATAGTAGTGGTAGTAGTAGTAGTAGTAGTAGTAGGTACAGTAACACCGAACCAGTCGCACTGAATATGTACAAGTAGAACATCATGTCGTATGCTCTATCTGTTTAAGGTACGGTAGGTGCTCATTCTGGCGAGTAGTACTACTATGCTGTAAGTGTAGGCAAAAACAGCAACGAAGCACAATTATTTAGAAAGATTAATGATAACTTGAACGGATTCATAGGATCGTCTTCCTCTTCTTCTTGTTCATTTTCACCTGAGGATGAGGAGGATTGCTGTCATCTTTTGAGAGCTGCCTCCATTGTGCCACCAAGGCGTCGTTCACCACCTTCCCTACAGTGGGCCGTGTCTTTTCAAGACTTGAAGCAAGAAAAATTGCATTTCCCAATGCTCGCCATGAATCACATCAATGCAATCAAAGATCCCATCCACCAAGCACTACGTTTTTAATCTCGGAGCCCACCCGATGAAGAAACTTTGTTCATGCCCTATACGAATTTCAACGCTGATCAATGATCACGATCACTACATAGGATGAAAATGCATTTCATGAGTGACATGTAAGGCAAAACCAGAGTCGATCGAGTTGCAAAGCGACGAAAGGGACCCACCTGAAGTGAGAGATGGCCTGATTTCAGTTGGCTAAACTGAATAGTTCTAGACATTTTCCGTTGCATTTGGTCAATAATTGTCGATGTACATGTAGTAAGAGTTCTGGAGACGGGAGACGATCTTTCTGTGTTTGCTAATCGACTGAATTCGTATCCGGTAATATCTAAAGTACTCCATTTGTTCGGTCAATACAACGACTAGAAACATTCAATTCAAATACGAAAAAAAATCTCTCAATTTTTTTGCAAACAGTTTTTGTAACAACAGTTTAGTCATCATGTTAGTGGTGTGTAGATTCACGAAGAATTCCACATCACATCGGCAATGAACCATCGTTTTCATCTGAAAATGACGGCTTTTCTAATCTTATGTTTTCAGGCCTCGAGAATTGTGTTTCGTTCAGACCTCAATTCGGTTTTCACATATTCTGAGCTAGATTGGAAAGAACCAGACTGTTTCCATTGCTCCATTCAGTCTTGCAATCAAAAGATGTATGTTTCAGGGTATTAAAGATTCGATGAAGAGGTAAGCGCTATTTAGAAGAAAAAAAATCACATAAACTAAATGCGTTCTTGAACTTCTGTGCTGCTTTTACGAGAAATTTCTGAGTTCCCAAAGAGCGATCTGTTCGGAGAGCGCAAATTTAGCTGTCTTTTGTTTTCACACCTTCATTGCCTAGGGAAGAAACCACATAGAAGATCTGATAGAAGGAAAATCCCCAATGCCATTTGATAGTGAAACGGGTCTATAAATGTCTCAGTGTTGCACATTGGATGTCAGACAAGTTTAGACAATTGATCTTGGTGGGTTTCGATGAACGGATGAATGAACAAATGGATGAATGAATGAATGAATGAAAGGATGGATGGATCGATAGATGTACACTATAGATACGTAAGACTCGATCAATGCGTTGACCCGGGATCAACTTTCTTCCGTCTTTTGGCCGTGACTTCGAGAAATTGGGAGACCATGTGGTTTTGGGGTGGATAATGTCCATGCATCCTGTTCAAAGCAGATGGCAAAAGTGTGAAGAGGGAAAAGATGAAACAGATCCTAAGCACTACGTATCTCTCTCGCTCTCACCGCATGTTCAAGTCGTGGACGGCCAATGAATGTGTAGGTGAGTGTGTGAGTGATAATAATGAAGAAAGTCTCGGCAGATCGAGGGATGAACCATAGTATCCCTGTGGTAAGAAGCGCCCGTCTCAATTGTCATGTCGTTCGTGGCAAGAAAGAAGAAAATGATCAATCCACTCTGGGGGGTCTCTTTCTTTCTTCTCGTGTTTATCTGTTCCACTTGGTTGGAGAGAGGCTCCTCGCTTCTCCCCTCACTCGTCACCCACCCAATGCTTGCTTGCTTGCTTGCTCTTCCTTCCTTCCTGAAGGAAGGAAGGAAGGAAGGAAGGAGCACCTAACATCAGGATGAAAAATGGAGGCCTCTTCACTAAGATAACTGAGCAATGATTTAACATGGCCAAGGCCGAAAAATACATTGAACTCTCTAATCTTCAAACCACTGTACTACCATGAAGGCCAACCACGTAATTGAAAACAAAGTGGCATCCCAAAGTTCTTGTCATCATGAAATCAATAAGTTTGACGGCAACCAATAGCTTGTAGATCGAGGATCTCTGGCGGATCCTTTGCCGTTGTTGTTCTTCCTGTCCAGGCGACAGACATCATAATCATCATCGTCGTCGTCATCATCATCATTTGGTTGAATGGTACTTGATACCTTTTCTAATTCAATGGATGCCCTCAAGTGTAACCTATCTGGTGTGCGGTGGTACCTATGGCGGGAGGAGAAGGCAAAAAAAGTGGGATGCTTTGTTCAGCTTCAGTTTTTTAATGGCTAAAAACATCTCAATGACAGATCAGAAAAAAGGCACAACGCTTCCTCCAACATCTGTACCTATCATCCCACAACCAGAAGCATGAGAAAAATGGAATACTAACGCTGGTAATCTAAGTCGATCGACACCGAGCCCGTTTGTCTTGGAAATCAACCAGTCGACTAACAAAAAGATTGCAAATGTGTCCAATTGGTCTCCGTTCCCCTCAATCAACGGGGATGTGAGGGAGTCACTAGAAAATTGGAGATTCTCAGATTTACTTCACATTTGCCTGTGTCTCTGTTTCCGTGGGGTTTTTCATGCATAATTTGCCATTTCCGTCATTTACAAAGAAACAAGACGAATCCGAAGGAGAACTCGATGATGATAATGATGACAACGACACCGACGATGATGACGAGGCCTAGTGCCACAGCAGTAGTAGAAACAGCAGCTCACCTACAACCCGTGCAACATTCCCAAAGATATAAAATTGTAAAATAATTATCTTGTTGTCATTAAAACTTGACAGAAGAAGAACGAATTAAGATTTCGGCTAAGTGGTGGCGTTACCCTACAATTCATTCGGCCATGTTCATGTCTTCCCCCTCTCATTCCATGTCCTCATGTGATCCCAAAATGTCGTAGTTTGACGGAAATTAAAACAAAATCCTCTTCTTGTCTTATTTGGTGGCGTGGTTTGGATTAGTGTGCTATAGCGTGGTGCGGTGTGAGTAAGTGCCAGCCAGCTCTCAGATCTCAGCGATTCAAATCCACGACATTGCATGAGGCATGAGGCATTGGCCATGTGGCCAAGTGGGCAAAAGGGCATGTGGGCAAGTGCCACGACTGTACCGTGTTCAACAGAACCAATCGAAGCAGCATCTGAACAGCAAACGAACAACAAGAAACACAAGTATTATGATGGCCATCCAACTAGCACGACGACCATTTTGATCCTATAGTTGATACATAAAAAAGTAGATTTATCCATGCATCTCCCGAGACAAGATCTCCTTGGACGAACGAGATCCCAGCAATGAACAAGGAGAAGAAAGGCAAACTCTTAGACACACTAGGTAGTACTAAGTACTACGTATACATATGTACACAAGTAAGAACGAGCGAGCGAGCGAGGTTACCCCGGGTCCGACCCATGGCACCCAAGAAGGGTCACTTACTTCCAAGACGAATGACTTCAGTGTAATATCAATTTGGTATTCCGAACCTGTCCTCCTTTGGGACTTTGAGAAAGATAGGAGATTCTAAGGCTATCTTGAGTTCATATCTTTCAGCGTATAAGTGTGTGTGTGTGTGTGTCAGTGTGTTATTCGATCGGACTCGGAAATTCAATCCAGTATTGGGAGGGAGGATGAAACACAACAACCTCCTCCTCCTCCTCCTCCTCCTCCTCATCATCTTCATCATCATCATCATCATCATCTACCTATTATAGGTACGACTGAACAGACGTAGAGGGTCCTGCAAAAACGTCACCACTTTAGTCCATCCACAGAGGTGAGGCTAAAAAGTGACTACAATAAAAAAGGATGTCAGAGAAATAGATTTGGTTCATCACTGGCTATTGATCTACGCCAAATATAGCCAGCCAATCATTCCATTGTAAGAAACCGCCAGGCCTCCTTGGCCTTTCCGTTTTGGTCAAGACGGTCGGAACACACACCAAGAAGGGCACCAAGACAACAAGGTGGACGGGGATCAGTCGGTCGAAACAAGGGAACGCTGAGAAAAAACAGCGCTTGGGCTTATCATCTCAACGTGTTAATTCTCATAACGAAAACGGCAGCTCTCCATACTCTGTCTTGAATGTCATAAATGGTTTTTTTTGACTCTAACTACGCGGAGAGACTCTTAATTCAACAAATGAAATGGGAGTCTGTGAACCATTTGGCCTGTTCCCTCCTCGTATCGTTGCCTTCAGATCATGATCCAATTGTTCAGCGAGGATGATGAAGGCAATTCTGAGAGGCGATTCATCACACTTGTCTTCACTGGAGGAAAAAAACTCGATAAGCGCCGATACGAATCATCCATCTAGTCCGATCGGTAGCTTGAAGACTGGGAACTCATGGGATCTAGTACGCAACCGCAAACATGTACTACTACACACGCTCACCAAGTGAACAATCAACAACATACCGAGAAACATGGGCTTGTTTTGACCTGGCTTGTCGTATCAAGATCATCGTCGCCATGTCCGCGTTGACAGGCCCAAGAGTAGGGAAATAACAAATATCCCGGGGTATTCAGATCGATTGGAAAAAAGGCGGCTAAGAGTTTTTCCATGGGGAAACAACAGCCAAAATTAAGAACCACATAGAAGGACTTCCAATAAAGGACCACAGACTGTAAGGTCGAGGTGAGGAATGGAATGAGCAATCGGAGAATCTTTGACTAGCGTTGTTTGGCTTTTACTCAAATTGTCTTATTTGGTAAGAAATCAAAACTGAATAAATGGAGAAGCCATGTCATCTTTGAATCTGAAGCACTATGATAAGAGGATGAATCACTAGAGAGACAATGCACTCGCACATTAGTAGGTAAACAGCACTGGAAGTAGAAGAGAGAAGCGAGAAGCGAGAAGGCGGTACTGTAAGCCAAATCATCCCCCCTATCTCCCTCTCTCTTTTGTCCCAGTCATCTAATTTGGAACGATAATTCGTGGTTTTTCTTGTTTATAAATACAGCCATAATGTGTGGCAATTAACATTATTTGCATCCTTTCTCTTATTGTTGGGTACTTTTGTCTCAAATTGCCAAAGCACTGCCAATTTACTGGACGCCAGACTGTTATGTACTCTGCCTATCTTGTGGATGGTTCCATCGCTCTGTTGGTAACAGTTAGCGATGTTACACTAGAACTTGCTATCATTGTTTTCCGATGAATCGTAACCAAGAGCTTGGTTCTTCGGTCAACCTAATTCCCAGCTCCCTCGTGAATAATCAGAATCATTGTTCAAGGATCGTCTTGGAAGAAATTTCCGAGAAAAGAGGATAATTTTGATAGGTTGGCACTGGAAGGATGTCAAGAGTGATTGAATGAATTTCTAGGTTGACAATAAACAACCGTTGCGGACCGTAACGTAATGTACCGAAGGTATTTGGTGTCGTCTTGGACATCATTGTCCGGTGACAATCATCCCTCGATGGGAGCAGTCTCATTTTCTTCCCGAAATTCCAGATCGCCCTAACGGTGGCGGCGACAGAGGTCGACTCAAACTGTACTTACCAATATTACAACTCCTACTCTTACTCTTACCACCATCACCACCACCACCACCTCTACTGCTGCTACTCAATTTCCCTGGTGTTCAAATTGAGAGCGAGCTGTTTCCATCGATTTGAATTTTTCCTGCACGATCTTGTCCTCAGTCAGCGGGGGTCTTGGTGCACACTGCCGTCTGCACCTCTCCACAAAATCGCTCCCAGCTATTTGGTACGGAGGACAGTAGGAAGTGCCCTAAGACGTAGGCGATCCTTCGGTAATCCCGTCACACAGGACACCTCGTTGCGGATCAGGGTCATCGCTATCAATTTGATGATGATGATGATGATGATGATGATTCCCTTTTGTCCTGGCCGTCGCCTTGACGGGTGGAGGATGAGAAATCTATCCAATTCTAAGAAACGGTCTGACCACCGTCGCCGTCTGTTAGTTAGTGATTCGGTAACAGGTTGTAAACTAAAGACAACCCACAAAGGACCAATGCCACTCATCTATCTTAAACTAGATCTTGAACAGGGACACAGTTCCTCGAGCCACAACTACAGGGTCAAAGGTGTCTCGTTAACGGTTTTGGATGCTCGAAGACACCGTACCTAGGTTCTGCTCTCTAGAAACTACTGGGACTTTTTTTGTTCATCCAACCAGCTTTCCTAAGTTCACATGGTATGAAATGAACGGATTTGAACAAAATTCGAATCCTATCAAGCCGGGCGTTTCTTGATTCTTACGCTTTATCATCAAATCCGATGTTTTACCACTTTTTGTGAAGGTTAATCGAGCTCTGGTTTCTATTGACATTAATCGAGATTGGGTTTTCAAAGCTGAACCTGGAGATTTAGCCTACAGCCGACTGGGACAAGCCGTGAGGAGGACAGAATTGAAAGGGAAATAATCCTTCCTCCCGACCTGTCACAAGGATAACTGTTCCCAACTTTCTTGATCTTGTTTAGCAAAGGTATTGGCTCCGAGGACCAACAAGCGTAGTCAAGATGGACAAATGAAAATTGTATACAATTTTAGGTGGGCGACAGCTTCCTCGTCTTGAGTGCGTAGTACGTAGGTACAAGAGGGCTAGAATGAGAGGAGGAAGAGCTGAGGTCCGGGTTGAAAAATATCGTTGTCTAACTTGGGTTACGTGCAGTGGCAATGAAGTACCACTACTGAAGAAACTAGCGCTTCACAGGCGAGCATTTATCTTATCAAAGGGTTGAATCACATTCCTACACTTCATGATCATCATCTTTTGTGACCGTTTATTAGACCGTAATGTGGCTCCAAAATTTGGAGCCGATTCAGGACAAAAGAAATTATGAATGTGTCCCTGAAGACTGTCAACCTGCCAAGACGTTGAGCACACACAATTAATCAATGCTGAGCACCAATGTCTTGGAACGGAATAGGATGGAGCGTGAAAAAGGTATAATGTCAATGTCACGCCGTAGAATATTTCCAAGGCAAATATCAAAACATGCAGTTTTCTATTGAACTTGGTTTAGTTATCACGCACCTGAGTGGATTCTAATTCTAGGGAGAGACAATTTAGGAGTCTCGGATGAATAAGATCTGATAATTTTCTATCGTAATGGTAAATGTGTTTTACGAACCAAAAGTTTGGCTGTTACTGTCAGTAGTATCACTAAGCAAAGCCACAAGAGTGTCTTGCATCCAACGATTTTGTGGTTTCCAGAGAATCAATCTCATCCAACATTGCGCATCACACATGCAACAAAGAAATTACATCTCAATTCATTCAGCGTCGCCAAAACAAGCAAGTCTCTTAGGGACAGTTTGGTTCGTATTATTTTTGTCCATGCGCCAATGGCTCTACCTCCCTGATACTGCGATGGATTGAAAAGTGATATTTCATCAAACCATCTCATTTGTCTAAGTCAAAGCCCGAGCATGAAATGTCTGATTTCAACCCTGGCTGATCAGAGATGGGATTTTAATGAGAATATCTGGCATTGGGAGCCAGCCACCGCAATGATGATGTTTGACTGCACAACAAATCACTCGCATCAAAGCGAGATTCGATTACCACGTGAGAACCCGTGAAGACTTATGCTAATCTATCCGGCATCATTCTCTAGCATTCCTCTCAATACACTTCAGCACTTTTGAATAGAGACACCGAGAAACATCCTCTTCAAATGCCTAATGTGAAATTTGGTTGCTTCTTAGCCAAGGGATGTCCTCCATATTTTTTTCCCTTCTTCTGCTTCGTTTTGTATTGTAAGACAGAGTGGCAGACGACAGACGACTTTTAGGTCCACTCATCTCACAGCATGAGATGAATTCAAATGAGCTGAGAAAATTGGTCAAAGAGCTTCAAATGCTGAACAGGTGAGTGAGGGTCCTGTGAGTCCTGTGGGTACCGCAGATCGGTCGGTACACAAGGCTAATGGGAAAAAGGTCGGAGATGCTCTTTGGGCCATCCAAAACCCAATCGTTTTCGAAGGGTTAATTCCAGTGCAAGATTGAGCACAGCATGAGAGGGAAAATAGTGAGATGGAGAAGGAGTTAATCGACGCTTTGTTGGTCTCTTCCAACTGAAAAACTCTCGATTTAAGGTGACAAAAGCCACAACCTTTGAACAGAGAACGGAGCAATTGTATGTGAGAGTTCCAGCCTCATTTCACCCAAACAACAACCCCATACTTTTGATGTTGACTTTCGTTTGCTTTTATCCCCAATATTTTAAACCAGGCATGCTGTGTTGACTCACTAGCTTCGCCGTTTTCCATTTGACCGCTCGGAGTAGAGTGGACTTCACTCACAAAAGGAGGATATGCTAATCCTGAGGTCAGGCCAAATCCAAACATATATAAACCAAAGAAATAGGTATAAGGTATTCAAATATCAAACCCATTACAATGAGGAGCTTGAATAACAGAATTATTTTGGAACAGCACTTGGAATAAGCACAGGATTCCTATTCGGCAGCTTCTGTTCCAACAAATCGCTGGAAAGTCTATAATTTCGTACCAAAACGGCACAATTTTCTCGTGTGATCCATCTCCGCTTCTTCCACCACTCCTATCTCACCTCTCCATTTAGAACCATTCTTGTCATCAATTATTCAAGCAGATCAGGCAATTACCAAGCACGGCAAACCATTTGTTCGCCGTCCCAAAAGTAGGGAACTTCGACCAACCTTTATGCACACACATTCACTCCCCAAAGACCCTTCAAATGCGCGGATCTTTCTACTAGTACTACTAGTACTTCTGCATTTACTCCCACTGTTACAATCTATAATGTACATGTCTGTTGGCTGTGTTTACGTACGGGCAACAAAAACTTCTCGACGACGGTCCTAGCATTTCTCTAGTCCCTCCTCTCTTTCGCTCTCTCTCTCTCTCTCTCTCTCTCTCTCTCTCTCTCTCTCTCTGTTTCTCTCTCTATCCTTTATGCTTATTCTTATAGGATACGTGCGTTTCTCTGCTACTCTTGGTGTTCGCGTCTCCCTCAAAAAAATAGGCCAGCTTGACACAAGGATTTGGTCATTGGGATTCATTGGGATTTTTCCCAGGAGACGATCAGCAGGAGCCTGCCTGTCCACTAGATGTCCGACTGGTTGGTCCATGGTCGAGCCAAACGCTCAACAACCTCTCGCCACATGGAAAACACACGCACATATTTCATCTGATCTTTTATGCATGACCATTGAGATTGGACCATTTTCATAACCCTCGTCATATGTTCGGTGTGAGGGCTCAAAGCCAGGCAGGACAAAGGTAGCAGGTGCTAGAATCAACACACTTCGTCAAACTAACCGCACCCTGCTTGCTTTCCACTACATACAGTGCGAACTGTAGGCAAGTACATATGTGGGCACGTATGTATACCTATGGATGGAAGCTCAAGCCTCCCCACGCCCACACAACTGATTCGAGGAGCAAGTAGGTAGTTGACAAGGATTTTTCCAAGAAAACACTCAAATACACTGTTCAAGATGGAACAATGCACATGGACAATGGACACATCGCACCTCGAATAAGGCCGCCCCTCATGAAGAAGTCCATTTCAAATCATTGTTACGCAAAAGTTTGTGGTAATCGATTGAATTATTTGGTTGATGAGAAGCGATGTTTGAAGCGCGTCAGGTTTCACAAAAGCCCATCAGCATCGATTATGTAAACGATGAAGTTAAAAAAAGGGGCAATTCAAATCATGAAAGAAAGATGTTTCTGAACAGATGTTCAAGTCATTACCAAAAGGACGGCCTTCGTCCTAGCCCACGCACAGAAACTCTTCCGATCGGACTCCTACTCTTAGTGAGGGTTTAAATCTCCCGATAGTGGAGCTTTGAGAGTGGAGTGGAGCCCTGAATGTCTACCTGTCCATCGTCACTGAGGTGAGAATGAACCACATGGTTGTTGGCTTCACTCTCATTGATTTTTTCCTCTTTTTCTCCTTCTCCTTCTCTCTCTTTTTCTCTCTGGCTTGGTGAGCTGTCCAATGTAGGTAGTACATCCAAGGACCGTTCGTCCAAACCCTTGTTCTCTATGCACTGTATGTGTGATATACAGTGTTTAGAGAGAACGCTTCTACATACAACAGCTCCTCTCACCTGGTTAGTAGTCTCACTTCTCCTGTGAATTGGTGCAGAGGAGCTCGTTCTGGTTGTATGGAGGTGTATGGCCCCATACAATTGTGCCTTCCTTCTCTCGTTCCCTCTTCATGCTGGCTGTTCCACTACTGAACCAGTCCCTCTCTATCCAGCTCTTCCCTGCTTCCTCTGTTCCCCTTAAAGCCATCAAGTCCGTCTTGTTCTGCGTCTGAATGGACAAACACCAATAATGATTATTTTTCATACTGATTATGATGACAACACATCGTAACGTGGCTGTTGGTCCATTGAACCTACCAAACCCCCAACTAACTAACTAACCCACCGGCAGCCAAGCCATCACATCAATATGAAAGTCAGAGAAAGGAAACACCTGGGGAAAAAAACCTTCCTGATCTTGGAGGCGATCGAGTAAATGAAAATACATTTATCGACCTGGTCTTCCGAGCGATGTACAAACAGTTGTGTGGTCAAAAAGTTCTGGACAAGTTATGTGATATTTTTTTCCGTCGGAATGGCTCTGGGCCTTACAACGGTTCCTCCTTTTCCCCCAAGAGTCTGTCATATCCCAAGAAAATCGATGCAGCAGAGCTTGATGTAAAGAACGAAGAACAACTATCAGCTTGGTACATGCATACAGTACCTACTGTGTACCTATGTGTGTGTGTGCCTATGTGTGTGTGTATGTGTAGGGAACAACATTTCATTTAGCCAGTATTGACAAGAATGATGAAGAATGAAATGAGAAATGAGCTCGCTCACAAGGGATCTTACAGTACGTAAACGAAGGCCAACGAGGCGGCCAAAGAAATTGGCTTTTGCCTTTGATAACATTACCTACTCAGCTGAGCGAGCGATGAGGTCGTTGATGATATTGCAGTGCTGCAATCATAAGAAGTGTTGTTGCTTCTATTAAGTACTGCTACATTTTGACAACGCACTACGTTCAACTGGAAGGGAGCCCAAAGTTCCTCTCGCACCATTTCATCGGCTACGAACACTTCTTTTGCTGAAGCTTTTGGCTTCTGGTGGTGCTCGTGACACTGTTGGTTTAATTCCATTAGAAACCCACCTCGTCAACGATATGCCATCCTATCAACGAGAGGGAAGCAGAAAGAATGAGCTAGAAATAATAGTCATCACTCCACCTTTGTTTTAGTAGGCATGTCGTCATTTCGAGCGAGGTTTTTTGCCTCCCAAGAATTTTTATGATGCCTTTTGGCCAACTTACGAAGAGAGAGACGGAAGGGAGGAAGGAAGGAAGGAAGGAGGAAAGGAGCTCTGGGGACACAAGAAGCCCAAAGAGTGAGGAGGTCTCAGGTGCTGCTTTCACCTTCTCCTTCAACTCCTCTTCCTTCACTCTCTCTACCATCCAAGCAAACCAAGCAAAGCCAGCAACCAACCAACCAAACCAACCAACCAAGTCACCAGACTGGAAGTGGAACACAACCAACGGTGGGACGTTTTACGAGATTACTTCCTAACCTTGGCTCTGGGTCCCCACAGATTTGAAGCTGGAACACGACCGTAATAAAGACAAGCGAAGGGTTTGCACATCCATTCCAATTCCTTTGTTCAAGACCACTTCGTTCTCCCTCGAATACTGTCCAAGAAACTTCTCCACAAATCAAAAGGCGTAGAAAATAAGCATCGCAATTTGGGAACGAAAAGAAAAGTTCAGCCAGCTAAGTTTTGCCATGAATCCAAGCACAGCATAATTGTTGCTTTCCAAAAATTCGGAACTATTGTTTGGTTCGAGGGAACAGCGTGCTAAGGTCGTCAATGGAACAATGAGGATTGGCATTTGAGGTGGTTGTAAATTGCACGCAGTTAGGAAGATCCGAGCCCTGAGTCCTGAGCCTGAGTCTCAAAATGCCCAACATTCGGCCAACCTGAGTTAGGCTCAGAAATGAAAGTGAAGGCCAACCAAGCTAGTCAGCTACAGCAACAATCAGAAGAGGCAAGAGTGAAAGAAGGCTAAAAGATCGAGAACATTGGAAGAAGGCGAGGTCTTTGGCTGATGAAAAAAAAGGAGAGAGGGAGAAAGAGGGAAGAAAATGTGACCATTTCACCGGAATGTGCCAAAACACGCAATCTGGCCAAATCCGCCTCAACCTTCAACTCAACTCGAACTTCGGAGTGTCTCGGACTTGGCAATTCTGGTTCGGTTGGGCTCCTCTCGTCTACGCACATTTCCCCTTCTTCCCCCAGTTCCTCTTTCTGAATTTTTCTCGTCTCGGGGGTTCCAATTCCCCACCAGCCAAACGAGGTAACCTTTCATGCGCCCGTGGTGGACCAAATGAAGTTGGATTAAAATGTTCCCTCTGTTAGCCAGTTCCCTCCCTCTGTACTATCAGCCGAATCTGAGAGAAGAAAGGACGGAGGAAAAAATGATAAACTGGCTGGTGAAAAAGGCTTCGTAGTATCAGGGTTGACTCGCGCACTTTTTCACATCAAATTTACTCTCTCTCCGAATGCGTGGGACTCGTGGTTGGGTCAGTGAAGTAGCGACCATTTGTTTGTTCGACGGTTGGTTATGCCTGTGTACAGGTTCTGGGGCTGACCATGCCACCACCTATTGAAGATACAATGCGATACATTAATTTGAGAGGCCCCAGGTGCGACAAAAAAAAAATGACAGTCATTCATTGTAGAGTCAACTCATTCGTCTCATAGAACTTTTGAGGAAATGAATCCCATAGTATGCATATACTCACTTGTAAACTAACCAACTTGCAATCGTGCATGACTGGAGCACGTGACCTTTGGTGTTGGTTGCATGAACCAATCCAAGGCTGGAGAAGAGGCAATCCTTCAGACTCTGACAGACTGACGAAGTCAAAGCAAACAAAGACCTCGCTGAGGGTCTGTGGAGAGTGGCCATCCCAGGAAATCTTGCGATAAAATCCATGATAAGAGAAAAAAAAAGTAAATGGAAAGAAAGGATTAAAATCACAGCGCTATTGTATTACTGAACGCACAGAGAGGAAGAACTTAAACTAGGAGGGAAAAAAAGAACAAGAAAAGACCAAAAGTCAGAAGAGGAAAAGGCGAAGAATGAAAGAGGCCAGCCAACAGGAGGGGCGGGGCAAGCCTGGCTCCAGTTCCAACTTCTGAGAACCTTGCCACTGGGTGTTCAAGCAGCCCGTAACAACCTCACCATTCGTTTTTTTCTCAGCTTGCCAGAGTCTAATGAAAACTTTTTACGAGGATATTAAAGCCATGCCGCATTTCATTTCACAATTCCAGCTCAAGGGCAAGGAAGAATTCATACCACCAACCTTTAATTTGAAACTTTGGATTAAAAAAGATATTGCTTTTGTTTTCCCACAAGAAACAGAATGGCTAATAATTTATATAAGCTCTTGGCTCTCAGGCCGAATACAAACTTGGTTTGATTGTTTAATTTCATTGGAAATATTGGTGTGCTGTATGTACATTTATGCGTATTTACAGTGTAGCTAGTGTAATATAAATATCCATACGGAAAGCAGACTCCTTTTGAAGGCTCATTAACAACAAGAAGAGGTGCGATCGAATCAGCGATAACCGTTGTGCAGGTGTGCAGTGTGTATGCCTACCCATGCCTCAAGCGGGGCTGGGTGGGTTGGGGTGGGGTGCGGCAGGCATCATGTCATTCTACGGCACACGACACTACCATAACAAAGAGGAAGCCAGCAACGACGACGACGACGACGACAACAACAACAACGATGACAATGATCATGGCCCAGATTGGTAAGAAATCGGTCTCTTGGATATTCAATTAAACATTCGGAGGGAGCTGTGTCATCTACCAACTAGCCATTATCGCTCAGCACACCAACCATCTATGCTGCTCGCACTGTCTATTACGCCATGGTCGATTGGTTGGTTCCTAAGATCAATGCATGCATCTAAAGATCTTGTTCATGAAAAGGCAAAGTTGCTCACCATATGTGACTAGAATAAAGGTAATACCTGATGGACCGCTCGTCTAAGCTCTTGAATAAAAAGCGTAAGTTTGTTGTAGTAGTAGTTGGCTGCTGGATTTCAAAGTCTAATCTTCGATCCTTTGGCTGAATTTGTCTTGTTGAGCTGAATTTGCGGCAGTGATAAGAAGTACCCTGGCTTTGTTTGCAAGCACTGAAATTAAAGCTCTTTAACGGAGACCAACCCTAAAATGGAGGTTTAGTTAGAACTTTCAAAGATTTCCGACAAATATTTCCATTCTTTCATTTTCAGGCCTTCAACAATGAGTCATGTAATAATGACCTTCACGCTTGGGATGGGGTGGTTATGGACTTTCGTGGTCCTCGGCGGGGTTGAAGGGTCCGCCCATTGGGTCTCTTCTAGCCAAGTGATGCTGAAAAGCAAGGCTGAAACCGGAGCCTCGGCTGAGCCAGTGCTTTTCAAACGTGTCAAACGAGCCGATGTGCCGAGCTGGATCTTGGATTGCGAAGGCCTGGATTGCTTGTACAAGATCTTGAGAGTTCTAACTTACCGGTATTCATGTGTTTTCTAGCCCAATCTTTTTCATAACCCTTTCGTCGCTACAGTTGGCAATATTTTTTTCTCAGATTTCCCGTTAACACTGTCGGCTTGTGGGATGACATCTTTGAGACGTACAATGCCCGGGATGCTTTGAAAAAACAGCTCCAGATTCAGAAGATCAACACCATGAGAGCTGAGCACGAGGCCAGCATGGTTTCGATCTTTCGAGAAATCGAATTACTCGACACCGAATTTGAATCGGAGCAAACAAGTCCTTCCAGCCCTAATAAAAAAATACTGATACAAGGGCCAAGATCTCACGAGGCTAAACGAAAATCGAAGATGATGATCAAACTCTTCGAGCGCCCCCAAAATCAAGAAAAGGTGGAATAATTTCATCTAATTTTGACCCTTCCTGAAACTATAACTGCGAAGTAGAGCGAGTCATATGCCGTAATTAGACATGGATCTGACCTGTAAATACACATAAAACATACCGTAGTCTTGTAAAATGAGATGAAACTACTCGTGATTAGAGGGCTCTTGAAATCGCCAACCCAGTCTCAATCGAATGATTTTGGTTTCACTTTCGAGGGATATGGCTGAAACAATGTACATTTAGTTGGATGAATGGCATGTAAAAATATAGCTAGCGACTAATTTCAGGTCGTCTTTTAAAGGTGTATCCTTGACAATTTTCATTTTGAATCCCAAATGGAGAAGAACAGTTTCAAGGGGCCAATATTTTGAGTAAAAAGTGTAAAAAAAAATTTTTGACGTCAGGTGAAACCCAAAATAAGTTTTGGAAATATTGGTCAATTATAAAGTACAAGCCACTCCATACGTGTCTTTTGTACTCCTAAATTTGTCGCTGTCGCTACCTTGAGTAATTTTTACAATTCTGCTCTCAATATTGATAATCTTCATCTGCAGTTCTTGGTTGGTCCTATTCGATTCCAGTTGTTCGAGGAAAACTTGCCTGATTAGTCATTCCTCTTTTTGAAAACTACATACAGAGAGCCCTCCTGTACAGTCAAACCTGGTGAATAGAGTCATTCAAATTACCGCGCCATCTAATGGATTTAGGGAAAGGTAAGGAATCTGCAAGCCCTCTTCGTTTCGTATGAAATGTGTAGTACGTGGATCAGTTATATTCAGCTGGCTGCATAATCTGGAGTCCGGATCGCCATATGTAAAAAAAACATCATCCATGATGGGGTGATAAGTGGTTCAATACATGTATTAATTAACTGAGACTTTTCAGATAGACTCTCACTGCACATATTGGGGACACAAAACAGAATATGCACATTTTGGCTGTCTGTATTCAACAGTTTTTTATTGCTTTGCATTTTCCGCTTTTATTCAACTTATTTCTACCTGGCGCATAGGGACCTGTTGTCAAACTCGTGATTGGTTCCTTAAGAATAGCAAAAAAAGCAAAACTTCACATCAACTGTTGCTGGCTTATATAAAAAAAGAAATACAGTGCCTATGTTGCACAACCACACAAACATGTATGCAAAGCAACTAAAATAGATAAAAGTAATGTTTTTAAAAAGGGGATGTCTCGAAACGGTCTCGCCTGATACTCTTTCGTTTTTCGTTGCAATAGTTATGAAGCGTGCATGGAAGTGTCAACGCAAAAAGCAAAAATGATTGGAATAAGCACAATTTTTCAATGGTCTTACATGCACAAAATATCCAACTTGTACAAGGATTTCTAAATTCGTGATTGCTATTGATGAACGTGGATGTTGAATTGTCAAAAATATGTGTCCCTTCCTCAAACGAAATTTTCGAGTCCGATTTTGGTACATTAGTTGCGTGATTATCTATTTGGAGCATTGCGTCACGGAATCATCACTACTATCCTCAACACCATGATTCAATAAAAGAAGATCACGGACTTTTTTACCCTTGCCTTACATGCGTCTCGCTTCTGATTAGATAGGAATGGATCAAGTAGGGCTCTGTATCTAGAAGAGTACAAAAGTAAGATCAGCGCACCATAGCAATTTGATTTTAATTCCTTTCCAAAACAATGAATTTACTTGGGCCCCAGATCCAGACCAAATGCATTTACATAGTAATAATAAAAATAGGCACCCCTTTAACGCACTTCAAATGTTTCAAATGCCAGTTGTTGAGCCACTTTCTATATTTTTATTTAAAAATACCTAGTTTGAATCTGATGTTGATGTGATTGCAGATGAGGATGCTTGAAGAGTAACTTAAGCCTTAGAGCTACCTCTTACAGCAAAAAAATTACAAAAATGTGTAAAGACCTTTGTCTTAGGAACCAGGTGAACAAAGCCTTTTTCATCCATCCACAGGACTTTATTTTGGCTGTTGTGCATGTACACATGTATGAAACTGAACATTCCATCTTCAGCTTTAAACAAAATAACCGTCCATAATCATGGATCAAGTCATTGACCCCTTTCCTTTTAGCCTGAGGCTGGTTTGACTTGGTTTTGTTATATTGAAAGTAACAAAGGTGGGGCCTCACGAAAACTGTCAGGATGAATGCCACGTTTTTTTGTAATCACGGAACTAAAGTACCAAAATAGGACTCGGAAATCCGTTGAAGTCCCTTCCTTGAGGTTAATTGTCGTATTCTCATGAGCAGCTCAATGAGACGACTACTTTCATAAGTATTTGTTAAGATACAAAATTCAATTTGTTAGCTCGATCATGAATTTTCGTAATTCTACCCATGTAGAAATAAATTTTGAAAATCTCCGAACATTGATGACGTATAGTGGCCAACATCCCATCAAAAGCTGTCATGGAATTGGGCCACCATTGATTGACCTTGGGAATAATTTTCAGCACGCCCAGGGTCACTGAAAAATGGGTTGTAGTTGGGAGTGATCGCTAATAATATGTGGGTGGTCCTTGGATTGCTTTGAGAGACTACTTGGGAGTCAAATGCTTTTGTTAAGTCATATTTTCGGTTGGCAAGTAGCAACATAAAATCGTGTTTGTTGAATCCACTCCCCCCGTAGAATGTGCTTTTGACAATACCAAAGAGGATCGGCTGCAGCAATTCAAATCACACACCGAGTCAAAATTAATTTTAAGGCTACATTTTGGAATGTGTTTATTTAGCCTATGCTATGGAACACAAAAGTGTCATTTAAATGCTCAATGTCAATATCACATTGTCGTTGCAGGCTCTCTCCAGTAGTGATAACGAACTTGTCGGTTCACTTGCGAAGTAATTTTACTCAAAGTTACTCAATCGAGACCATTGTCATCTCAATATCAATTGACGGCCCACTCGTGCAGATGACTAGATATCAGCATGATGACCCTTTTCAAACATGAATCTGCCGCTCAGAACTGCCGGTGATGGAGGCACAAACAGAATGAAATTAATCAGAGTCCAAGAAATCCAGCTCCGACAAAAGAACATCGTCATTTCTCGATTGCTGTTTGGCTACTTGGGCTTTTTGAATCTCGTTTTTGTCTAAAAGGATATCAGGCACGGTGCGTTCGTCATCGGTATCTAGACCTTTCATTAGAAGGTGCGAATCTCGAACACTCGTCCAAGTGCGATTCTCTCTGAGGAAAAACTCTTCTCCCACATTTTTGAAATTGGAAGCACCTTTCAAATTGCTATCAGACCGAGAAACGGGCAAGTTGGGTGAGAAGAAGTCCTCGTCGCTCGATAAGTCTCCCGAATCGTCGCTTAAAAGTGGAAGTCCATATTCAGATTCCAAATCCCGGCGATTATGACGTCGATAGGCCCGGGCCTTTAAGCCTGTTTGAGCCATGGATTGGGGCGTCTCTTTGGATTTGTTCACCAAGTGTATGAGAATCCCCAGAACGCAGATGGTCATCCCTAACCAATTAATCGCGCTAAGGGGCTGGTTGTGTGACATAAAGACTTGATCCACAAATATTGAAGTCAATTCCTAGAAAAAGAACTCCGTACGTAAATAATCAGTAGCCAAGCGTTTACTTCACTTTTGGAAGTCACTAAAATGGAGTCGTTACCTTGACTACGCCTATGATGGATAACGTCAAAGAAGAGGTTTTGGCAAGGACGAGGTATTCAAACGCTTCCATGACGAAGGCGAGAGTGCCGCCAAAAAAGACCAACCCGGCGAGATGGACGATCACATTGTAGCTTTGAAAACGAAAGCCCTCTTGAGATGTGGCCACATCCGCACCTAGTTGAACAAGAAGAGATGGGCTCACTCATTGGTCACTTGTGGTGCTAATCACTCTAAGGATGTCCGTGACACCCTTATTGTCACTCACCCTCGAAGAAAACGGAAAGAGGCAAAATGCAAAGAATCATCAGGGGTTGAATATGATAAATCATATCTATGGGGTGGGATAAGCCTAACTGACTTTTCTGAACCACTTTTTGGCTGATGGTCCAACGGGCACCACTCATAAATGAGGCAATCAGGCATAAGGTGAAACCGAACAAGTGGAATTGGGTGGATTGATAAACAAAGAGAAACAAACCCCCGCCGATGGCCAACGTAATGGCGGGTAGATATACATTCTAGAAAATAAGAACACATGATTTCCCATATCTATCGATTGGTCCAATGCCACAACCCTGCATTCATCAGCCGTGGCTGAACTTACACATTGCTCAAGCTTAAATATCACAGAGAAGAACAAGATGAATAGGATAGATGAGCTTTTAGTCATGGTGTAGAGCGTGACCGTGACAAATTCTAGCCCCCACTGCGACAGTCCAATATCAAAGGCTGAAGCCGCCGCAATGCCAGAGATTCGCCGCAAATATACGCCCCACGGCAAGGTGACCCGCGACTTGGCCGTATACCAAGTATAAATTGATCGAAAGCCCGAGGCGAACACGAACTTCATGATCAAGTGGCATAACACGATGGTGATGGGGAAGGTATGCTTCTGCAATAAGAAAGTGATAACGTGGATCTGCCCGATCGGGTCCGAATTCCGTGTCCCTAGATTGAGCTCACCTGAACCACTTGCTTTTGAAAGAAGGTGAGCGAGATGGAACACAAGAAATAGGCGGCAATGACAGCGGCGCTTGTGCTGATCCGTTGCCACCACGCCCGATGAGTCATCCCAGGGTGGTTGTGGTTAGGTCCAGACGCGGATTGGATGGAGCCGGACATTCGAGGTAGACGCGCCATGACGTTTCGCCCCCCGAATCTCAAGCGGTTGACCGCGAATCCAAAGC
>NC_081447.1:9184152-9190157 GCF_007210705.1 Tigriopus californicus | reverse complement strand
GTACTTTTATAACCTATTTCATACATTTCTTTTTATTTTGTCAGTGTAAGTTCCTCATCTATTAGTAAAATGATTCTTGTTGATTTTCTATCTATGCGTGTTTTGGAGCCAGTTTTACGCAATATTTCACTGATTTGAAAGGCAATTTGATTGTTTTTGATTAGTTTGATGTTCATGAGCATTTCATATATTCTTCTGACTTTCAAAATTAATTCAGAAATATTTGACAAATGGACGGAGTTGTATGTCAAGGAGATCATTATTTAATTAAATGCACTTAAGTGTACTATGTAGCATGGATAATCTTGTTTTATTAATACTAGAGTGACTGTCTTGATTCAACGCAATGGCCTAAGTTGGCGGTCAGGGGAAAGCTGTGTCGTTTCCTCTCTTTAGAGTCCCTGGATTAACTCACTAAGCAGGGCATCATCACCATCAATTATGGTGCCAGCCTTAATAACAAGAAGTCATTTCCTGTTAGCAGAGTACTGTGTGAGATTAATAAATTGCGCGAAACTAAACTACTTTTTATTGTGTTGCTAAGCCCTGGGGGCTTCTTATCAATGTAAAAAAGAAAACAAAAAGGCTACAGCGGCATGTTCCGTATGGTATGTACAATTTCTCGTTTAAAGCGGCCAATATTTAGGTTTAGAGTCTGCGTAATTAGAGAGTTCCATAACTGTTTCCATTGAAGGCCAAAGGTCGAGCTTGAGTTCACAGACAGTGAAATGTCTTGCTTTGATGTACAGTATGGGAATAAAGTATGGGACTCTGGTTTTTTGGCTATAAAGAATAAATGATTAGAGATATTGGGCTGATTTTTATTCCAGAAATAGACAAGATCAAGGCCTACAAATTTTGTTTATACATTTTCAATGTGGCCACCTTTGTTGACAATTACGCGGCGAAGTCGAGTTTTGACTTGGGCGCAGCTTTGGATCACCATGTCCTCGGGGATGGAGGCCCATGAGCGCTCAAGGGCAAGTTTCAGAGCCCCGAGACTTCTATGAGTCTTGAAACAAGCTCTGTCCTCAAGGATGGATCACATGGCGAAGTCCATCGGGTTGAGGTCAGGGCTTGAGGGGGGGGCCACATAGCTTTGTCCCAGAAGGTTGGGAAAACTTCTGTACAAAACTCCTGGACCATTCTGGCAGTGTGGGCAGGCGCTCCATCTTGTTGGAAGACAAATGGGGCATCGCCATAGGTCTTCTGGAGCCAGGGGACCACATCAGACTCCAACATGTCATGGTACTTGTGCTGGTTGATCTTGATACCAAGAGGAATGAACCCCAAAGGCAACTTCTTCCCGTCCGATATTACCCCGGTCCACACCATGACAGAGGCGGGTTTCTGGCGGCGAAAAATGGCTCTCTCTGCCAAAGGGATATCGCGGAAGCTCTTGCCGATCACCCTGCTGGTCTGGGAATTGTGGATGGGCTGGACCGTGAAAATCTTTTCGTCTGTCCAGCACACTGGGCCAACCAAGATCATCCAGATTGATTTTACGAAGCAAAACTCGGCTCCTCTTCAGCCTCTTGATTCTTGTAGCATCACTGATGATGTGGAGCGTGGACTTCCGGTACACCTTGAGGCCTAGGTCATGCTTGACAATCCGCTGGACAGTGGTGTGGCTGACACCAGCCTGCCTTGCAATATTTCTCATACTTTGGCTGTTCTTCTTGCGGATTCTGTCATTGACCTTTCTGATGAGCTCTGGAGTACGCTTTGTTGTAGGTCGGCCACTTCTGGGCTTGTAATTGATGTTGCCACTCTCCATGAACCGATTGACGGTGTTCTTGACCAGCTTTGCGGTCACTCTGGCCGGCCCAAGAATCTTTCTGATTTCATTGTTGCTATGGTTTGCTTTGTAAAGCTCAATGATTGCACTTCCAAGTTCAGTAGCGGCCTTCATGTTTGAAATTTTGACTAGGAGTGTTTATGCAAAGTTGTTTAGCATTGTTGATAGAGGGCGTTTGTAAATTTTGAGGGCAAGAAATTAAACCAATTAAGAGAAAATTAGGTTTATTTTTGAGTCCCATACTTAATTGCCATACTGTACTCTTGGTTGTGCGTTGCGTTTAGTGTAGGCCTCTAGTATTTAGTTGGATTTGGTGTGTGCTGAGATCAGGGGGATGCCACCCAACCATTATATTGTCCAATATTTTTCCAATAGGTAGTGTCAAATCCCGTTATCTAAGAATGTGGTATAAAAGTCTAAAAGTTTCCTTGGGAATAAAGTCGAGGAGGAGAATCGAACCGGAGACCGCTTTTATAACCAATACACCACTTCTCCCCGTGTAAAGCTTTATTTTCAGCACCAGGGTTGGAACCCGCGTCACGTAGAGGAATGTTCCTGGCTGGCTCACACTGCCCCCTAGATTACTCAACTACACTACCTCCTTGCTTGGTTTGTTCAAGAATTGAGCAAGACCCAATAAAATCCAATTTGGAAATACGAACACAGGAGGAAAAATGGAGGAAAAAAATTTAAAATGCAGAAAGACGTGTGAAAATTCAAAAAGTTGTGAAAATGCAAAAAAGTTATTCAATGGCGAAAAGGTTGTTTTAGCCCTCTTTGCAGCAGTTTTTTGGTTAGAAAACGCTAGCCACAAAACGTCATTTTCAAGATTTTTCATTAAATTTCTTTATTCTAGTTAAAGGAATCACATATCATTTCCTGCGTTGTTTGACATTTGAACATTTTTTAATTGATTCACGACCAAAAAGACCATAAATAATAAAAAAAAAGTTTTTTATTTCTAATTTTCACTTTTTTCGGGGCAAATAATAATACAAGTCTAACCTGTGACAAAATAATTCTGTCAAGAAATAGAGGCTACGGCATCTGGAGAATAAAGATACATGCATAACACATATAAGAGGCAAGTCTGACACCAACACACGAACTGGATAATAGTACCCACAACTTTAGCTAAAGATGGAGATTTCTTTACTTCTTGGCAAACTTTGTTCAAGTTGTTAAGAGATGGGCAACAGATAAATCCCTGTGGTTCGGATTTCATAGGGCTTGTCAAGTGGACGCGTTCATGAACAACTGACATTATTTCATAGAGTACAATCAAGACAACATGCCCAGGCAACCGCACTGTTTATTCATTGAATTTTGACATTTATTTCATTTTAATGGCCTGTCTAAGCAAATATCATTGTGGCATTGAGCCAATTGGAAAGTGCGATCACTAAATTTCGCCAAACATGTTCACTTTGTTGAGTTTTGTAACACAGCTCCCTCAAAATCACTCGATTATTGAAAATTCAATGGGTCCATGGTGCGAGTTGACCGTGATGTTCCCCAAAATGCCGAAAATCGGGGTGCCAGACCACATTTTTCCTTAAATTTCCTTCACTTGACATTCCCTATACCAGGACTTAGGTTTGTACTTCTGCACTGATTATATCGTATATAAAACTGAATGCTGAAAACCGCTACTACGTGGCTTCTTTCAGCTTAAATTTGGCCTTCAACGTTGCTGGTAAGTGGCAACGTTGAATTGAAGGCCAAGTTTGGGCGCCCGACCGGGGTGACTATATCCCATAAGAAAGCCTTCTACCCATTTAAAACCAGAAGACACTTGCATGCTTCCTCGTCTTTGCCTGAAAATCGAATAGAACTGGAAAACCAATCCATTTTCATTTTTAATCAAAGCCCCTTGTGATGTCATCAACAGGCAGGTCATAAGACTTACCAATTGTTGCAGTTCAATTAGTTCATGGATCATGTCAGCCGTCTTGGATCACATCTGTTTCGAACGACGAAGGTTTGGCCGGCTGGTAGGGATTGCCATGTAAAGGTCGTTCACGAATAACGCCATATGTTCTAAGTTCATCGCTTCATTGAAGATTCAAGTTCACGTCTAAATGCCCAGCTACCGGTGATTGGCTTTTAAGCGGAATGTGTTACTAGATTCGTTCCCACTCTTGAATGTTGGGAATTTGAGGGATATTTTGAGGGTTCAATTCTATATCTAACGCTCACTCTCCGGGTAGATTAAGACCACAATATTCAAAGCTATGAAAAGTAAATACAACTTTTAAAGATGAGTGACAAATGTGAATGCATGATTTGAAATTGCAGCAGGAACTCAGAGAATATCTAGTAGGGCTGTAAGAGTCCGGAAACATCGCAAATCATTTCCTTGGCCTTTGGTGTCTGCGTAAATCTATTTTTTGGCATAATATACCCATTGGCTCCGTCCTCAAGACTCTTTAAGCTTCAGACTAAGCACTCACATTCGTTCAACAAGCTCCTTTGCAAAACTGTTTGGTCACCTTTGAGTTGGGAATATGTAATCTTCGGTAGTCGGGACCGGAGGTTTCGTTATTCATGAATGGTATATTGCGTTCATAAGTGGCTTTCAGAGTCCAGGATTTGACATAAACTTGGGCAACTTTTTAAGGCGTTGATGGTTGAGAGTTCAACGCACAAAATTAGATGAATTCAATTGCAATGTCCATGAGCTGGTTATAATGACACTTTTACTAGCTCATGTGGACTTAGTTGTGCCTAATATCCAAATTTTTGCCATCTGAATCTGAAGATTTTTTTCCAATCTGACTGACTCTGAATCCATACTTTTCTGCTCTATCCAAATTCAAATCAAAAACAACAGCAAAGAGCTTAGCCTAATCCAATTCTGAGATTTTTTTGCTGAATTCAACTACAATCTGAATTTTTTGCTTAATCCAATTTATCTCAATTTTAATGCGCACAATTGACTTAGTTCTGGGGATCACATTATATGTAGTGGACAGAAATTTCATAAAAAACGAACCAAATAATAAACAATTTGATCCCTACTACTATTTTAATAAAAGATATGTTTCATCTGTAAAACGCACATTCACATATACATTCAATCAAATGTGAGCATTTTTAACTACTTAAATAATATGATGTCACAACATTAATAAAAAACAGAGGGTGTCAAGTACATGTAGGAGCACAGAAATGTTGCAACTTGTTTTTTAGTACCTCTTCTGTTTCAAAAAGTACCTCAGTGACCTCCCAAAATTTGTGCTGACAGAGCAGCTACTACTTCAATGTCTCAATAGGAGTGCAGTTTTTGCAACCTTATCTCGAGTACAATGTACCTTGTTTTAAATTACATATCACAGATTGGAGCTGACCACTCTTTGACACTACTACAAAACCTTAAAATATGATTGAAGTTTGATATCTTTAGTTTAGTCCATTTTTCCACTTTCAGCCTTTTTTTGGATCTTATGCATAATGCTAGTCACAGTGTGATTATGACCAGCTCATGGACCTTGCAGTTGACTTCTTCTGATTTTGCGCCCAGAACTTACAACCATTGATCCCTTGGAGAGTTGCCCATGTTTAACTCAATGAACGCAGTATCCCATTCATGAATTATGAAGGCTCTGGTCTCAATGACCGAAGAAAATGAGTTAGAGATCCATGGGGGTCAGACACGGCTATAGATAACTACATATATAGATCGATCGAGGGCGCTGCTATCGCTTGTTTTCGTCTGAGCTGTCGCTGGGGGTCAGAAGGTTAAGGTTCCCTAGGGAAGCCTAGTGACCAGGGTCTCTAACAAAGCCCATATTCGCTGAAAATTGGCAGCTAATCAGATCGGTCAAATTTGATGACGTATACTCAACCCCGCGAGTCTTGGGATCCATGGTCCCGATTTCCTACTTTTATCTCCTTTTTCAAAACAGAATAATATTTCAAAAAATTGTCATGACTCTCAAACAGTGATTGTGTCAAATAACGCTTAGTTATGGAACTGAAATCCCCTATGACCACCATAAAGAATATGCTTTTTTTCAGAAAATAGCATCTTTCTAGCATTTTTGAACTAGAATAAGAATTATTTCGCTCGAGCTACCATTGACGGACGAAAAAAAACCTGGCTACCCTGGTCTAGTCTGCTTGTTTGTTTTGATCGTTTTGAACACTCGAAAATCGTATCGAACAACGAAAAAATTGCTCTAGGACGTCTAGGACGTCTAGGACC
>NC_081447.1:9159889-9184122 GCF_007210705.1 Tigriopus californicus | reverse complement strand
ATGACCAGCTCATGGACCTTGCGGTTGACTTCTTCTGATTTTGCGCCCAGAACTTACAACCATTGATCCCTTGGAGAGTTGCCCATGTTTAACTCAATGAACGCAGTATCCCATTCATGAATTATGAAAACTCTGGTCTCAATGACCGAAGAAAATGAGTTAGAGATCCATGGGGGCAGACACGGCTATAGATAACTACATATATAGATCGATCGAGGGCGCTGCTATCGCTTGTTTTCGTCTGAGCTGTCGCTGGGGGTCAGAAGGTTAAGGTTCCCTAGGGAAGCCTAGTGACCAGGGTCTCTAACAAAGCCCATATTCGCTGAAAATTGGCAGCTAATCAGATCGGTCAAATTTGATGACGTATACTCAACCCCGCGAGTCTTGGGATCCATGGTCCCGATTTCCTACTTTTATCTCCTTTTTCAAAACAGAATAATATTTCAAAAAATTGTCATGACTCTCAAACAGTGATTGTGTCAAATAACGCTTAGTTATGGAACTGAAATCCCCTATGACCACCATAAAGAATAAGCTTTTTTTCAGAAAATAGCATCTTTCTAGCATTTTTGAACTAGAATAAGAATTATTTCGCTCGAGCTACCATTGACCACTCGAAAATCGTATCGAACAACGAAAAAATTGCTCTAGGACGTCTAGGACGTCTAGGACCTACCCACCCAGCCAGCCACTGACCATGATGGAGGAGCTCGACGACCAATGGGGTGGTTATGATCCACCAATCGGGGAGTCTGATGGCTCCTCGCTACCCACTAGTCAACCATTGTCCGCCATGGCTAGCCTACACCAGGGATCGGCAGAGGCGAAATCCGGGTCGGGACTTGTTTCTCGGCGCGATCCCAGTTCGATGGCCAAACCTCCGTGCACGGACACGGGCACGGGCACGGGCACGGACACGGATTTAGACATTGAGTCAGAGCTCCGGCGAGAGAAGGCTGTCTTGAGATTTACGGCGGATTTAGCGGATTTCGCTCAAGTGGATTGGCCGACTCAGGTGAGACCCCCACCAAGGCCTAAAACCGGACTCAATATGGACTGACCGACGAGCGGGCGGAAGGAGGCTCGTCCGAGGGTCGAGGGCCAAGGCCAAGCAAATGGCGGGTAGGGACGCGGGGAGGAGAAATCGAGATGATTGTGAATGGAAAGGAAGACCGTTCCCTCCGTAGTTGAACTGTCTCTCAATGTTCTGATCTGAGGTCGGTACCATTATTTAGTCGAGATTAAATGATGAGAATAGCAACGCCAACAAACGTTAACTTGTTGGTGCTCGGACCGTTTTCTTGATGCCTGTCATTCCATTACAATTGGTTCTCTTGAAGTGTCCAAGATAGCATGCCAATGTAAAAAGCTAGAGCTGGAACGATTGGGAGTGTGCAGAATGCGCTGAATGCACTCGAGTCTTGGGCATCAATCTGGAGGAATGGACCAGACTCGACCCCAACTCATCAGGGTTTCTTTCAGTAGATTTCTGTAGCAAACTGGTCAAAGCTTCATAATGTAAGGTGTAAGTCTGTGAAAGGCGATTGCATTAACCTTGGTCATTGAAAATGTTTCTTTGTGTTGTACTCCAGGCCAGTCAAATCTTAAAATTGAATCAGCGAGATTGTGAATCAATTCTCTTTTTGAAAATAATATGAAATTCAACCAATGCTCGAAGTGTATTACAATTGAAGTATTAAAGTTTAAAAATTTTAGATTTTAAAATTTAGTCATATTTGTTCTGCGGCTCACGGTCATGTCAAAGCGTGTGCTCAGACTTTGGTTTGTAACTGTTTACTGTATTTGGTCTTTTTTGGTTTTAAAACAGAAGTCTATCGAAAGCGGTTGAAGCAAAATATCTTTCAAAACAGTTAATTGGTACCCGAAACAACAACCAACCAGAAGGCCGCCAAACAATATTGTAGATACGCTCTTCTACGGCTATAAGGGTCGCCGGGTTCTTCTACCCCATCTGGTGAGAAGAAGCTGAAGAGCGTGTAAACACAGAATAATGCATGACATTTTTTTTCGTCACATACCTAATGATCCCTTATTTTCGCCTGATCCGGTTTCTTTCAACCCATATATTCATTCCCTTGCCTTGTAGGAAAGTAAAATAGAAGAGGACCTGGGTGATTTGCTGATTCGCCTCGACGAGTTCCAACATTTGTTGGCCATGAGCCAAAATGACACGGCCACCTGTTTATTCCAGCAAGTGCCCTCCATAACTCAAAGTTTCCCCAACGTGGAGCGCATCTTTCACAAAATCGACCGGTATGATCAGAGTTCCACAGCGACCGTCTTCAATCCAGCTAATCGAAAATTGTGTCGCGACAACAGATTTCTATTTGCAAACAATTGCCTACTTTTGCAAATTTGATCGCTTCCATATGAGGGGAGCATTACCCTCTTGAGAGTTGTTTGATTTGGGGGAAACCCAAGAAGGGAAACCCCTGCAGAAAAGTAGTTTAGTCCCGTTATCTCTCCATGTCACAAACACCACCATCGTTGAGTAATGATGTTGTTCATGGCCAAATAGTGCCGAAGTTCATACTTTCGTAGATCATCAAGGAGCACTAATTATGGAGTCGCCTAGAAGGTGACGTAAATTGTGATGTCTTCATTTTCAACTCTCTATTGATTTTAGATTGGAGGTGATGGTGGCCAAAATCAAGACTAATATGGAGAATATGGATAAGCTTTTAACCCAAGCGGAAAATACCGTGGCAGGTTCCGGTATTCGAACCTTCATGCCGATGCTTTTTGTAAGAATCATGATCGAAACCGTTTTGCAACGAAGCTTAACAATTTATGACAACATCATTGGAATTTGCAGGGTGCTGCCCGCCCGCCAGCCGCCGCCTTTATGCCACCCATGTCATCAAATCCTTCGGAGATTCGCGTATTTTCGACCGATGAATTCTACCCGAAGATAATGAAACCTTAAACTTAATTTCTACCGCAAAATGAAGATGATTTTGAGCTCACAAATTCCGAATAGTTTTCCTTTTTGTTTTTATCATTCATTCAGAATTAAATGTTGAATTAACCTTAACTTGGAGCTTGGTTTTGCTCTGATTAACACATCTTCCTAGCATCTCAATAACACAAATGGGAGAGGTCGTTATACTGACCTCTAATGAACGGATCACGCTCCTGAGCCACAAAATTTGCCTTCCCTTACTTTTCATTTCGTTTTTTTTTCTATTCTCCAGTTTCACTCAGTCAAGCCAATGCCTAAATGTTAGTTCGCCCCAAGCTGTCTTACGAGGATAGACGAGGTCGGTCTCACACCGAGCTTGAACAATCTGAACAAGTTTCTTCAATCTTCACCTCTTGTTTCTGACCAACTGGCCCTTGAGCACGGGTCTTCCTCCGTTAACCGATGTCAGACGTCCAAGTGACAGAGAAAAGAATCATGGCACAATGTTGTGACTGCTAATCCCTTGCCGACCCTCATGCGATCCACAGGGCCTGCAGGAGAGTGGCAGTCGAGGAGAAGGTATGCGACTGTCCACCCAAATATCCTGAATCTCGAACCCCTGTCGTTTAATAGTAGCCACCACATTGCGCTCATTCCGTGGCTCTCAAGACTGTTGCTCCTGGTGCTCTCCTGAGAGGATAGCTAAATTCCTGACTGGCCCAATGGAACATCCGATTTGTCTTCTGCGTCTTGACTCACTTTTTCCCCGAGATTGGGCCACTTGCAAGTCGGGTAGAAATGGAGGAGGCACACCATCGACTTTCCGCTTCACAGTTTGCACGGCACAAACGTATTTTGCTACAATTTGTCGAGTAGCAGAGACTTTGAGTGAAGTGTTCCCGTTCCTTTCGAGAAACATGGAAACAACGCGTTTCAAAGAGCGAGGAGCTACGTCAAAGAGTGGGGCGACGACGTAAAAATATGGGACCCTCTCCAACATATGAAGACCATCTGACATTCACATCAAACGCCTCGACCTAGTACTGACATCTCAAAACCTGAAGAGTGACACATCAAGTGAATAACCAATATATAGTATGAGAATAGTGTATTGAATCCACCGGTCGTCTGGATATCAGGATTTGCGAATGGCAAATGATGGCAAAATGGAATGTTAAAGAGTTCAAACTTTCAACAGTCGCGCCGAAGAAGAATCGAGCCGATGTTGCTGCCCGGGAATGAATGAAGTGTAATCGCACTCGCCTTAGTGTTCATCCAAAAAAAATTACTCAAGAGTGGAGGTCGGGATCGTGACAGTCGATGCACCCATGAGATCCAAATGGTTGGGAAGGGCGGTCCCCATCCCCGTGCCGGACCCCTGCCAGTTGGGTCAGAATGCCCTCGTCGTCTCGATGCTTGGAACATGAGTTTGAAGAGGAGCAAAAGATCTCGAATCTGAAGCGACTACGCGGCAAAGAGTCCCTGAAACAATTGGAATCTGGAAAGAGTGATTGCGAAACCTGTTGCGACGAGTTTTGCGGATGCTCCTTCTGCTCCTGCTGGCTGTCCCAACTTATCTTAGCCGTGTTCTCGTTCGAGCACAAATGCATTTCCATCATCATTTATACCATTTTCCCGCTCTTCATTGTGCTCGACTTCTTGATCGGTTCCCTGGCCAAGTCTCAAGGTTGGTATTCGGCCAGTTTAGGACAAATGGTGTGCCACTGGAGTGCCACGGCTTGCGCCATTTGGATCGCCGTAGCCCTAAGTGCCACCCTAGTGGCGGCATTCAGTTTCTTGGGGAAATTGACTAATTTTCTCTGCGATTCGTGCCACAAGCAGGGCAAGCTCAAACGTCTCAATTTGAAGAACGGCCCATCAGGCCAACAAGCACCGGAGATCACCGTCACATCAGAGTCCACGGAAGATGTTGACGAGGGCAACGATCATGTTGACGAAGACTATGACTTCTGGCAATCTCGGCGAGGAGCTCGATACTACGCCAGTCGGCCTTCGTCTACTGTGGTTGTCGTTGTGTGAAAAAGCAGGCGACCGATCGAGCATAGGTCAATGGCGATGAAGATGATGATGATGACCTTTGTGTCGCCTTTGTCATTTTTTGGTACGATTGACAAGATTTCTTTTGTTTTAGTGTCCTTGTTGAGGAAAATTGAAATTTGCTCCTCGTCGACGTCATTGGAGAGAAGAACATCTTAATGATCATACATCGTGCATTACCAGGGCGCACTGGCGGCCGCTTGGATGATTTCATTCAAGCATGCATTCATTTGAGGGGAACGAAATTGGAAAGTCAATCCCAACAGGAAGGAAAAGATCTAGCTCAAAAAGACACGGAGATGCCATGACCAAAATTCACGATTGATTGACGAGGATATTTTAATACTTTTGTACTGAAGTGTCTCTGAAATAAAAATGTGAGCAAATCTGACTAAAATCCAGATCAGAGCCAATCTCGAAGTTATGAAATTGATCGCTGGCTAAAAAAAAAGGATTTAAATTAGGGGTTAATCTGCCTAGAGACTATCATCAAATCAGAAAAAAGGACGTTGAGCATAAGAGTTTCATGTATGCAGGAGCATTAGTAACAGGAGGGGTCCTTTCACGGGTTCAAAACGTTGGAAAATCTGCTGACAACGTCAAAAAACACTTGTGCAAAAGAACGGAATAGGCGACGAGCCTCGATCTACAGTAGTCGAGGGCGGAATGCCTTGAATCAAAAAAAACAAGAATACGGATCAGAGAAGTTTCAGTTTTTGACTAACACTTGAAGCGTCTGTTGTGGGTGGACCAGAAAGAGGAAACTATTCTTCAATCTTCAAACCGCAGATCATCATGTACAGGCGTATCACATCGAGATCGCTTTTCTTCTGGCAAGAAATTCGAGAAATAAGACCGAGTGCGTTGGGGAGTGGAATGCCACAAAGTAAAGTGAATTAGAGTCCTTTGAAAGGTAACCCATTTCACATCAAACGCTTTCGGCCTTTCTTTGTCTTCTTCAGTTTTGTTCAACTCTTCCCAAAGCGGAAACGTTCCAGCCAATATCAAGGAACACAGCGACGCCCAGAAGGTCCAACCCACCGATGGCAGGTAGTCGCATTATAAATCAAAGGCTCATTTCGAGTGGGATCCGCAATTCATTTCTAATTTCATTCAGAAGCCGCGAAAGGTCAGGCCAACAAACCTCCCAACATTTCTCGTCCGGATTCATGAACGATCAGCAATCGCGATTCTCGTCGGACCAAGGGATCAAGTCTGATATGAATGTGGATGAGCCGGCCAATTTAACTTGTCAAGACATGGGTGGGAATGCGCAATTGGATTCGGTTCTGCAGGTGGGATAGATATAGGAATTCATGCACTATGCCATCGACAACTATACCGACCATTCCGCTTTGTAGACCAATGTTCCCGAGCCCTATTCGCCCGAAGATGAGGGTAATCTGAAGGAGGGCATACCGGGTGGACTATCAGATTGCCCCAGTACTCGAGACAAACGCTGGACTATGGAGGATCGGATTGACAACTCTCATACCATGGGAAAATAAAAGATTTGCAACTTGCGGGGGCAATAATAAAATGTTTTGGCTTGCTTTAATATCGACGAGAAAACATCCTAATTTTACAAATCCTAACTTAACGAGAAAAATACAAGGGATCTTATCTGGTTGCAGTTGCTGCTGTTGAAGAATATGCTTTAAATTGATGTTTGATTTTAGGAAAGGGGAGGGGCGGGATCTCCCTTTTTTATCCAAATATCAGAGAATAGTGAAGCATATTTACAATATAGAAATGTTCAACATAGATATGAATTCAAAAACAAATCTTGGCTGGCCAAGGCAATAGGGTGTTGGAATAATAGTAGTTTGGGTGGCCATTGATAATTTGCTTGAAACACCAAGTAAGGTTTATGGTCTCTGTGCTTCGCTCCAGTCTGGAATGCAGTCGGGGAATGATGGTGATTGGGGCCGAGAGTGAGAGAGCCAAGAGTCTATATGTCCACACTTACCACAGATCTTTTCACGAATGGAAATGAGTGTGTAGGGATTCCGAAATAATCCATCTCAAATGGAACCTGTGCAAGTGTTCTCATCCTACAGGACAACCTCATCGCACATCGTGTCCATAAGACAAAATGATTGCGAGGAGTCGATTGGAGAGAGTTCCATGTAGGAAGCGCAGAAAGGACGACTAGTAACAGAAGAAGTAGACGAGAAAGTTGTTTGGAAGGGCACCATGTTAAGCATGATACGAGAATAAAACGAATGAAGAATTTCATCCATCTTGGGGTGTCAAATTAGTCATAAATCAGGCGAACAGTGTCAGGTAGTATAAAGCGCAGGACAATCTGGAAGGCTGAGGGTGTATTTGAGTTCGAACGCGTCTCCAGACAACGTGCTACATGGGGTTAATTTCAACCAGGCATCCAGTTTCCCCGACTCCCCTCAGCCCCATTTGTTAGCCAAACCAAAATAAATGGGGAACTGTGGTAATTGAGGGAGGGGGTGGGGGCAGCATATCCTTGACGAAGAGGAGGATATCCTCTGGGGACATTGGTGAGATGTAGTCGTCTAGCGGCATTCCCAAATTTTCACCGTTTGGTCTACGCTTCCCGTGACCACATAAGGCCCGGAGCGATGGATATCCAAGGACGTGCAGAAGTGCGTGTGCGTATCGAGCCTCTTCTGACATCGTTTATGAGCCACATCCCACACTCGCATGGTCTTGTCATCACTGGCCGAGAGCAAATATTTACCCCCCGGATGAAACACCAATCCGCGCACCCAATTGTCGTGGCCCACGAGCGTGAACAAACATGACCCGGACGTGATGTCCCAGATCTTGATGGTCTTGTCCCTGGAGCCCGAGGCCAAGAATGGACCGATGAACTTGCCTCCTTCGGATTTGTTGTCCTCGTTGGCAGCTTCATTGATGGCCCCCGTGGCGGATTCAGGGGCCCAAGCTAAACATTCGACCACATGATCGTGCTCCCTTAGTTCCAGTTTGCAATCTTTGGTTTGAAGTGCCCAGACGCGCACTGTCTGGTCGTTGGAGCACGATGCAATGTATTGGTCCGAAAAGACTCGAACCATGCGCACCCATTCTCGATGACCCTTATAGGTCTTGACACAATAGCCGGTGGCCACCTCCCACATCTTGATAGATTTGTCGCGACTGGATGAAATGATGTGGTCGCCGGAAGGCACAAAACAAACACTGCTCACATTGTGGTCGTGACCCTGAAGTGTCTTTATGCAGTCATATGTTTGAAAATCCCATACCTTGATAGACATGTCCGCCGAGCACGAGACGAGAAACTTGCCCTGCGCATCAAAAGCGACATCTTGCACGGAGTCCGTGTGACCTTTGAGAGTACGCTCGAAGTCGCCAGTCTCAAAGTCCCAAACTTTGAGGGTGGAGTCCTCTGAGGCGGATATCACGAGGCTGAAAATGGGATGGAAGAGTACTTTGGTGACGGGCGCCCGATGGCCGGACAAAGCGTATTTTTCTGGTGGGCGCGGAATCCATTCGCCCGGGGAGCGCTTTTCTCGTGTGGGAGCCCCGGAAATGAACTCCTTCTCGGCCTCGGTCAATTTGGCCTCTAATTCGTTCACCTAGAAAAAAACGAGCCCCGAATGAACGTCAAAATACCAGGCCAAGAAGACCGTCGTACTAACAAAATGGTTAAGCGTACCTTTTTCTGCAAGCGAATGACTGACGTCCATTTCTTCTCGAGCAATCCGGTGAACTTCTTGTCAATGTCACCGGGCATATCACTCTCACGTTTAAAGTGTTCCAAGGCATCGTTGTATCCATTGCTCTGGAGATACTCGGCGATGGCCTTGTTCAGTTCCTCTCTTTGTCGCTGGGACAAGACCATTTTCATGACCGATTCCTTCCACTCGCGCCTGATCGAGACTCAGAAACACCTTCTGATGCGAGATTGGCCGATGTGGGGAGGGACCAACTACTCCCCGATGAATTTCAGGGAGGGTGGGAGGGGGTAAAGGGTTGAAGGCGAGATCACGGGGTTAAACCAGACATGATGACCGGGGGCGCCTCACTCACTCACTCACTCACGGAGGACTGGCTACCGGAGGTTCGGATCCGTGAATCTGAAAGCAACAAAGACATCAAAGCTCAGTTAGAAGTTATCCACACCCCGGATCGAGGACCACATCAATTCAAGAGTTGAACCTCATCGTTCTGTCGAGTTAGGCGAGATTTTCATCAGTCTGGCGTGTCGTCCTCAAGCACCCAAAGTCGGATGTTTGTTGGCCCATGGGCGCTCAAATTGGGGGTCCATACTGCATGCAGACAGAGTCAAATGGAGATGGCCCAACCTATGAGGCCCCACTCAACCAAGATCGAGGAGAAGCCAACAAGACTTCGTCGGTTTCGAGTTGGCGCTCGGAAACTTGGGCCGAATCACTTACCTCTACTTACGTCCAAGCACCACGGTCAAGGAGTGGGCGGGGAGGCACCAGCCTCCGAGGATCGATTGTCTGGCGGCCCTTCGGTAACCTAACGGGTAAAGAGGGTACGGAGGACCCGGGGAGGAACCGGGAAGGGTCGACAGGTTGAGCAGGTGGCCTCGTGCCTCCGGTGGGTGAGAGGGCGGAACACGGGCGAGATTCAATGAGAGAGAGAGAGTAGGTTGGCCGTCTGTCCGGGAGGGCTGGAAGGCGTGCGAAAGGCTCTGTGGCAGGCTGGAAGCCCAAGGCGAATGTCAAGAAGCGGGTGAGAGGCTGACGATCTCGAGCCTGTTCTTCCTGTCCGTGGTGGGTGGCCCGGTTCGATCGAGGTCTGGATGGGTGGATGGGTGGGTCGGTGGGTCGGTGGGTCGGTGGCTGGAGTCCACGAGCCATGCAGAAGACGATTAGATGAGACTGACTTGAGAGCCCACCACCAGGGTGACCAATCAAAGTTATGAATTGAATCAAAAGGTCAACTAGGCTGTTCTATATGTTCCAATTGTTATTGTTTTAATGATTGTTCGTCCGCCAACTTGACTTTGAAAGAATCTAATGTCCTTCTTGAAACTCCATTCTTCGGAACGGCCGAGATAGGAAACCACACTCTATGAAAAGAACGGGTTTTTTTTGGGGGCGGGGGCATAGCCGTTGCATAAGCCGCTTCCGGATAAAAGAAGGATATTCAGCTCCCAGTCCTCCAGTATCCGATTTGAAATGACATTGAATGCTAAAACTACTTGATCTAAAGTAAAACAATAACTTCGGAGTCATTAGGGACATTCATTCACCTCTCCGTGACCCAATAAATGTAAACCAAGTTAAACCAATGGGGAAAATCTTGGCCACTAACAAAAATGAAAGATATTGACTGACACATATGAATTAATAAACATTTGCAAAGATGTTTGTGTCTAAAAAAAGAACATGAACAATTGTGAACGATCTACAATCAACAAGGATGATTCAAAAAGCAGAAGTTTGGATTTTTCTTCTCGAAGAATTGCACAAAAAGGGTCAGAATGGTGACAATCGACTGAGAATGGAAGCTGCAACCGCTGCAACTTAAAAAGTTTGGCTAACCTTATATTATGCATTGCCAAATGACCTTGAGACCTTCAGAGGGAATGGGAGGAACCCATTCTGCAGTATCCTTTCTAAAAATTCCGTCCCTCATCTGAAATGTGCAAAATTGATCCGGCAAAAAGCATGCGTGTCCTCTGGCTTGAAAGAAGTGTTCGTTTTCGATGGTCACCCTGAGCAGGAGACAAGACAGACTGAGTGAGAATGGGATTGGCTTTGCCAGTAGTTGGGACACGAAGTTGATTTCCTCGACTTGCTTGAGTTTCTCATGGCTTCGCTTATGGACCAACAGCCTGCCTGACGGCAGCAGCTGACCACACAATGGCTCAAACTCACTGAGGGATTCACGCATGAACATGGTGCACTGAATTACAAAAGTACGACCTTGAGTTCAGCGTCTCATGTGACGGACTTTTTGAACCCTCTACTCCGTCCCCCCAACCATACACATAAAAACCTTGATTTTACTGTTTTAAACACGGTCTATGCGTCTTGATACCTAAAAAATTGCATAAAGGATTAAGCTTTTGTACAGATTGAAATTCAAAGCTTAATGCGAAGTTTTCAACAATGCTTTATTACCTAACTGTTTTGTTTCATGTTTATGCCAAAACCCCTAAAGCAAATAAAGGAGACCGTAATGACATGTACAGGAGAAGTAGGTGAATCATTCTTCTTTTTGGGTTCACGGCTGCAAAATGTTTGCAGGTAGTCAATAATGAAATAAAGCAAAGTCAACTCCTTGCTAAACTTCAACTTGCTTCAGGGCAACTTTTGCATGAGTAGTTAAAAAAAAAGATATCTATTGGAAGACATGCTGAAGGACATGTAAACCACCCTACATTCTTGGCAATAAGAGGATTCACGTTCTACATACAGGAGAATTACTTTCCTACACACATGGGTTATGTTCTGCACTTAAGAGGATCAGTTTTGGTCAATGAAATAGAACACATAGGAACTCAAATACATTCTGATGGTCTTGCAAGGATTTAATTTCCAAGCGTCATCGAGTTATCACAAATAGGTACTAAAATATTTTTGCAGATGCCTAGAAAAAGACAATTTTTTGCTCAATGCGTTCGATTTCGATCTTGTCCTGCTGTGCATGGGTTGCTTTGGGACAAAATTGAAAGTTCAAAAGTTTAGTACTATTGCAATACAGGGCACTAAATGAACCAGCAGTCGACGGAACACTTCTACATCAGCGGAGCCTCGTAGGTGTAAAGCCGATGAGTCAGAGGGAGGGAGGCACAGGAGGCCATTCACCGGACACTCAGCCAACGGGACCCAAAAAATCAGCTGGCTCTACATTCCTCCATCGTCCACATGGGAGCGTTTAAGGTCCAGGGCCTGATTAAAGCTAATGGCCGCTGTGGCCAGCGCGATTAGACCCTCGGAATGGCCGATACGAAAAAGCTAAGCCTAGACTGCCTGAAAGCTCATCAACAGTAGAGTAGCGTAAGTTTTAACGGGCCCTAAACCTTAGATTTGGACAGTGAACCTCAAAATAATGTTTGTAAAAACTTATTGAATATTGGCGGCATTTTTGCAGATTGTGCTTGAAAACTTACTCAAACATGAATCTTTGCCCTGACGATTTAATCAGAGGAACTTCAAATAACATGCAGGAAAAAACTTTTGTTCGGATTCTATTTCATTATGGTTTAGGTATTGACCAATCAAACTTGAGAGTATCGCAATGCCTTTAAATCTGTCTCAGGTAACCTTGTTCCAAGAATTTATTTCTCGTACTTGTTTTATGGTTTGGGTCGTACATAATCTTCATAACTTTTAGAGGTTTCGTGAGGCGTTAGTCATCATACTGCGAAATTTTTGAGTTTGACAAGTCAATAAAGAGCATGTTAAGTGAATGAAATTCAAGAAAAATACGGTGTAGCAACCCTGACATTGAGTATTTTGAGGTAGACCATATATATCCCCATAAATAGATTAACCAAGGGCGCTGCAAACGCATGATTTGTCTCAGCTGTTGCTGGATGTCAAAAAGTTCCGTTTGTAGTCAAGATAGCCAAGGGGAAGTATGGTAAAAATCTGAATCATTCATGGTGCGGTCCAATTCTGACTAGAAACCCCTAATATGACCCCTTGCCACGCAATTTCTTTCCTCTGGCGTGCTTCAAAACATGGGTTTGAGAAAACTTACCGACCACATTTTTAATGCCAAAACGTTAAAGGGGTATGAGGTAGTGATGGGATGAATTAACTTTCAAAATCAGGATTGCCAGAAAGCTAGGAAAGTCAAAGCACCACCCTGTCTATTGTAAGGTAAAAGGGAAGCTTTGACTAAAAAAGCAACCCTAGTTTGAGGGAAGAAAAATCAGGGTTACTTTTTGTGACTAACTAACTAAATTGGCACCGGCAGCATGCTAGAAATCAGCGTGACAACTATTTTTTATTGAGAAATGCCATACTGATGCAATTCTAATGGCAAAAGACACTTTAATGCTGTAGAATAAGTTAGTTGAACCCAAGGTGAATCCAATTTGTTTTTGGAATAATCAAACTAGTTGTACTCCTACTCAAAGGACATTTTTTTTATTTGCAAAGTATGCCAGCTTTTTTAAGAAACTCACTTGATGCCAAACTTGTTCATGGAGTGAATGAGACACAAGAGGATGGATAACTTCAGTTGATGTCAAATATACCGTGATACTAAGGCATTGATTCTCCAGAAAAGCATAGAACCATTAAAACGGATATTTTCCCTTGTTTTCTAGATATTTCAGCAACATCAACAGTTTTACTGCTATTAAAATGAAGATTTTCATCTGCCAAACTTGTTGGCAGAGTGAATGAGACACATAAGGATGGAAATCTTTGTCTTAAAGAACATGCCGTGATGCAAAGACATTGATCTGCAAGATTGGCATATCAAAAACAATGGAGTCAACCCTCAACAAAATTGGAAAGTGGACAGCAATCAATCCCCATAGATAGGCAACTCATCCAACACCAACAGAACCATTGGGGTTGTTGGGGCTGTCACCCACTCTGAATTAACTGTGACTCTCTAAGCAAGGGACTACAATGAAGTGTTATCCAACAAACTGTATGGAACATCAAGTGCACACTTTTGCATTGATCTTTGTTCTGAAAGGCAGGCAAAACAATTGATTCAACCTTTGCTCTGTTGGCAATCCAAGTGGATCACATGAAGAATGAGTGGCCTAAAAATAATGGACGGGAAGAAAGAAGAACTGATGTCCAATGCTCTTTCCAGCCAAATATCTGGACAGCCTGAGAGCATGGAGTTAATTTGGACATGATTGGGAAGAACCGGTCAGAGAAGCCTTTGAACCTATGAGTCTTTCAGTCCCAATGACTGTGTTATGCAGCAAATGTTGGATTATACTACAAACTCCTAAAGATGTCAATTGCAAACAAAAGCAAAAATGTCTTATCTCCTAAACTGATCACTTTATTTCAAATAAGCACGTCAAAGAACCACAGAATCTTGCTGAAGACATGAACTTGGCCAAATTTGAGCCCAAAACTATCAAATTTTCCGCCTGAAACAAACCACTTTATAAGTAAATAATATAAGGTGACCTGCCTGTAATTGAAAAGATCTACATTTCTTATTTTATTACTTTGATTCAAAAAGTGGCTTGGAGTTGCTACAACCAAGAGCAGGCCAATTTGGCGGGAAGCTTGTTCACATTCTATATTTCTTTAAGTTTGTGATTATGCATCATGTACAGTGTGCCTTAGTTGGCACACTCATCAGAAGGACATTAATCTGTAATTAGGAAAGCCCCTCTCAAAACTGAATTTTGCTCTTTTTAGTATGAAAATGGTGTTATCAATTTGGATTAGATACACAATAATTCATTTAAAAAAGTGTCAGTGTCATGGCCAATTCGACTTAGAAAAATGAGATTTCTTTTTTTATAGCCAAGCACACTCCATGTTGACTGATTATCATTGAACAAGATGGATATTGGATACACAAGATCCCTAAATAAGAAAAAATATATCTCATCAGGTACTCCACCTTTTTCCTGTGCTAGAAGGACTTTTCCGGTTTTCCTTTTGATCCACACCACTAAAGCACGTTTCTAATCCAAAAGGTGTTTTTTCTTTTAGCTTTGACTTTCTTTATTTTAAATGGTAACTTGTTAATTTGAAAAGTATCTCGTTGAGTGTTTTTAACCTCAAGCTTCTTCATTTTTCACCTTGTTCATTATCATTGGGGCCAATCACTCTTCACGGGATCCATCCAAATTGTCGACTGAATGATGGTCAAATTAGGTCAAATCAGAACAAAAATCAATACACAAGTGAGAGAATGATGAGCCATGCAGTTTGTAGAATGACGCTTTTTGGTAGCCGCTTGCTTGGAGAGCCGCAGTTATTTCAATTGGCAGATGAAAGCCCCAACAACCCCAGTGATGTTGAAGTGTTGCCTTACATTTGGATTGACTGTCCTCCACCTTTCGTTTTTATGGAGGGTCAATTCCATGGTGTTGGATATGCTCTGCTGGAGAATCAATGTCTTAGCATCACAGTGTGTTCGACATCACCTGATGATATCCATCCTCTCATGTTTCATTCACTCCATGGACGAGTTTGGCTTCAACTGAGTTTCTTAAAAAAAAAAGCTGGCATACTTGGTAGATGAAAAACGTCCTTTGAGTAGGAGTACAACTACTTTGATGACGCTGAAATGTCTTGAAAACGAGGGGCAATGTTCGTTCTGTAGGTTGTGAGCTTCAAAATCTGCCCACCCAAACCCAAATCATGGCAAACAGCTGACTTTGAGGTCAACTCTGCTCGCCAGGTGGCAGGATCACCTCAACTACATAAATGGCATTACTGGGTGATTATCAGAAACCTGTTAGTCACAAAAAGAAACCCTGATTTTTCTGCAATCAAACCAGGGTTACCTTTTTAGTCAAACCTAACCTTTTAGGGTACATTGGAAACGGTGGTGCTTTGAGTTTCCAAGCTTTCTCAAGCTATCACTAGGATGAGGCTCAAATTGAAATTTTCATCCAGGTGGTGAAAACACTTCACTGAAACTGAAGAAACGAGCCTCGGTTCGGACTAGAGGGCTTTTTAGAGAAAAGTCACTCCAACCAAGCCACTTGAGACTTTGCTTTGAACGCATTTTGGTAGTTGAGTAGTAGGATGTCGGGCTAATCGACTTCTCTTGCGTTTCTCAGTTTCAATCAGAGCTGACAAAGGAGCAATCAACTTATTGGCTCCCTGAATTCGGAACTTGATTTCGAGAATCACGAAACAAAATGTGTTCAAAGCCGATCCCATCGCACACACCAGGCAGCCGCGAGGGAGCCAAAAAATCATAGGAATCTCGCGAGTGTCGTTTCAAGTAAATTGTTGGAAGATTGAAACGACATTTGGCATGCCTCATCATTGTTCAGCAATTTTGGTCACGTTTTGTTGCACTTTTGAGATACGTTGCAAACCAAGGGCAATCAATAGAATGGATGCTTTGCTTTGCTAATGTCCATTTTTTTTTTACATGATACATGTGCTATACCCACAAAAGCCATGTTTTTGTTATTCTACCGCTCTTTCTACATGCATATTTGTAAGATTCACAGGAAATTAAAAGAAAACAAGACTGAGAAACGTTTCATGTGAATAATTCAACTTGCCTAAAGCGAATTTCACGAACCCTTGCAAGCCGGCGTCAGTTGACCCAAAAACATGATCATCCAGTACAGCTCCTGTGGAGCTTAAGCATTCTATGACGTAGACAAGTATTACGGCCAACTTCCACCGTTCAAAGACTGAATTTGTCATTTAATCCAGTTTGTTGAAGCAAACAGTATTCTGAAATTCAACCAAGTTTACAGTGACAGAACAGCATAAAGAATGACATATTCTTGAGTTTTGTAGCAAAACTCACTAGATAGTAGGAAAATTCAATTGGATTCAAGAGCAAGTATGAGTGCAGGTTGGCTACAACGTTTTTGGCATTTCTCCCTTGTCAAATTGCTGAAAATCAATGTTGCTGCACAACATGTTTCTTGAATATCCTTTGCTTCACATGCCCTATAACGGTCTTACATTAGTTCGTAACTTTGTATCCTTAAACTAAGTACTTTATGTGAGGGGGTTGTATTTTTTTGATTAGATGAATCCATATTTCACCATTTCATAGCTTTATCATCCTCATAACATGCAACATTGCCACTAAAACCCAAAATGAATAAATAAGAAAATAAGTCCAGCAATGATTATCTTCCTTCAATTGTGTCCAGAAATTCAATTGGCGGTAAGCCGAAAAAGTGGCAGAATATGGCAGAACAGAAAAGAATGTTACAGACAATATTTTAGTTTCACAAAAAAAAAAAGGTTACCAGGAAAAGGGAGATGGTTGTAGTGCAGTTATTTAACGCTCAACCAAGCTATACTCAGGTTCAGGGGTTCAATACCAGGTTCACCCCTCTCTAGTGGACCATCACGCCTCAAATAGCATTACTTTGATCCAGAATGGGACAAGACCTAATACATGTTAACAAAAAATGTGTTAATCTCAAATCCAATGGAATAAGTTTGGGTTAGTCAACCCAGTGCAGCCTTGGCCATGAGGCCGCTGATCAGTAGACCTCGAAAAAAGCTGACTTTTAGCCAAAAGCCAAGTTCAAGTCAAGGAAAATGGAAAAAAGTTGGGAGAAAAACGTTCAGGCCCTTTTCTTTACTGCAAAAGTAGCAATAAACAGTAAGGCATTACTTTTTCCAAAAAGTGTCAGTAACCGTAACGCGTTACTTTTTCTAAAAAGTAATGGTAAAATCTCACCTTTTCTCAATTGTAAAGGTGACGCATTACTTTTTTTAAAAGTAACGGTAACCCATTTGTAACTGTTCAAGCCCTGTTAAAGAGCAACCTCTTATTTTAGTTTATAATGTATTTTTACTTTGAGTACCGATGTCAATTCATTTTTTAATGCACTACTTAGTCTGCAACGGATCTGAGTGATAACAGCATTGAAGGGATAAACAAGATACCATGATTTTGTCAATCAAGCCCAAAGCCCCCCCCCTAATCAAGCCTTTTCATTTGTTATGTTTGTCCAAAATTAACAAGTTTATTGCTACTTGTTGAATAGGCCAATCAACATAGCTCTATTAATCAAAATGAGAAATGGCAAGACAAATTAGCCAACTTGGTTATGGAGCAAAACTGAAACGCTCTCTCTCCTTTTTCATGCCTCCCACGGCGCAACTAATGTAAGAGGTTGCGGAAATCAGCTGAAGCGTATCACCCGAATTACCCACTTTACTCTTAAGGAAGGACTAGAGGACTAGACGGGAAGGACCGGACGCGAAGCGTGCAGCCAACATCTCCGTTTGTTGTGGTGTGCCTCTGGCCTCGAGTCACTTCAAGAATAGCCAAGAGAAGATCGAGCGACGTGTGGATTTTGGGTGTGCTTTTATTCAGCGCACCCATCCGGATATTTCTTTCAATCAAAAATCCCGCCCATCTACCGATAAACCGTCTGCCAACATTTCAGGCGCACAGTCAGGCGGGGGACTATTGGGCGTGTCATCGTCATGACGTTGGGTCATTTGTCGAGCGCCGAGAAGGCATTGGCAATGCTGCGCCACTTGCCTCGGGTGTCGGTTAATAATTTGGCCAAATTGCCCACGGACTCGCTTCCCAAAGTAAGGAAGCGTCTGGACCCACCGGACCCACCGGACGTCAAGAGTAGGACCTAGGTTAAGCCTTGTTATAGGTGCTGGGCCCCCTGGATAAGCCACAAACCAAGCAGATCAGACACCGAAACCAAGTCCTTACTTATATCGTGTTGTCTTTATTGTAGAAAACGCCCTTACGTGGTGCCAAAAATCGTAATAAGCGCGACATGTTCAAGATCTGGTCGCCCTTGGGTTGGGAAGGCGGCTCCTCGCCCATTTTTAAAACTACCCCCGTGGAAGTCTCCTACAACTATGGCTATCAGTAAGTGAACCCGTCAATTGGTCAGTCGGCCGTGTCGTTTGAGGCTGATATGGCGGGTTGATTTGGAACTGATCGTTTTCTAATTCATTCAAATGAGTAATGGGTTTGTTCTTTTAGCGCTCAACGGCAGTACCCTCCCATGTCACTTAAGACCTTGCAATTGCTGATTGATACGGGTCGCCTCGACACTCATCATCCCATAGACTTAGCCACCCTCTGTCAGACCAAAGTCTATCGCCTAGATCCGAATCTCCGACAGTTTGGTGTTCATCTGACTGCTGAGGTGATGTGACTCGAGTCTTTTGAATGCCGGTTTTCTTGTCGGTTTAGGTCATTGTCGTCGCATTTTTCAGGGCATGGACGGTTTTAAGGCCAAAGTACACTTAGAAGTCCAATGGGCTAGCCAAGAGGCCATTGCGGCCGTCGAACGTAACGGTGGCTCATTGGTTACGGCTTACTTCGACATTTTTTCGGTTAAAGCCTTAGCTGATCCCATCGCCTTTTTCAAAACTGGACAACCGATTCCTCGTCGATTGACACCTCCAGCCGATGCCGTCGGTTACTATATGAATCCCGCCAATCGGGGCTATTTGGCCGATCCTACCAAAGTGGCCGAAGAAAGGGTCTTACTAGCCCAGAAATTTGGCTACTCTGTCCCCCCTCTGGACGACCCAGTGAGTCAAGAAGCCCAAGAACTTATTAAAGATCCACGCCAAGTGTTTTACGGACTGCAGCCAGGCTGGATTGTAAGTTTGGCCGATAAACGCATCTACAAACCGTTGGACGAAGAGTTAGTGAAACATTACAATTCTTGAAATTCTTGATTCCACTGAAATGAACCACTACTATTAGTTACTCTTGGATATTCCATTAGTGTGATGGACCCATTACCAATGGGGGCGTTTACGCAACCTCTGGCAGGTTCCTTTGTTTGCTGGTACCAGTGTCAGCGATGCAAGTTTGGAGCTTCAAACATGTTTTTGAGAAGCTGACCCTTCTTTCACATTGCTCTATGAGGAACGGTCAGCTTCGTTAAAACCAGTTCGAAACACCAATTTTGCATCACTGGCATGTTTGTTTGCTGGTACCGACGCTTGCCTAAATGTCCAAATAGTGCATACATGGGCTTCGATTTTGGTTTAACAAGTAGATTGTAGCGGGAGGTTGGTCAGTGTTGTCCAAAAGATAAAAATATATTTTTCTCTTTATTCAATCTTTTGGCATCATGCTGTTTATTTTGCGATTTTTTACATTTTTCACTATTTTGGCTCCTTTTCCTTGAAAATAAAGGCTAACTAAATAAATCAAACTAAATTCTCTTCTACCATTTCATAACATTTGCTTTCTAGTTTCAAATTATTTCTTTCCTAAATGACATGATTATCTTTCTTTTTGGACAACACAACCATTCGAGATTACGTCTCTTCAGCTTTCAAAAAAACCTCAAACGCTCCGAATACTGGCCATGTACTGAATCTTGTGAAAGAAAGATTTTTTTTCGTTCCTATGGTATGCTTTAGAGCAAGGGCGAGTACTTTGATTTCTTGACTTCTTGCCCGACTCGCCGAATCCGGACTCAAGTCCGGCAAAATACTCGTGTCCGGCAGAGGACTCGAGTCTTTTACTAGACTCGTCTTGCGAATTTCTAAGGAAAGATGTTTAGCGTAGGGAATAACTGAGCGCGACTCTCGATGAGAATCGACTGACTTTATTCCGCGGAAACAGAGAAAGCGTGAAAAGGGGAAAATATTTGGCGGGAAATGAGAAAAATGAAAGAACGAGATAAATCACTGTAAAAGGGCACATCGACCGCTACATGGCTCCCCCAGAGTGAGGTCAGACTGCTCGAGCATTACAAGGACGCCCTCGGGGATGTAGACCAGCTGGCTGGATAGGTTGGCCAGGGTCGAAATGTGCAAGCTTCAGCCTGTCAATGGACGCAGTGTCCTCCCTGGTGCCGATCTGCAGCCGGCAGAACTTATCGCCATGTTGCAGAACTTCATACGGACCATCATAGAGAGGCTAAAGTGGTTTCTTGGCTGCGTTCCGCCGGATGAAAACGAAACGTGTAGCTTTGAGGGCTGGAGGGATGTGTGTTTGGGAGCCCGTGAGTCAAAGTGGGGATGGGCTTGAGTTCGCCATCAGAGGTTCTGAGGCGGTCAAGAACGAGGTTAGGACGTGGCTGAGCTTGAGGGAATGGTAGAAAGTCGCCAGTGACAACCAGAAGAGCGCCGTAGACTAGCTCAGCAGATGACGTGCGAAGATCCTCCTTCAGTGTCGTATGGATTCCCAAAAGTACCCACAGAAGCTCATTGACCCAGTTCGGCCCTCTGAGTTACGCTCTCAAGGCATCCTTGAGGTTCCTGGGAATGCGTTCCACGAGGCCGTTTGCCTGGGGATGGTAGGCCGTGGTACGGGTTGTTCTGGACCCAAGAAGTGTCATGAGATCAGCCCAAAGTTTTAAGGTGAACTGAGCTCCGTGGTCAGGTGATCTCAGTCGGGATGCCAAACCGACTGATCCAGTTGAGGGCAGAAGCACGCAAGAGACTATCAGTCGCGGTGACGGAGATCGGGATGGCCTCTGGCCAGCGTGTGAACCTGTCCACGATGGTGAAAAGGTGTGTGTGCGACCATGTGATGGTAGCAGGGGACCAATGACGTTGATGTGAACAGGGCGAACCTTGCATCAGGGAGTGGAATGTCTTGAACTGGAGCACGTACGTGTCTGGGGATTTTAGTTTTTTGGCAAACTTGACATATGCGGGCACAAGAAGTGACTGACTTAGACAAACTTGGCTGCTATCAGGCGTTTTGTCGAGCGGACGCTCGGAGGAGAGAGGCCGTGGATTGTGTCAAAAATCCGCCCTTGCCAGGCCTTGGGCACAACTGGGCGTGGGACACCAATGGAGATGTCGCACAGGATTGTTGTGCCAGGAACACCCGGGATGGGAACATCGTCCAGTCTCAACCCTGTGAACGCGGTCCATAAGCCTGGACAGCTGGGTTATGTGCTTGTTCAATGGCTAGGGCTGCGAAATCAATGCCGGCAGTTATGAAAGAAGTTGTGCAAACTAGAGGGCTTGTTCTTGACTAACCCTCTAGTGCAAACCAATGGCGGGGTGATCAGGCCGACATTGCCACCAGATTGTGGTGCAGGATAAGAGAGGGCATCAGCCACTGAATTGTCTTTGCTGGCGACATGACTGATGTCTGTGGTGAACTCTGAAATGGGCAAGAGGTACCGCTGTTGTCTGGCCGACAATGGCTCAGTAACCTTGGACATCGTGAATGTGAGGGGTTTGTGGTCGGTGAAGACGTTGAAGAGACTAGTCTCTAGAAGAGACGACCTTTGAGGAACCACTGGCAATGAATTCCCAGGTGGAGAGCTAGCAGCTTGCGGTTGAAGGCGCTGTACTTTATCTCAGAGTTCTTAAGATGACAGCTGAAGAAGGCTGCCACAGGCCCTGGACTTGTTGCTCAAGGACTCCGCCGATAGCTATGTCCGAGGCATTGAACGTCAGAGCAAAACTGGCTTTGTTGACTGGGTGAAGCAGCAAGGTTGCTGTGGCAAGCGCATCCTTGGTGGCCTGGAAAGCCTTGGTAATCTCCACTGACCACGTGACTGGGTCTGAACCAAGGGGCCGAACGCAACTTGAAGCTCTTGAGGGAATCATAGAGCAGTGTCATGAGATGAGCGGCGTAGCGAAGGAACCAGTGACAAAAGTTCACCATGCCGAGGAGCTCCTGCATGCCGACCTTGGTTCCGGGGCTGGGAATGACCGGATTGCCAGAACTTTGTCCTCCAATAGTGTGATGCCATGACAGTTGACATGATGACCAAGGAAATCGATGGATGAGACGCCAAACACACATTTGCTGGGATTGATGACCAGGCCCTGGCGTTCAAGGCAATTGAACAGTGCTGAAAGATGTTGGCGGTGCTCTTCTTGGGAAGAACTGGCCACCAAGATGTCGTCAAGGTAGATGAAGACACAATCAAGTCCACGGAGCACTCTATCAGCCGTTGAAAACACTGGGCTGCATTTTTTAGTCCAAAAGTCAACAAAGAGTCCAAATGGGGTGATGACGGCTGTCTTGGGGATGTCCTGCTTGGCGACTGGGATCTGGTGATAAGAGGTGCCTAGGGAAAGGAGGAAACACGTCTTCTTGCTTTAGATCGAAACTAAACACACTGTTTATTTTTCACTTTTTGACAGCTGGGGAGGATCACAGATGGATGACGGATGAAAAGAGAGCAAGCGGCAGAGAAAAGATGATGACGGATGAGATGCACGTAAACTTACATTATAGATAACGTGATCATCTCCCCTTTAAAAAGGGAAATTCCCCATGGAATAATGGGTAACATAGAAATAAATATGAAAAACAATAAAAACGCACAGAACAAGGAATAAAAGCTCAAACACGCTCTCATACTTGTCTTGGGGTTCTTTGCTGTCAAGTAGCTCGCGGTTTCTTCCACTCTCGTGCACTCGTATTCATAACGCTCTTCAAGCAACCTCCGAACGGCGAACGGCGCGGCCAAATGCCAGTCGAATTTGAAGGGAAAAAATCGCGATTAACCTGTGTTTGTGAATTGACAATTAGACGTTGAAGGACAACCTTTTTGCCTAAATACGAACGGACCTCCGGGGCAGAGACGGGGTAGACGGTGGTGGGGCGTACATTGTTGAAGGGAGCAAACATATGGGCATGGGTGCGGGGCGGAGGTGGCGCCGATTGCGGCGAAACATGCCCGCGTCTGTCCGGACCCGGTATGAGCCAACTGGACGTGCTCTTTGTCGACTTGCTCAGCAATCAGGTGGAGGGAGAGATCACTGACCGAGATGGCGGCGCAGAGCGCGAGCTCCTCGTCCATGGTAGAGGTTGGGCCAAACACCGGGCACCTGCTAAATTGCACTGAATAAGGTCTTCAGTCCAACGGAATTTGATTGGGAAGATGTAAACAATAAAAGAGCACATGCAAATTCAGATTTAATACCATGAACACCCCGAGAGTAGTTCAGAGCAAGCACAATTTTCAACCATGATTTTCTTTGATCATAATATGATGAAATTAGCAAAAAATGGCAATTTCTGTTGAGCCATAAAACTCCTCAGTTGTTAGAGATAAATGAAAAAATAAAGGCCATTCTGGAAGCTGAAATAAGAACGAGTCACGAGTAATTCTTCTAGTTTTTGGGTCGTTACAATTACCCAATTTTAAAATGCAATGCAATTGGGCACCCCACGTGGTTTCGTGACCGCAAATTTTGAAATGCGACAGGTCTAAATTTTACCCAGTCGCATATCAAAATGTGCGTTTTCGAAATGATCTGATACTCGCAGTAGGTGCAACTGGGTACAAATCGCATCTCAAAATATGTACTTACTAAACCACGGGGATATGCCGCATTACAGTTCCTTTTCGAATAAAGGAACGAATTACTGTAATTTCGTTACAAATGCCCAGCAAACCGGCTACTATATTTTTCTGCACTAGGTAGCTTTAGTAGGCATACATAGTAAGAGATAGAGAAGAGATAAAAAATAGGTAAAATAGGTATTGTGGACATTTCCAATTTGTGTGTCGAGCAGATGACAGCAAAACAAAGATGCGAAGACAAATGATGAGCCTGTTGTCCAGACAGTGAGTGGGTTCACTGCACGAGGATAAACGTTATTCTCCACCGATTTGTTGGCGGTGCTCGTTTTTAAATTTGTGACAAACTGTTAGAAAGGTTTAGGTCGAGGCTTTAAGGGCTATTAATATCGTGTTAGG